>NC_084472.1:3991182-4308297 GCF_027409185.1 Cynocephalus volans
TGTTTAAATATGGTTGTATAAAGATTATTCTTATAAGCAGAGGAAGGTTGACTCAGTTGTGATTATGTGAGTCAATTGAAGCTGGCTAAGCTAGTGGTAAAGGAACAGGTGAAGAAGTGTTATTA
This sequence comes from Cynocephalus volans, assembly GCF_027409185.1. Taxonomy (NCBI): domain Eukaryota; kingdom Metazoa; phylum Chordata; class Mammalia; order Dermoptera; family Cynocephalidae; genus Cynocephalus; species Cynocephalus volans. Next base: position 3,991,308 of record NC_084472.1, read on the forward strand.
TATTTAATTGTTCTTAAATCATTAATAATATAAGCTCTCACTTCAAAATACTTAATATACAATAGACGTGTAAATCGTGGTTGGGGAAGATTGGTCACCAGCGTTTCTCGGTAGCCTCCTCATTTCCCTCTAGCGAACCAAGTGGAGGGCAAACCTACTGCAGATGTCCCTGTCAGTGGTTCTCAGAGGACAAAAGGACGGGGAATAGGGACTACCAGACTCCAGGGCACAGCTGGGGTGGATGTGGAAATTGACCTGGGTGATGTTTTGATTTCTATTTTACCTGGTTTAGAAAACCCATTAAAGCAGGTAGATTTTGTACTCACATTAATATCACATTATCTAATTTTAAAAACATCATTCATTAATGATTAAAAACATGTTTTTCAGAATCAACATTGTGATTTCTTTTTGTTCATAATCCCTATTGATTTATTTTGAGATTTTAAGTAAATAAAACATTTCATTTTCCTTTGGTGTCCTCAAAAATGAATATGTATTTGAAAATAAAAATGATTAAGAAACACTTTCAATGTTGTGAAATTTTTGGTAAAATACACATAATTCTTTCTTTAATTTATAGTTTGTATAGAATTAATAGATCCTTTCTAGTTTTGTTTAAAAGAAACAAAAAGAGCTTTTTAAAAATTATATTGTGGTAAAATATACAACTATTTATCATTTTAACCACTCGGAAGTGTATAATTCAGTGGTATTCAGTACATTCATAGTGTTGTGTAACCATCACCACTATTTATTCCCAAAACGTTTTCATCATCTCCAGCTAAAACTCTGTACCCATTAAATAACAACCCCCATGCCTTTCCTTCCCCAGCACTTGGCAACCTTTATTCTATTTTCTTTCTCCATAAATTTAGCTATTCTAGGTATCTCATGAGTGGAATAATCCAATATTTGTCCTTCTGTGTCTGGCTTATTTCACTAAGCATGATGTTTTTAAGGTCGATCCATGTCGTAGCATGTATCGACATTAAATTCCTTCTTGTGGCTGAGTAATATTCCACGATATGTGTAGACCACATTTTGTTTATCCATTCATCTGTGGATGGGCCTTTGAGTTGTTTCCACCTTTTGGGTACTGTGAATAATGCTGCTGTGAACATTCATGTACAAGTATCTCTTTGAGGGCTTTTGATACAAGTTAGATTTACACCCCACAAAACTTCAGGTTGCAGATCAAGTTCAGTGTAAGCATGGGGAAAATCTATGCATAAGGTTGATCTTAGATTATATTTTCCTAATAAGGAGGGATCATGATGACTTCCTCTGGCTAATGTCACACATAGATTGCTGTGTAGTAAGTGGTTTGAATGACAGTAGTTTTTAGTAATAACTACTTGTAAGCATTAAAATATAAATTAAAAAAATTTTAATATGCAGCCAAAATATTTTAGGGTTAAAAGACATACTGGGTTATTTTCAGGATTCAGGAGTTCTTTCCAGGAGGGTGGCAATGCTGATTGGCACTGATTCAAGGAGATGAAGCTCTTAGCCTCCTGCCCTTGACGGATAAACACAGGACACTTGCATGTGGACAGTCTACACTGATCACTGAGACAGAGGAGTGTGTTCTCCCCACACACTGCCTTTTTATGTTTTTTTTCTCTCTCTCTGTGTTCGCGTCAGCCTAGTTCCTTTTGTGTAAATGATGGTGTGGCCTTGGAGGGGAGGACAGGTGGATTGCAGGAGCTTGTCTCCATGTGCCAGATTTTGCAGGCAACTGGGTGTTGAAATGGTTTCTTACATGAATGATGGTTATAGCAAATGGAGGCCTTGTGAAAATGATTCAGATTAAGCTTCTGGTTTGCTTGAAATGTACTGACCCAGTATAATTGAGTGTAATTCAGTGGAACCAGGAATTTATATTCTTACAGTTAATATCAATATATTCTTGAGAATGAAGAAACCATAAATGAGGTTCTTAATTTGCTTTTCTGATTGTTCCCTGAGCTCAGGGATAATTTCAGGATTCTCTTACCTTCAGGGAGAAAGCATTGCAGAAAGTAAACAAACAAAAAACATACTTTTTAAAAACTCTTCTCACCCCATCCACTGTTAGACACTGCATATGTTGGTTGTCATTCTAAAGTGAGGAAAAATGCAAAATAGAGGTGTAGAGGTTGTTTTATTCTGGGGACACAGTGCTTTTGACCACTTGAGGATTGCAGTGACTTTAGCAGTAATGTGGATGGAATTACTATTCTTCGTGAAAATGGCTTATGACTGGGAGAGAACAGAGGGAAATCTAAGGCAATCTTCAAAAGTAGTTATTATTTTTTACAGTGTAAGATTTTATTTAAGCTCTAAGAACAGAAAGCATAAGGCCATTCTGCCTACTACATATAATATAAAAAAGAATTATGCATCTGACTTCAAACATATCAGTCATAGCAACAATTGCAGAGAGGTTCAATCATCTTAATAAATACGACTATCAAATTGGTTCCTAGAGAAAGACCCAACTATATATTGTATATAAGAAACATTTTATAAAGTAAATAAAAGAAGACTTAAACAAATAGAGAAGGATGACTTGTTCTTGGATAAGAAACCTCAGGTCATAAAAATGTCAATTCTCCCAAAGTTAACTTATAATTTTAAAACACTCCCCAATAAAATTACCAATAGGAATTATGTGAAAACTACACGAGCTAATTCTAAAGTTCATATGGGAAAAACTTTTAAATGACCAAAGGCATTCTGAAGAAATTAATGAGTAAATCTTAACACATATTCAAAAGTAATTATTAAAGTAAAACAGAAATATTTGTTTGCAAGGCAGTAGCACAGAATAGAATCCGAGGGTCTAATTTTATTAGCATGCTTGCAGCAAATAATTTTCTTGAAAAAAAGGAGCCAGTTGCACTGAGCAGATTTATATTTTTCAGTAGCAACACAGTCTAGCAACTGTATGTAGAAATCGTTGGACTGGTTTAGTTTTAACTCAAAAAATGTCAGATGTCTGACCCAGGAGAGCTCGTTCGCATTAGTAACTGTTTGACACAAGAGGTTTTGCCAGTTCCCAGAAAAAGGTGAGCAGTGCATGTTGTAAAGACTCCAAACTTATGGGATGTGCATAAGAAACCCATAATTTATGGGAGTTATGTAGGAAAGAACCCATTGTGAGATACATAGGTGATGTTTCACATTATCAGGATGTTCTAAACAGTTATCCTTAGAAGAATTTTTTGAATAATATGTTGGGGATGGGAAAACATTTTTAAATTGATTAGGCCCCAGAAAAAGAAATATGGTAAGGGAAAGAAAGTCAGGCAAAAAGAGGAAGGATCTTGACTCTGTTACGAGAGATACTTTCCTTAGATCTGCTGTGTATTTTTCTCGCTGCTTTTTGTGGGAGGAGAAGAGAGAGAAGTCTTGAAATCCCACTCCTGTTCCCAACAGAGCAGCTGCACTAAGCTGTTTTATCTTCTGGGCTTCTAGGTATGACCTTGTTTAGCAAAATATTTTGACTGCAAGAGTATGATTTGTTTTGTGAACTGCTAGCTTAAATCATTCACTTTATGGAGCATGGAGGCAATGGGAAAGAGCAATCAAATAGTTGCTTAATTAGAGAAGATTTATCCACAGGTAGTTATGAGGCAGTGTTCCAAAGCACTAATGTTTCACCCAGCACTTCTTCAAGGTTCAGAAGTACATCTCTTCTGTGGTTAAATAGCAGAAGTCAGAAGTCCATCTTCACATTTGCAGATACCTCTGAGCATCTGCCTGCTTTGCTATCATCATTAAGCACTGATAGTGATAGGGTGGGGTGGCACTAGATCCACTGAGCATGAGGAATGCAGAGTTGCACGTGAATTTGCAGTCCAGTTGAGAAACAGAATGTGTACACACACAAAAAATACTGGTAGTGCAGTATAACAAATACTTACAGGAAAGGAAAAATCAGTGGTGTACCCACTGAGTCAACACAGGCTGGGTGGTTTGGGGTTGCTCCCTAGAGAAAGCAAGCCTTGATCTCAGCTTCCCAGAAAGAAAGTAAAAACCCTCTCTGAGCAGAAGGGAGCAGGATGGGATTCTGGGTACACGGGACAGTACTAATAAAGATTTGCAGGAGGGACTTTAGGTTGTTTAGAAAAGAGTGATAAGATATGATAAGTTGATTCTAACAGAACCTTAATGTCAAAAAGGAGTAATAGAGACGGTTCCAAGATAGATACATGGTCAAATGTGGGAAAATTATTGTAGAAGTCAGGGTTCCCCAGAGAAGCAGAACCAATTGTGTGCATGTGTGTGTGTGTTTATGTGTTTATGTGTATAAAGAAATTTTCTATAAGGAGTTGACTGACAGTTATGGAGGCTGACAAGTCCTAACATCAACAGTTGGCACACTGGAGACCCAGGAGGGCCAATGGTGTAGTTCCAGTTTGAAGTCCAGAGAAAAACAATGTCCCAGCTCAAAGGCAGTCATGCAGGAGGAGTTGCCCCTTAATTGTGAGAGGGTCAGCCTTTTTGTTCTATTCAAGCCATCACTAACCAGTTTGGAATGGTGGTGTTACTGGGGAGGGCAGTCAGCTGATTCAAATGTTAATCTCATGCAGAAACACCCTCACAGACACAGCCAGAATAATGTTTGACCAAATGTTTGGGCATCCTGTGGCCCAATCAAGTTGACACATAAAATTAACTATCACAATCATGAATGCTAGAAATTGGCAGACAGCTGAAAATTGTCTTGTGTTTAGGCAAAATTTCACAATAAAATAAACTCTCAGTATATACATTTATTAAAGTTACATATGCATATTATTATCCAAATCAATTTGTTTATGAAACTCTCTTTTTGATTGATTATGGTCTCATTACCTGTCAATAAAAAATATGTTTGGATTATATAAGTACAGTCATGTGTTGCTTAACAATGAGTATACATTGAGAAACGTGTTCTAAGGTGATTTCATCATTGTGTGAACATCATAGAGTGTAACTTACACAAACCTAGATTGTACAGCTCACTGTAAACCTATAATTTTATGAGACCAGTATTGTATATTTAGTCCATCATTGACCAAAATTCATGTGGCACATGACTGTATATTTGAATAACAAAATTCTCATTTTTTCTGAGGCACCAGCCTCAGTTCATATTTTATGCAAATATTTGTTGATGTGGTACAGAGCTTTGATTAAGCAAAGAAATAATCACCCTATATAATTGAGTTGGAAATAGTACCTAAAGGTACTATTTGTGTCTATGGACATTAGTCTAAGTTTGGGATCTTTAGACCTACTTTTCTAGACCAAGTTTAATGGAAACATAGAGGTACACCTAACTGGTTACCTCGTGCATTTCAAACCATGTCAGGAGGCCACAAGAAAAGAGAAGAAAACCATCGGTTCTGGATGAGTGTACAACTAAGTGTTCCTGTAAGGGAAGTCAGCAAAGTAGTTGACTTTTACAGTTGCTAATGTTTCTTTGTGCTTCTCCAAAGACTTATTCACCTCCTTCTTCGGTGATGGCGGGTACTTGAATTAACTGTTCAAATTGGAACACAGCAAATGACTTGAAGGCATATAAAGAAAATGGTGGTGGGGATAAGATGGTGAACCATTGTGAGCACCTAGGAAAGAGCACCATTTCCAAAATGGTTTAGTGAAAAATGGTATTTAAGAGCAAACTGAAAATGTTGGGTTGGAGGCAGAAGAGTGAGCAATGAAAGCTTTGAAAGAGCAAAGTAACGTGCTCGACTCAGTGTGTGCTTGAAATAGTTGGTCCAGCAGCTGCCCGCATCTCTCATTACCAGTGACAGCATTGGTGAAGGAGTGAATCGTGGAAAATCTCAGCAGGGCTGGCACTTTTCTTTCCTGTGTTCTTTAGTAGGGGATACAGTTGTAGACTTCTCAGAAACTCCAGGATGGAGCCATGGTTCTGCCTGTAGGTGCTGGTGCCTTTGCTGCCAAGCCTACTGGGATAATTACTGACACCACCTCAGTTTTGTATGGAGAAGCCATTGGCTGATACGGTTTACTCTAAGAAGCGACATTTGGCATGGGTGGGTGGGTTTATGTGTATCTGTCCTGAAGTGTTTACTGGAAGTTCTACCAGAATTTAACCAGAGCTGTTAGGAGATTGGACTACCACTCCAGCTGAAGGTTTTCAGGTGCAAGAAGGCTGAATAAAAGTTTTGGTTTTTGATTTGCTCCTACAGCAGCCTACATACACACTGGCTTTTGTGACTACCTGGAGCTATCCTCATATATTCCAAAATTAGGAATAATTATGAAATGATTCCAAGAATCCAGTAGCCAAGTATGCATGGCTCATAAACCATATTGTCATTCTCTGCACTTACCTTCCTCAGTGGAAAGCCAGGCAGTGATCCGTTTGGTTGCTTTCCTTGCTGAATTCTAGTAGCAAGTTACCCTGGTGAGGTCGAATAATGTCAGTAGCCATGTCAGGCATTTGGAAAACCTATAGGCAGAAGACTTTAAGATTGGCCTTATTGAAGAAATAATATTCTACTAATGTTAAGACATAGATTCATGGCTTCTAGCACAGAGTTCACTGTCGGCACCTGCTGAGTGTTGTAATTGATGTTTTCCTTTGGTTTCCTTAAACAGTTCCACCTTAGCTAATGTCATTACCTTTCAGAACTTAGAAAGAGTTATTGTTTAATGTTGAAAACTGCTCCTGATTATTTTGGCCATCAGAGGACCATGTGAGACAAGATAATAGAAAAATTGTCAAAATCCATCTACTCACATGCATGCTACATTTAGATTTATGAAGCCCTCTCCCAAGGCAGAAAAACCATACACCTGGAAAGGGTGGCTAATAGACATTTAGGTGTCTGGAGGCTGAGTATAGGTATATGCACATAGTTGTTGTCCTCTTTTCTTATTTGAGCTTGGTTTCCACAAACCTTGATAACACTGAAGAGCAAACATTCAGAAGAGAATAAATTTCCTACCATCAGGACAATACAGTCAGGTAGTAGAGCAAGTAGTTCCTTACCAGCTGTGACTTAACCTGACCACGTGCTAACTCATTAGTACCCATCCAGCATCTGCCACTGATTAGAAGTAAGCAAGACCCAGGACAAGGTAAAAGTCAGAACCAGTGCCAGAAAAGTCACAATATCAGGCATCAGATGCCTGGTGTGGGGATGAGTAATGCTGGCAAGAGAGGCCAGGTACACTTGTTTCTCCGTTTCTGTGAGAACCAAAGCTGCATAGCCTCCTAAATCACTTATTCTCAAAGGGTGGTCTCTGGACCAGCCAGCCTGCGACAACTTGCTAGAAGGCAAAGGCAAAGGCCCCAGCTCAGATGTACTCATTCAGAAACTCTGGGTGGCGGGGCCCAGCAATCTTGTTTTAACAAGTCCTTCAGGTGATTTTGATGCATTCTGAAGTTTGAGAACTAATAAAGAATCCGACCCCGCAGGGGTGAGATGAATTGAGTTTCACTGATCATCTTTCCGTGACGGCAATCCTCAGCTAAGATGAGGGAAAAGAAATGCTGATACACCTCCACCCACCAATATCACAGGTAACTCAAGGTACTAACAGCTTTTTGGGGTAGTTATTTTTTAATTCCAATTTTTTCTCTTCTGTTAAAAACTGAAATATCAAAGAATCCTCTAGAAATTCTCTACTAGGACCAAAAAGAAAATGAAATATACAGGACAGTCTGGCATTTGCTTTTGTGCTGTGTTACCCAGAGTGTTTCTCACTTTGCCATGGTTGAGAAAGAGAGTTGGCAAATGTGGGCATCCCACTTCCAGAATAGAGAGCAGAACCAGTGTTGCCCAGATTAGAAGGAGGGAGGCAGGCGCCCCGTCAGAACACCTGGTTTCTCCACTTGCAGAAGGTGCTGTCATCGCCTAACCACATCTGCAGAAGGAAGTACGTATGGGCAGCCCCTTCTCCTGCCATGTTGAAGATCACCAGGTAAAGCAAGAATTTTAACTTATGCAAAACAAAGTCATAGCTGTGGCTCAAAAACCTAAATTAAATTCTGGAAATTATAAAGCTTTTAAGAGATTGTGCATTTCTTTACATCTATGTAATTGCAACAGTTCCACTTAATACACATTTAAAAGCCTACTGCATACAAGGTGGCATCCCTTAATTATGCTCCCCTCGTGCCACCTCCTGGTCTTCTGCCTGTGACCATTCTACTGAAAGAACTTAGGGAAGAAGGAAGAGAAATATTCACTTTCCTTTTCTTTGTCATAGGAGCACCAAGTTCAGTCATTCATTTCTTCCCAGAAACTCTGAGAGTACAATAATGGTTCTGGAAAATGGGAGCTGAGTGCATTCTTCCAGCCTTGAAAAGCTCTTAGTTTTTTTCTGATAGTCCAGTGTTGACCGTGCTGAAGGCATATTGTCTCTCAGAAGAAATGGAAATTCTTAGTGGAGTGACCTGTTAACCTTCATGAACCCCACATGTCCTGAGGGAACTTGACAGAGGGGGAATCTCAGCTGTGCAATGAATTTCTCAAGTCCAAATCACTTTCTCTGATTTGAGAGTGAATTGAAGATTGTTTTGAAGGCTAAAAGCAATTGGGCTTAAAATTGAAAGCAGCCACTTATTGAGAATGAGGGTTAAAAGGTTGCATGCTGGATAAGCCCCTTGTTTTAAAATAATGAAAGAGATTCCTAGAATCATTGTAATTTTGCAGTTCATGGATTTTTCTTATATTTTTAGGTAAATTGTGTGTGTGTGTGCATGCACATGCACACCATGTGAGTGGTGTCTGTCTTGTAGAGAACTGGGTAGAAAAAATGCCCAGGCAATTCCTATTGATAACATTTGGCACAAATTAGCATATTTTGACTGGCTGTTTGCCTATCTAGTGGACTTTAAAAAAGAAAATGTTCTAACAGGCTTGGGACTGAGTTTGCAAGCATAGAGTGGGCCTGGCTTTAGTATCACTTGCAGCTCCCACTAATTCAGTTCAGAAGGTACCTGACCTGTGGCATGAGGGAAGAAAGACATAAGGAGGAAAAGCCTGTAGCACCAGGGGAAGGATAGACTCCTGGACAGCCAGTTGCCATAGACAGCACAAAGCTGGAAGGAACTGTGAGGGGAGCTCACGCGATTCTCGGCATAAGTCAGAACAAACAGACTCATATAAAGGAAATTGCCCCTCACACTACTTTTACAGAAAATTTGAATTTGTTTTTTATTTACTTAAGGTTTCGATTTGTTGCTTACTCTTTTCCCTAAAATGGTTTCCCCTCACACTTGCATTTCAGTGAAGAATATTTTTTTCAGTGCATTTAAGTAATGACAAAATTTGCATTTCTGTAGACTCCAGCTGTCTGGTTATGTAAATGATGAGCATACACTATATTGTATTTTCTGAAAGCATGTTTGCAGCTTGTTTAGCTAAGTGTTAAATTTATTTTAGAGCTCCTTTAAAGAATGCTTCTTTGGGCATGGCTGGTGAATGGTTGCCTGGAAATGTACCTAAAGGCAGGTAGCAAAGCTTTACATCTATATTAAGGAATGCCCATTGATGATCAAATCAACTGTGTCACAGGCCAACCAAATGATCCTGAATCCTTTCAATTAGAGCCACCTGATTACCACAATATCTTCGTCTTTTACCCCTTGTTATCTTTATTCTGTCAAAAGCAAACAGGCTGCCTTCAGTGTCATGTCTCTGGGAGATTTTCATTTCCTGGCCCTAGCCTTCTGATGCAGAAATATTTCTTCGCTTTCATACCTAGCTTTATCCTTTTCAAAATGCTTTCACCTAAATAATCCCATCTAGTTCCCATCAATGGTTGATGTTGACGTAATTTCCATTTTACAGATGGGTAAACTGTGGTTCAGCAAATAAATTGAAGACTCTTCTTAAATTTTACAGTGAATACCAGGATACAGATTCTTGTGCACGACTCCTGCCCCCATCCCCAGCAGTATTTTTCATATTTCTCCTGTGCAATGTTGCCTTTTTATCACCTCAGGCGTGGCCGCTCCTGTTTCAGGACCCTAGAGCTCCCCAGGGCTGCTCAATTTCTCCTCTCTTCTGATTAGTTTTCAGTGGTTGTTATTATTATTATTATTATAGAGCTGAAACTCATTAATACTTGAGCATCGTCTACATCTTCTTTTGTATTTTAAGCCTTTTAATGTCTAATTGTGGAATAAGTGGCTTTTTGTCCTTATTAAAAGTAATTTCAGGAACTATCTTGGAGATGGGTACATCCTTCACAAAATCCCTTGAATCAGGGTGGCTTAGAGGAGCGTGAGGTGAAGGAGGATTCATGATCGCTTCCTCTTCCAGTGGTTGCCTGTGGCTGCTGCCACCCTGCTGGGCGTGTGTGCAGCAGATGAACTTCCACTAACTTCCTTCCAGATTGATGTCTGTTTTGATTACTAATTAGATAAATCTATTTCTGCATGGCTAGTAGCTACTGCTCTGTGGATTACTAGCTCATACCCTTTGTCCCAAGTAAATATTTTAAAATACTTTGAAGAGATCCCAGTGAAATTTAAATTTCCTTACAAAACTTCATTTTAAGAATAACAGGCATGCATCTTATGCAGGAAAACTCACAGCTGTGATCAGTGTTTCTGTGCGTGAGAGCCACATGAGTTACTGTGGTCCTGTTGGCATAATGGATGTTTAGCAGAAAGCATTTGCATATTACATTATGAGGCTTCCTTTCTGGCCTTCCTGTATAATCAATCACAGAGTTTGTTAGAAAGTGCTTGCATCAAAAACATACTTGTAAGGCCAGCGCTCTGATCGCGCCGATGTGCGCCGGAAGTAATCAGGGCCACAGCGCCGCGGCGCGACGGCCGGACCGTGGGCTGGCACCGCTATGCCGGTCACCGGGAAGACTTTCCGTCGGCGCCGGGCCGACTCGGAGTCGGAGGAGGATGAGCAGGACTCAGAGGAGGTTCGATTAAAACTGGAAGAGACCCGAGAGGTGCAGAACCTGAGGAAGAGGCCCAATGGGGTGAGTGCTGTGGCCCTACTGGTGGGAGAGAAGGTACAAGAAGAGACCACTCTAGGGACGATCCCTTTCAGATGAAGACAGGCAGTATGGTGGACATGAAGAAACTGAAAGAAAGGGGCAAAGATAAGATCAGCGAAGAAGAAGACCTCCACCTGGGGACATCATTTTCTGCAGAAACCAACCGCAGGGACGAGGATGCAGACATGATGAAGTACATTGAGACAGAGCTAAAGAAGAGAAAAGAGATTGTGGAACACGAGGAACAGAAAGTCAAGCCGAAGAATGCAGAGGACTGTCTTTATGAACTTCCAGAAAATATCCGTGTTTCCTCAGCAAAGAAGACTGAAGAGATGCTTTCCAACCAGATGCTGAGTGGCATCCCCGAGGTGGACCTGGGCATTGATGCTAAAATAAAAAATATCATTTCCACGGAGGATGCCAAGGCCCTTCTGCTGGCAGAGCAGCAGAACAAGAAGAAAGATAGACATCCTTTGTGCCTACCAACATGGCTGTGAATTATGTACAGCACAACAGATTTTATCATGAGGAGCTCAATGCCCCCATACGGAGAAACAAAGAAGAGCCCAAAGCCCGGCCCTTAAGAATGGGTGACACAGAGAAGCCAGAACCTGAGCGGTCCCCTCCTAACCGCAAACGTCCTGCTAACGAGAAGGCCACAATGACTACCACTATGAGAAGTTCAAGAAGATGAACAGGCGGTACTGAGGTGTGCAGTGTGATGTAAATAGCACCTTCCCTACCCTCCCTCCCGTGAGAAAAGGCTTCCTGGAGAGAAGCCTGCTCATTTACTAGCAGACAGTTCCAAAAACAGACTAACATTTTGAAACAAAACAATGTGCAGTTTTCCTACTTGGAGATGAACTCTGTTCCTGTGAGCATTATTAAAACTTGTTTGTAAATAAAAAAAACAAAACATACTTGTAAGTATGGGGCAAAATAGCACTTGGTGGAGCTAGGGTGCCCCCAACATCCCCTCATCCTTTGGCTTTTCGCAGTGGTGGAAGCTGGCCTGCTTCTGGCCCTGTTTCCAGAAGATCAGTGCTAGAATTGGAAGGATCTTGTATGCCTAAAACTATGGTAACCCCAGGCAGATTCAGGATTTTAGAGCTGCTATGTTTTGCCTGGTTCCCTTTACTACAGTACCTCCTGAGTCATACCAAACAGAGCCCCAGTTCTTTTATCTTCATCAGTGTCATCCAGAACACCACACAGCTCCTCAAAAGATGGGCAGGCAATAGTGGTATTTGCATTGGTTCTTGCACCTTAGTGTGGATTTTACTATGGATATTCTCTGAGAAGTCATCTCATTCTATTTTAGGCTCTCTGAAGTTTTATTTTGACATACTTACTTCCCTTAGATAACAAACATTTTGTTCTCAAAATGCCTAAGAGCGTAATTTACATTTCCCTTACATCACTCCAAGGAGATAACCGTCCCCTGGACAGTTACCCTAAGCTGACCTCTGACTTGCTAATTCTGAATCTCAGGGGTGTGACCTAGAATCTGCATTTTCACAAGTGCCAGTGATTCTGATGATCAAACAAGTTTGAGTAATGGAACTGGTTTCTTAACAAATATCTATAACATAAATACTATCTTTAATTTTTTCTCCTAATACTTCTTAAAGCAATTGCCACCTGCATTCTATCTCTAATATTGGAACATGCTTTTTTTTTTTTTTTTCCTCCTTTCTGTAGGTGTGGTAGTCCGTTTGTGTTGCTTATAACAGAATACATGGAACTGGGTGATTTATAAAGAAAATTAAATTTATTCCTTACAGTTTCTGAGGCTGGGAAGTCCAAAGTCCATCTAGTGGTGACTACAGTGACCCAGGGGTCTCACGTTGCAAGGTGATGGAAGCAGAGAGAGCAGAGAGAGAAAGACAGACTCTCCTCTTCTTTTAAAGCCCTCAGAACCATGCCCTTGACCACCATTTTTAATTCATTCGCTATGGCATGGTCCTACAATCCAATCACCTATTTAAGGCTCCACCTTTCTATTACCATAATAGGATTTCCCACCTTCTTAACAGTCACAGTGGGGGCTAAGATTCTAATACATAAACTTAGGGAACACAATTCAAGCTTCAGTGAGTTTTGAGGGGACATAATTCAATCCACAGCAGTAGGCAACTAAGTGAATCATATGGATCAGATTGTGTCCCTTCCAGAAATCCAGAAAGCATCACTTACTTGCTAAAGCCCTTCTTAAATTACAAAGCGTTGCAAGTTGTTTTTACAATTAGAGAACGTTCTTGAATGAGTAACCATAAATAGTTGATCTTTTTTCAAATGAAATTAAAAAAAACAAAGTTAAGTGGCTTGCCTGAAGGTGCCCAGCAAGCCTTTGAGTGTGAATAGATCCCAAAGGGGATGTCTTGATCAGTGCTCATCCTGATTTCACAAGGAGAAACAAAACTGGAATTAATCAAATGTTTCAGACACTGTGACTGAGATCCACTATTGTAAACGATGTAGATAGCTAATGGGATAAAATGGTGCAGGACCCAGTGTTTGAGATTCAGTACTAAATCTGCCATTGACCTCTGAGGGTCTAATTCTAAAAACTGAAGTTTTAATATTGAGTGGAAAACTGTATATTAAATTATTTCATGCATAGTGATTGTTTCTGATGGTAGATTCTTGTCTGATGGTTAAAGATTTGAATTCCCCTTAGTGACTGCCCTCTGTCTGGCTGTCAGGTGCCTCCTGCTGGTGTGCTGTCTTCATTTTTAAAGGGTCAGCACATCTTTGCCTATCTTTTAGGGTCCATTTAAGACCTGAGAAATATTTCTGTGGAAATTATTTCTGAAACACCTTTGAAATATTTATACTCTGGCTATTGTTTGAAGAATGGGAAATCAACTGAAGTGGCATTGTATTAGAGGCAACAACTGCGTAATCACAGGCTGATGTAGCTGCCTAGCTACCAGCCCATATCAGATCCTTCTTCTCCTACTCACCCTAAAATTGCAGGGGATCAGATGTGTACAGTAGGAGGTCAGCTGTTCAGTTCTGTACAACGCAGAATAAATCTCTGGGAAATCAATAAACAGCAGCTGACAAGGCTGACTATGGGAAAATTAAAGGCTGACAACGAAGGCTGGTGAAAGGTTTGACTTTTCAGCTTAAAAATCTTAACAGAAAAATCTCTGTTTTTTGTTTTGTATTTTTAAATAAAAGGTCCTTACTTACTGTTTGTATGAGTAGATAATTAATGAGAAAAAAACAAAAGTATTTCCCATCCTAGTACTTGAATGTCTTGGTTCAAAACTTGCATAACTAGCAATGATATTTCTTTGTATTTTGGGTGATTTAGAGTTTAATAATGTGGTTGGTTGACAGAAAAAATAATGAATTGTTCTCTTTGACTTCCTGTAGCTTTGGATGTGAATGTTGTTTTTCCTTTTCTCTAAAGTTTTGGTGGCTCGCTGGAAGTACAGTTGCTGGAAGAGAAGCTCAGTCACTGGAAGCCCTGTCTCCTTAGTGCTTAACTCCATGGTAACACGCATGCACTTAGAGATCCACACTGACCTCATTACCTCTGACTGCCAGGGTTTTGAGTAGACATTTTTCAACAGGCACTAGGAATATGAAAAGATTCAAGAGCTAAGTGCTGCCCACTTGAGTTTGGAATCTAGAAACCAAGAGTAAATATTAAATGCTTAATAACAATGTAAGAAGGCTAATGGCTGAGTGGTCCTGTTCTGCACGTGGGTTAATGCTCAAGTCCTTCAGAGAAGATGCTTAGGTTATCAGTGGCCATAAGAGCAGGCTTCACAGAGGGCTGGAAACAGGCTGGGCTTTGAAGGGCAGGCAATCCTTCAAAGATAAATGGAGAGGAGAGAGCAAGGACATTTCAAACAAAGGAGTGTCTACAGTCTCCACCTTCATTTCTGGATTGGTCTCGTGTGCTGGGTGAGAATTCATGCTGAAGTACGTAAAGCGTGGAGTAGGTCCCTGGCACATAAGGGCTCAGTAAATATTAGCTGTCATGTGGAAGGACATGTTTAAAAGATGAGGCATCATGGACAATGAACAAAGCAGTTGTACCTTCTTGGCTTCCAAACAGCTTTTTTTTTTTTTTAATCCTAGGCACCTGAAAAAGCCAATTACCTACTCAAGCTAGTGTCCCGGTTTTGCCACCAAGTAGCTAAGAAACTAAACAAGTCACCTTTTGCTTTATACCTTGATTTTCTTCCACGTGAAGTGTGTCAGTTGGACTAAATGATACCTGGTGTGCCTTCCATTTTGAAATCTAGTAAATTTACTTTGCTGTAATGAATGAAGAAAACTAGGATTGAGGACAGCAAAGTTAAATTATTTTGCCACTTCTTTTCTGAGTTATGTTTTTTCATTTAAACTGTAATACAAGAATGTAAACTTTATTTTTAAAAAAAGTTTCAAATATTTTCATTGCCTTTTTATTTTTTTCTTTTCCTCTCTTTAATTATTTTTTAATTGGAACATAATTGATTATATGTATTTGTGGGGTGCAGTGTTGACTGTCAGTATCTGTGTACAATATGTGATGATCAAACCAGGGTAGCTGGCATATGCGTCATGACGAAATGTGCTCCTTCCTTGTGTCCATTAACCAATTTCTCCCTCACCCCTCTCCCCACAAACATAATTCCCCCGTTCTCTCCTTCTCAAAGTACAAGGTACTACTGTGTTTGTGGTTTTCTTTATTTCTTTGTTTCTTTGTTTCTTTCTTTGCTCCCACTTTGGAATGAGGACATGCTGGTAAAATGCTAAATTATTTGGGAATTAAATTTCAAGGACAGGTATACAGATCAGAGTTGGGTGGGTATTTCTTATATGTAAGTATCTATACCATCCTGAGATATGCAAAGTAGGAAGTCATAGAATATCTGTTTTTAGAAATGTTTTATAGTAGTTGTGATGCCTGTAATGGTACACTATGCAGTGACAGGAGAACATTCTAGACCAAGTGACTTTTGGGGTCACTTCATGATTTATAAGATAATTCCTGTCGTCTTTTTCTTATATAATTACCAAATTAATTTTCCTAAAACCTCTTTGGTCAAGTCATTTTTCTGCTCAACAGCCTTCAGTGACTTTTTGTTTCACAGAATAGGCACAAAAGTATTAGTCTTTCTAGTCTGGTGTCCCCTTCTTTTCAGTGTTATCTCTTACTATTTTATTTTATGAAATTTCTGTTCCCACCAGTGTGACTGACTCCTGTTTTTTTCCCCACCATTCTGGTGGTGTTGTCATTAGTCTCTCACAGCCTAGCCAAACCTTCTCCATTGTGAAAGACCCCACTCAAGAGGGGTTACCATGAAAAGAGCATGAGTTGAGGAGGAAATACTCAAATATTCATATTATGATTCTGCCTCAGCTGGTGGCCCGTGGGAACAGAGTGGGCAGGTGAGGAGGGTCAGGTAGAGGGATTAGAAGGCCTTGAAGACAGGAGGTCGAGATCGGGGAGGGGTAAGAGCTAAACTGAAGATGTTGGGGTTGGCTTCCTTTGAGGCTTATGGTGTCTTTGAAACCAACAGTTTAAAAAGGAGGCATGGAAGGAATGTAAGGTTTTTTTGTGCCTGATCCACTATTAATGTGCTTCATTTAGGCACCGAGATTATAGACTATAGGAGATGAAGAGCAGGAGAAAGGTGTGGGCTCGAGGTTGGACTCATTAGGAAGGTGTTTGGATGCTGTGGAGGTAATCTGGCAAAAGTATCTTCTTGAATGTGAGGAAAGGGGTATAAAAACACAAAAAATACAAAAAGTCTCAGAACAGGCATTGAAGTCTTTCCTCTCATTCAGGATATTTAGGAGGTGGAAAGTTACTTTGACTTTTAAAAATCCAGATTGAACTAAAGGGAGTGTCTGTTCCCAACAGAACAGCCTTTCCAGAAAGTTCTAGGGGGAGAATATTGGGGCTTCCAGAGCAGTGAGGGATCAGAATTGTGCTGAAATCCTACAAGGAAAGACAGAAGAAAGTAGATTATATGTGTATGGCTCAGGTTGGAGGATACATTGGAGACAAATGTTGGCAGTGGAAAACCGCAGCTGGAATATTAGTGTCCCAAATCTCTGGAGCAGGACCTGCCTACTGGGGGTTGGGGCAAGCGGGTCTCTCTCCCTGGGACGGAGGGACTGACGGGGTTGTTTTCCAGTGTTCAGTTCTTCACAGCCATCCATCTGTACCAGTCAAAAAACTCTTACATCGTTTCACTTCATTCCTCTAAGTTTCTTTTAACCCATTTTTAGATAATTTAAAGATTTAATCATTTCTAGTGAGCTCTGATACTAATCCTTTGCTCTATTGCTCTTTGCCCAAGGCCAACTACTATAACCTGGAGGGGACTTCTGCAGAAATATGAAACTTATAATGATTCCCTGCTATGGTCTCTCCCTCTTAACTTACAAATGCAAAGGCAAACTGGAGAGTTATACCCTTTATAGCTATTAGTAAATAATTGCTCAGGAAAATCACCACAGTTGATGTGCAGGATTTGTGGTGGCTAATCACCACTAATAAAATGAAATGTTTCCCTGCACATTTTTGCTTTCTCATATTTCATTCCTCCCTCTCTTAGAGGAGAAAATCAGGATTTGTCATTGCTGTGGTTTCCTTTTCTGTATTTCTGGCTCCTCTCTAGTGGCTCTGTCTGTGTGATCACAGGGGCACAGGTTGAGAAGACACCATCATGAGGTAGCGTGGGCCTGTGGTGCTGGAGCACTGCGGTGAATTCTCACCTCTTTCAAAATAGTAATTAGACCTCTAATAGTTTATATTCTTAGACACATAGTTTCCTTTATCGATTCCGTACAACTCTGGGAAATAGTACATCTGCTTTTATTTCAAACTTGAGTTATTTTAGAATGCCCTTTTTTGTTTCCTGAAACGCTAAAGGATATCCATTTCTGTGGTAGATTGATGAGCTGTGGAGATTTTCTCTAGAATGGTAGCTTTGCTTCTAACAGGCCCTCCCTTTGGCATTCCACAGCCTTCTAATTACATTATCTTTGTTCCTGGCGTGAGCACCCCAGTCATTTTGAAATGCTCTCCCTAAACAAAGGGAGTCATGATTCATTGAATTTTTTATCTCTCAAATGAAGTGTGTTTTTTTTGAGAGTAGAATAGTGGGAAACACACAAAAGAGCCAGACCACTCAAAGTTGAGGGGTGAAAGCCTCCAGCTGCTCCTTGGGGCACGGGGGGAAGGAAGAGTGGTGGCAAAGGCCTTCTCTGGCCACAGCCACTCCCCTGAGGGTACCTGTGGAGACAGGAGGGGGAACCACACTAGGACTTCAGTCGGGTAAATATCCTGCCTTGTTATAACAGCTATTCCCAGTGCACTCAAGGACCGCATAAAAACCGCAGTATGAAAATAGCATTAAATAACAGAAATGTTCAGTTCATAGCAACCATAATTGTAGATTTTGATCTCTTTTAGTTCAGAAAATACTGCCTCCTGAGGCAAGCGCCCTGCGTAGGCCACTGTGAAGGAGGAATGCCATTAGTTCAAGGATAACGGGGACCATTTGAAATGACTACATACTCATCTTCAGAAGAAAATCCATTTCCACATCTGGAAGTTTTTCTGTCGTTTCAAAAATATCAAACTGTAGATGTTGTATCACTCCACTTATAGAGATTATACTTACTAGCATTAAAAATTTAGACCTTTCAAGAGAAAAGTACGAATACATGTTTTAGGTGCAGAGTTCTTTTAGTCCATTAGTGAAAATTATATCTAAACATATCACTCTCAAATTCAAGATTTTATCATAAATAAATTCAAGTTAAGATGAAAAAAACTAAGGCTTTTAGTATCAGTTTTATTTTTTCCTCTTCTTTAACATAGGCAGTGTAAGAAGAGCAAGGCCTTATTTTGGTTTAGATTATTTAATTAAACTTTGAGGAAATTAGGTAACTTTCCCCCTGACTTTTGGAATGTAAGAAATTATTATGAGGCCAATTTAAAAAAAAATTGCCTATCGCCAAGAAGTTAGACAATTAAGCTTTAAAAAATAACATGTAAACATTTTCTTTTTTTAATTTAGAAGCTTTTTTAAGCCAATAATTTTTTTATGGTAATTAAGCAATCTTTTGAATGGAAATTTTATTTTTTATATTTTGTCATTTCAAAGGTTTTCTTTGGGTTTGTTTTTGAAGAAGTGACATTCTCTTGGATTAGTGAATTGTTAAAAAGAGCATCCTTTCTATTTCTATGTTTTTTTCTTTCTTGAAGAAAGCAAACATTTGTATACCCACACAATGAAGGAAAAATGTGCAAGTGTTACAAGATAATTAGATCTGTTAGGATAATTGCCTTTTATGGATATATTATGCTTCAGTTGTTTGCTGCTAAATGAAATGTAAAAGTGTACATTAGGCTAAGGAATAAGGTACAAAATGATCCAAATATAAGGGAAATTGTGTTCTGTCTGAAACTTTGTAGATAGATCTACATTAATAATAAATTAAGAAGAATACATACACACACACACAAACATACATGTGGGTGTGTATCTTACACATATATACAAATATACAAGGGTACTTCCAAAAGTTCGGTGAAAAATAATTAAAAGATAATATGAATCATTCCATGACCTTTTGGAAGATCCCTTATACACACCAAATACACTCAAATAAGTTCTACTTAGTGTCAAAAATTTGTGGTGACAAACAAATAGGATTTATCCTTTGCAATAGCTCCTTCTTTAAGTTGCATTCCAATGTTGCATTGCTATGAATCCGGAGGAGGTTGTCAATTACAGAATTTTTTTCATGCTCCAGTAGTTACCTGGTGCCACTGAGAAAGGGCTTTACTCATCCCTGCCTCTCACTTTTTATGTCTGGAAACGTTGTTTGGGTTCATCAGCAGAACTCCTTCTGATAACCTCACTGAATTTCAGAAACTGTCTCCTTTCAGTAAATTCACACAGTGTACATGGCTTAGTGAGCCTACCAGTGACTAAGTCATAGCAAAAAGGGCATCATGTTTCTAAATGACCACAAATACCAGGGGTACAGTTGTCCTACACCAACCCTCATCTCTGTCCTCACACAAAGGCCCTCTCCAACGAACGGGTATAAGACACCATGAAAAATTGCTGCTCTTGGTACTTCTGTAGTTATGTTATCAATTTCATGATATTTTAAAGATAACAAAGACTAAATATGCTTCTCAGACCTCTGGCTTTTTCATAATAAATGAAGTATTCTTTCATTTACAGCTGTATATACTCAATTCAAAATATGAAACATAGCTTCAAGTTCAACAAGAGAAATGTCTCTAAGCCTTTGAGCAGCACTTCAGGACCTGAATCTCTGGCTGGCTAGCCACTCTAATTGCAACCTGGCTTACTTTGGTAGGGTTTGCTTGACTTAATATGATAGTTTTAAAATTAATTTAGAGTAAAACTTTTCCACAGACCTGTGACAAGAATGGTTAAATATTTAAGTGTCAGAGAAGGAAATAATTTCTCCTAAGCTTTGAAAGAGGATTATTACTAATTATTTTCAAGATAAATGTAGAATTGAGCATTTATAATTTTTAAAGCCTATTAAATTGGAATTATAATTGAAAATGCCCACCCCCCTGAAAAAAATCCCGCACAACTTTTTAAGTGTCTAGAGATAGGAAAAAAATGGAATTTACTGGAATTAATCTTGGAATTAATACAAAATTTAGTTGGAAGAGCTCCTGAGGTATATGAGACCTCAAGGTATAATCAATCAGGTTACAAAAGATTGTACCTAAAATGTCTTTTAAGAAGTATAGCCGTTATGTTATGTTAACTGGAATCCCTTTTTGTGAGTAAGCACCGAAATGAAATTTTGGAGTAAACATGAGATCGTCCCGAAATTCTGTGGTACTAGAAAAATATATAATTGGTAGAAAGTGTGAATGGGTAAGATAAGACATAGGAAAAAGAACTAGAACTCTTGCTGGCTGATAGAGGAAAATGAATGATTGGATTTTTGCTTTTGAGCATTTAATGTAAATACCCTAATTTATCTCACCTAAAAATAAATCTTAGTAAAATTATTGGAGAGTCTTCAGTTCCTCGTATAAACACATTCTTTCTGGTGCATCCAAAGGGAACTGATTTCTGCATTCAGATTGGTACAGGATGAAGTCAAGAGTGAGCATGTGGTCACAGAAGCAAAGCACAAGAGGGGAGCTGATGACGGCGTTTACCTAAACAAGCAGCATATAATCAACATAGCTCTTGGTACCATTTGACAACCAGACACGCAGCATTCAGTTTTGAAAGAGCATCCGTCCATGCAGACAATCTGAAGATGGTCACACGATTTAGACAAAGAGTGTGAGTGAGACTTTAGGTGATGATTCTGCCTCCCTTCATTTTCTTTTATCTGTGTTGCTGGCCAGTATTCACGTGCTGGCAGATTTCGGCTACTCCCCATATTTATGTGGTACTGCAGTAGTTATGGTAAAGTGTTGGGATGTTTATTACATAAACTGATAGACAGTTTTGTTTGTTTTTGCTATATTCATCTGGAAATTAGATACCAGTGGGTAGCTCTATTTCTTGCTGATTTCTGAGAGTATTTATTTAAGCATGTTTTTAATTGAAGTCAATCAAATATGTTATTATATAGACCATATATTCATTATTTCAAGAGTTTTATGAAGCATACAGCATTTTATCCTTTAAAAAATACACACACGTATAGGTATGATACCTTATACTTGTATGACAAAAATCAATTTACATAGCCTGTTTTCAGTTAATGCCTTGGGGTTAGGAAAACAGGTTCCCAGGAACAGGTATCATTAGTCCATTTTGGGGGTGAGGTAGGTGGTATCACCTGTGCAGGGCCATTGGCACTTTGACTAGTCCCCAAAACTTTTGTAGTTCAAGGGGTCTCTGTATTACATTTGCCAAACATTCATGGCAAAACTATCTGAACCCTAAATAGGGAAACGTGCTAGGGAAATACAGAGAAAACAAGCCTTGCCCCACCTCTGGAGGAGCTCACAGCCTGAGAAAGGACGCGCATAGAGACTATTAGGTAGCCAATGGGAACTGCTTGCTCAGGAGGAGGAACCGCTCAGCCAGGAAGAGCGAGTGTTGAAGCCCACAGCATGTCAGCAGAGGCTGACCTGAGGAGGGGCCTTTCTGCCAAGCCTTGAAGGATGACTAACATTGTGCTTGATAAAGAAGAAGAGCAGGAGAGAGTTCTAGGCTGAAGGGACGACATTCATGGAGATACAGAGGGGTGAAAGTACTATTTAAAAATAATAGTAAGTTTAAGCTGTCCAGGTGAATCTGTTAAGTGAAATGGATGTGTCGTGTACCGAGGGCTCACAGCCTGACCTGATTGTGTGTGTTTTCTGGCATCATTTTTATGTTTGCTACGGGAACACATAACAGATAATGTTTTGGTCAAGGTCCAAGTGAAACAGAAGCCTGATTATTAATAATAGTGGAGATTCTGTGGAACCCTGTAGGAACCATTTTAAATGGCACTTCTTGTATTTGCCGTGCGTTTGTAAAAGGAAGGAACAGCGTGGTGAACCTTACGTTTCTATCGTTGTCACAGGCATTGGACTTGTCCTCTGCTATTGATGGATAGGCAGAGATATATTCATCAGAATGACATCATTATTTTTAAGAATTCTTTAAGGAAAGAAAAAATAATGTTTGCAATAATAGCAGATCAGCTCCTTAAAGAGAGGAAAAATGTTTGAGTGTAAATTGATGGGTAAATTAATTTTATTTCTCACATAAAATTGTTGTGACACGTTAAAAATAATTTATGTAATTATAGAAAGGAAATTGGATTTTCTTTCAACCTTTATATATGGATGTGTGGTCTTAAGATTGAATATATACTGAATATTATGCTAGAAAATGAATGATTCAGAATACTATAGTTGACATTTGGTTTCATTAAAGATTAATTACTATTAAAGAACAGCCTTGTGTTTTACTGTATCACAAAA
Source organism: Cynocephalus volans (assembly GCF_027409185.1). Lineage (NCBI taxonomy): Eukaryota > Metazoa > Chordata > Mammalia > Dermoptera > Cynocephalidae > Cynocephalus > Cynocephalus volans. The sequence goes on from NC_084472.1 coordinate 4,014,244, forward strand.
AGCAAGAGTTGGTGGCTGGGGCTCCGGGTTCTGTATTAGATGGCAAGACTTCTCGTCCATACTGCCACTCACCTGGTGACATTTGTGCCCACCAGTGCTCACATTAATTTCCCCATCTGTAATAACGATAGTAATAACATCCAGAACCAGTGTACCCAGATGAATGGTAAAGATTCGTAAGGTGGTATCTATGACAGGCTTTCGACTTCTTAGGAAAGTACTGAATAATAAAAGTAACAGAAAAGCCTTCCAGAGAACATGTTATTAATTCTCTTCCTTTGTCATGGAAGGTCCTCATTGGAACTGGACCATCTGGTGTAAATCTTATTTGTGAAGGTGGGTAAGCAAAGGAGGAAGGGACAGCAGAGTGAGTTGACCTGATAGTGGCTTTGTCACTCGTTATTTGTGTGACTTTGGAGAAGTTCCTTAATTTGAATAGGTCTGTTTCATCATCTATAAGTATAGATAACATATATAACTCAGATTTGTAAAAATTAAATAAGGCAAGTGAACCCATTAACAATCAGAAAATTCTACCTAATTGTCTCTCTTTTACTTTTGGCCCATGTGGAAAAGTATGTAAAAAGTAATGTTCTCCTATATAACTGACAAAATGGTGCAGTAGACCATAGGATTCACTGGTCATATTTCTAATTGGGTTATTATTTCTCACAATTTCACCATCTCTCTAGTCTTACTCAGTGTTTTTAAATTATTGCAGCAGTGGAAAGCAAAATGCGTTTTATTCCCCTCCTGTTTCTTATCCTCTGACTGTCATAGAATCAAACGAGGAGGACTGAGGTCATGCTTCACCTTTGTAAAATGGACTTGAAGTTCATTGTACAATAAATATAAATGCTGGGCTGTTGAAAGGGTTCTCATAAGTTAAATCCCTGCCAGCCCAGAGAAACTGAGGAAAAGATCTTCCTGAGAAGCTTGATTGTTATTTAAAGAGGGTGGGCACTGTAACTTCTTTTCAATAATCTAGGATAACAAGGATTGACACTTAAAAACTCTAATTTTCAAGGAGAAGCTTTGATGATGAGTTTTAACATATATGAATCATTTGTGATTAACTGTTGGCACTAGTCCTCATCAGCTATTTTTATTGAAGTATTTGTGATAAAAATTGTCTTTGCATATTACTTTTCATTTCAATAAAGCCACACCCCTACCCATCTTTTTTCATGCATATGGCAGAGGTTGAGAGTCATCCCTGTTCTTCTGTGCAAGTAACCATTCATTTAATTTGACTCACGGTAGTGGGATCCTGTGTTTGTGGCTCCCACATCTATATAGAAAGAGAGTCAAGGCACAGCCTTTTCAGTATTAATGTAAACTGTGTGTCTGAAGGATAAAGCATGTGATTGAGAAGAATTTTCCTGGTCCTGAGAATATTCAAAATTTGAGAGGGAAAAACATCTAAGATTTCTACAATATACCAGATTGTTGTTTTTGTTTTTTTTTTTTTTTTTTTTTTTTTTTTTTTTTTTCTTTTTTTGGTCGTTTTTTCGTGACCGGCACTCAGCCAGTGAGTGCACCGGTCATTCCCATATAGGATCCGAACCCGCGGCGGGAGAGTCTCCGCGCTCCCAGTGCAGCACTCTACCAAGTGCGCCACGGCTCGGCCCTTTGTTTTTGTTTTTTTACCCCCCCACCCCCAAGAGATTTCAGCAAGGTGAAATACTTTTCAAAAGATTTATAGACCCACGAGGATTTTTAAAAATATTTTAAAACACAGTGCATTCTCTGTGCTACCGTAGGGTTTTGGGTGTCTTTGCTTATTAAGCTGAATGACTTCATGGTCTCCTAGGACTTCTTTGTGCATTTACAGACCAATTATTGTATGTGTGTATTGTGCTGCATACTATTTTTGTTGGGTTTTTTCTTCCACTTCTGTTTGACAGTTTTGCTCATTGCATTGGTGGTTTTTAAAGAAAAAAATGACAACTACCCAACACACTAAGCACCTGCTCTGCATAGTTTCTGTGCAACCGAGACAAGCACAGAATCTGAATGTGCTCAGCATTGTGCTGTTTGGAATAGTTAGGTGGACATGTGTGACTTACCACAAGCTTCCTGGGCACACTCCTTTTGTTTCCACTGCAGTAATAGGTCTTGGTTGTAACTAGATCAACTCTGATAATAAACCTGTGGGATACTGGCTGGAAACTCCAGTCCAGAGGGCTTTGAGAAATGTTAGAGTCTGGGGTCTTCTGAGTAGCAGTACCTAATGACTGTCCTGCCATGGGCTCTGTTGCAAAATTGTGTTGAGAAATACTTTGTGTACTAGGTGATAATTAAGCATTTCTGACCAGGCCTGTGTTGACATGAGATGGCTGGGCTGCTTCAAGCAGTCCTACAGGAGCTGTCATATGTTAGTTAAGCTTCTTTAGTTCCAAATAACGGAAACCAAGTGCTTTGTGCTAAAGTATAAGAAACATAGAAATGAAGAATGCAGGCCTTCCTTATAGGGAAGACTGGTCTCGGACTTAATGTAGTTCTCTCTGCCTCCCTTCTTTATTTTTTCTTCTCTCTGAGGACTGTCATCTCCTGCTCTGTAGCTCCCAGGAGGATTAAAAGGCTGTCCACAGCTCCCACATTATGCCCCCAGGGACAGGGACACTTTAAGTAGAATTCCCCGTGGGCTTACTTCTGTGAAGGGAGGACCAGTTAAAAAGACTAATGGTGAACTTGGCAAAGACACCTAGAGCTATCCTCATATGGAGATTTGCTGCTCCCAAACTTCCCTTTTTCCCCATGCTGCCACCACATGTGGGTAAGAGGTTGGCATTGAGCTGTTGAGGGCGTTCCATGCAGAGAAAGCACAGAATCTTGGGAAGTATTTTCTTGTTCTTTTCTGTTACTTTTAATTTTTGCTTGTTGCTCTCCATACATAGTCCTCATTTTGCAGCTGATGGCACATCAGTCTTGAATCTGGATCTTGAAGGGACCTCTAGAGATCATTGTCTCTCCTCACAATCAAAAACCACACAAAAGCATAAACATACAAAACCGTAACAGGTGTCCACCCATCATGTCTCTGTAGCTTCCTCCCAAGGCCCCCACTTTCCCTCTGGAGCACTAAGAATAAGTTGTATCCTTCAGCTGTATCAGTGACCTTCAAATCCCTCAATAGGTAAGAAGTCAATTCTATCACTTATGTAAAGATAAAGTTTACTGGGGATTGTGTAAGTGCTATAGATGTAAAGTTTTAAAAAGTTTGGGGAACATTTGGAATAGAAACTGGACAAGCTTGTGAGGCAGTGGGAGAGGTCAGAAGAGCAGTGGAAGTTTCCACTGGTGCTTTAGCCCTGGAAAGATTGGGTGTCATCAGTCTGATGTAATACCATCTTCTTATTCAGAGCTGTTCAGCGGTTTTCAAAGTCCTTGACGCAGGGGTGAGAAGTCTGAGTATAGGATTAGCCCTTTGACACAGGAATTTTGGTCCACAGTGGAGGTGATGGAAGGACAAGAGTCCAGGGGTTGTAAGTGACAGTGCGTATCATTGATGGGATGAGCCAAGCCACCCAGCTGGGGAGGGAAAGAAGGAGATATCAGGAAGGAAAGGAGCTGATAGCCTGGAAGAAATAGATGAACTGAATAGATTCTATCAACCTAATTTGGAGGGACGTTAATTCCAGGTAATAATGAAGTACTTGGATGTTCTCAAGAGCACGGGTTGCCGCAATCATGTGCTAATGTGAAAGACCTGTAGTATTTTCTTACTGGTTTCAAAACAGACCATATTTGTCTTATTACCTGTGTTTAACTTAGGATAATAATAGGTGTAGTTTTCATTTTAAGTAAAATCGGTATATGTAAGTTTCCATGCATAACTTGGCTTAATGGATTTTATCTCAAGAACTTACTAAACTTGCTTTTTAAAGTTCATTACAATCAATTGGTACACAAATAAATAGTTTTACAGTTTTCTAATGTTTTTTCTCAGAATTAGAATAAGTGATATGAGAGCAGTCTTTGAAAATTAAATGAAAAAGTTTAGTGTTAGGCAGTCTTAAAGAAGCCCATCATTTTCAATCAGAGGAAAACTTTTTTATGTTAAGAGAAATAAGCCAGACACAGAAAGAGAAATACTGCATGTCCTCACTCGTAACGGGGTGCTAACAAAGAAGGAAAGAAAGAAAGATAGGTAGTGAGAAAGAGAGAGAGAGAGAGAGAGAGAGAGAGAGAAAGAAAGAAAGAAAAGGCCACAATAATATATTGAGCTTTCAGAAGGAGAGGATAAACCTAAGGATACTAGAGATGGGGGGATAGAGGGAGGGGAGTGATTGGTCGGGTAAAGGGCATAAAGAATAATTATGATTTGTAATAATGAAGATACTAATAAAAATAAAAAGTTAGACACCACTGAAATTGAACATTTTAAAAATGGCTATGCATAATGTACAATGTCAATAATTATTTCTTTACCAATTTATAATGGTGAATTATCAGAATACACACTCACATATATACATCTACAAGTGAACCATTTTCTGGCTTTGGGTTTATCCTGTCTTTAATGAAGGCATTTTTCTTATGTGTGTCAGTCAATAGAAGGAGTGTTAAGTCAGTAACAGGTATGACCACCTTCAACTGTGCACTTACTGATCACAGGCTAGATGCGTGCCTTTCTGTTGATGTTATTGGTTCATAGAGGGAGAAATCGTGGAAGATGCTGTACTCTCCCTCAGGAAATCTCTTGTTGGTCTGTGTGTTAGGAGTGCAGAAGTGATTCTTCATATCTGGTATGAGATCAGCTCTGTGTTTTTGTTTATTTCTTTGTTTTTAATCTCAGCTTCTTTTTAGTATTAGTAATCTTATTTGTTGCCTAGAGCATTGTTAGTTGATTTTTCCATTTATTTCAGGTTACTGGTAATTTAGATGTCAAATTTCTGACAGTTCTATCATTTGGTTGATCTCCATCCATTAGATTCTCTTAGAGGGGCCTGATGGATTGTTCAGTTTTTGGCTGTCCTTCCTATTGCCTATGGCTGTGGGCATTTCTGTCAAAGCAGACTGTGGGTTGAGAATATAGTGGCAGTTTCATGGCTTGTCAGCAAAGTGACCATGTAATTTGTCTTTCCAAACCAGGGATTAATAATAATGATGCCAGGACAGTGTGCTTAAACTCATTGCAAACAGGGCATATGGGTGCTCTACTTGTAGGTAACCACTTTGCAGTTCAAAGTCTTAAATTGTCCATGCTTCTGTGAATCACTCTTACTGCAAGTCTCAAACCATGAAACCTGTATCTTCCTAACATAGCTATTTAGTCAATGATAAATAATGACCACTACTCTTTTTATAACTGGCAAACATTTTTATGGACCATGATCCAAAATTTGCACCTTTCTAATATAAAATTTTGGGTCTTCATAGAAATATCATGTTGGTAGCAAAAGTTGCTTGAGATAACAACCCCAGACGTCCTTATCCTTTCTCCTCCACTGTTGGTGGTACTATTGTCTAAATGTTTGAAGAGCTGGCTTAAGTGATCTTAAGTTTTGAAGATGAGAAAAACTGAGTATCTCTGTTCAGAAAACATTTGGGCACTCCTGAGGCTCCTCCTGCCTCTGATGGAGACATAGAGGTTATGGCTGGAGGAATGGGAAAGATCATCTCCCCTTGCGTCTCTCTTGAAATCTGCCTGATTTGGTGTTACAGAAAGTATTTTTCTTGTGTTAATCACTGTCTTGTCTTTAAAGCTTCTTGTAAAAGGTAAATACACTCAAGGAAGGTATCCATTGATTCACTTAGATATTTTTGGTGTGTTTATTTGCTATGTCTGTATTTTATATGATGTGAAATATCTTACAATAGCAGAAACATAAGAAATGAATTATTTCAACTGGCACCAGATTAGGGAAGGAACTTTATTTATTTGTAAAAATATTTTGGTAAACTGCTTGGTATGACCTTGGTATGGTGTGGTATTCAGGTTACAAGGCAACAGGGGAGCTAAACCATTCCAGATAAAAAATAGGGATTTGAAGATGGGAGGAGTGAGAGAAGATAGGGCTGAGATTTAGGGTGAAAAATAGCCAAGGGATTGCTTTTCAGTACTTAGGCATCGAGTACATGGGTCTGTTATGAAGTCCTTCCAGTCCACGCCCTGAGAACTTCCATAATATCTGCTGCAATGTAAATGCCTGTGTGAGAGAGATTTTCAAGGGAGGGCAAAGAGAGAAAGGTGCTTTTCCAGTGAATGTCTGTGAAGCCCTAGTGCACTTGGGCAGTCACAAGATGTATTAGCAGGAAAAATTTAGCATGAACTCACAGCAGGAAGGAAGAGAAAATATATTCCCACCTACTCAAAAATCCATAGAGACATTGCTAGGCCCAGACACAGGACACCCTCGTTCCAGAGTGCAGGGCTGAAGACAACCTCTTTGGTATTATTCTAGGGCCAAAGTGTCTCAGGTCCCCCTGGGTTCCGAGTTTATAAGATTGTTTTGCATCCTTGGATGGTACTGTCTGAGAATGCCCCAGCCATCAAGGAAAATTTTAGAGAAGTGGAAGCAGATGTGATTAAACACTAGCGTCTCTTTCTCTATTTACCTAGACATATCCAAGGCCATAAATCCTTTGACGTGGCTAGAAGTTCTTTTTTTTTTTTTTAATTTTATTTTGTTGATATACAATGTGGTTGATTATTGTGGCCCATTACCGAAACCTCCCTCCCTCCTCCCTCTCCCCCCTCCCACCCAACAATGTCCTTTCTGTTTGCTTGTTGTATCAACTTCAAGGAATTGTAGTTGTTATGTCTTATTCCCCCCCCAGTTTTTTTGTGTGTGTGTGTGTGAATTTATGTATTAATTTTTAGCTCCTACCAATAAGTGAGAACATGTGGTATTTCTCTTTCGGTGCCTGACTTGTTTCACTTAATATAATTCTCTCAAGGTCCATCCATGTCATTGCAAATGGCAGTATTTCATTCGTTTTTATAGCTGAGTAGTATTCCATTGTGTAGATGTACCACATTTTCCGTATCCACTCATCCAATGATGGACATTTGGGCTGATTCCAACTCTTGGCTACTGTAAAGAGTGCTGCGATGAACATTGGGGAACAGGTATACCTTTGACTTGATGATTTCCATTCCTCTGAGTATATTCCCAGCAGTGGGATAGCTGGGAATGGTAGATCTATGGCAGATCTATCTGCAATTGTTTGAGGAACCTCCATACCATTTTCCATAGAGGCTGGACCATTTTGCAGTCCCACCAACAATGTATGAGAGTTCCTTTTTCTCCGCAACCTCGCCAGCATTTATCGTTAAGAGTCTTTTGGATTTTAGCCATCCTAACTGGGGTGAGATGGTATCTCAGTGTGGTTTTGATTTGCATTTCCCGAATGCTGAGTGATGTTGAGCATTTTTTCATATGTCTGTTGGCCATTTGTATATCTTCCTCAGAGAAATGCCTACTTAGTGGTAGAAGTTCTAAGTGGAACAGTTTGAAAGAATTAAAATAATACTTGTGAGTATAATATAGTGACATAGTGATATATTAAGTATAAAAAATGATGACGCAAAATCATACACAATAGTAAGAGTCTCAAGAGAAGTACCGTGAACAATAATAGCAGTTACATGTACTTAGCTTCCTGCTGACTTCCTAATGTGATATATTATTTCACCAGGATTTCAGTTATCACATTTCCCAAAATTAGTATGCTTAAAATAGATCAAAGCATGCCAGATTTAAAGTATGAGTCATTTGGTATTCACTGTCTTATACTATAAGGCACTATCTTCTGGGCTTGTGGTATATTCATAAACAAACTATCTCCTCTGTCAAATAATCTTTTTAAAGTACAGATATCAGATACTCAGACTATTGATATTATCAGTGCACAAATAGATATTCATTGGTACTGGTGTATATTCTTCAGTTTTATGTACATGAAATGAAGAGCATTTGCCTAAGTTTGATAATACTCATTTCTTCATTAAAAAACAAAATTTACTTCTACCCAAGCACTATGATATACTTTAAGTCTGTATTTATCCATTTGAGGATTAGTCTTTTAGAATTCGAGTGATGTATAATTCGATCTTTTTATTATCTTAATATAAATAAGTTAGGTGGACAATTATTTCGTGTTCTTTGTTGCATTCAATTTTTGCTTAGGAAGATGGCCTGAAAATTAACTCTGTCTTCTGCTAAAATGAGAAGTTTATCCCTTAAGAAAACAGAAGTTCTTGCAGCTTTGGCATATGAGAGTTATTAGGATTTTATATTCCTCTGGAATCTATTTTGTACACTTGTGAGGTGATAACCTTTGTAAGTCATTCTGAAATTTCTGTTTAATCAGATTCTGCCCATTTCTACTCACATGCAAGGGTACTTCAAAAAGTTCATGGAAAGATTCGAATTATCTTTCAATTCTATCTTTCCGTGATTTTTTTGAAGTACCCTCATATTTAATAGCCAAATATATACATGTATTAAAACATCTGTTTAATAGTCAGACATTAAAGAGACTTCCCTCCTGAAGAAAGCAGAACAACATAAAACAGGGTGGAGCTTAACCCACGGAAGTTGATTTTGAAAGAACGAAAAGTCTGAATTAGTGTGGCAGGCTAGACCAAGTAGAACCAAGTGAAAAGTGATAGGTTTACTGCAGTTTCAGGAAAATGATTGACTAGACAAAAAGATGAGTCTTATATTTTTTAAAAAATTGCAATAAAAAATACAATTTGCCTTTGGGTCCCTTTCCATCTGTCCCCGGCTTCCTCCTTCTCCAAGCCTCCCCTCCCCTTCCTCGTCCCTTCTCTACCTCCTACCACTTCTCCTGTTGTCTTTATGCACATGGCCTTTTACTCTCTCTTTCTAACCACTTTCCAGTCTGATCGTCCATCCCAGTTATCATTCTTAGGTGTATAGATCCCTAACCTGATAACCTGATTTTTCTTACTGGAGAGAATTAAGTGGGTCCTAGCATAATGCCTGGCCTTAGTGTCACTGCAGGAAAATTTATTAAATGAGTGTAGATTCAGTACCTGCACTGGCTCTCTACACACCCCAACTAAGAACTTACACCTTCCTTCCCTATGGTCTTTCATACCTTGTACACACTTGTGTCGTTGTCCTGACACACTTTCATAATTTCTAACAGTTTAGTTATTCTTCACCACTAATTTGAGCTCCTTGGGAGTAGGGATTGTGTCCTATTCACTTACTCAATTTTTTGTTTCCAGCATCAGCATAGTACCTGGCACACAGTGAACCCTTGGCAAACATTTGTTGAATGTTCTCCTCCTATGTCTTCCCGATGTCCACGGGATGAAGTTGAAGCCTTCCTGCCACCCCAGGTGTGATCTGAACTCACCTATCCTCATGACCTCAGCAGCAGGACCCATGTGCATTTTTTTTCACACCAAGCTTTCGCTCGTGATGTTGTCCTTGACCAGAGCACCTTCCTTCTTTCTCTCTGCCTCTTGAACAGGGCAGACCAATCCCTCCCTTTAAGTAACAGCCCAGATGCCACCATCTTCATGGACTCTGTAGGCCGATTCCAGCCTGTGGTGTGTCTCTCTTCCCAGACCCTTCAAGGCCGATATAGCATATGCTTTGTACAATACGGTGGGGACATTGTACACCATCTTCACTCACATAGCCTGTGTGTTACTCTCATACCCACCACACTTCCTGTGCATATGAGTTATCTCTCACTTTTTTGTATTCCCAACAGCACTGAACACAGCAGGGCCCTACAGGTGGGCAACAAGTAATTGTTGCTCTAGGTAGAATAGAATGGAAAGTGATTTGGGGGCGTAGAAACTGGTACACTGGTTTCCTAAAGTAACTTCAGGTAAGCATCCGATAGTTCTTCTCTTGCTACGTTCCTGTAGAGTCAGCATTTATCAAAAACCACCTATAAGGCTTACTGTGTAAACATGTCTGTGTTGGGTGTTTCTGCACTGCACCTTCCTGCAGTAAGAGGTTAGCATGCTGATCCTTGGGTTACTTTGAACTTCATCTGTCTATTTTAATGTAATAAATTTTGACATGTTAAGTCCTTTCAATTCTGTTTTTGCAATGTTTTGTCTGTCTGCTCTGTGTAGAACACAGAAGGGATCCCTGAGTGAGGTGTCCCTCTCAAAAAGTATAGAAAATAGTACAAACCTTACAAATAATGTGAGGACAACATGAGGTAATTCAAATGAAATTCTTAATGTAGTGACTAGCACATAGTAAGTCCTCCATATATAATTGTTGACTGATGACTGAGCTGTACAAAGTGATAAACTCCATGTCATAACATTTTGCAAAATACAAGACTTTCTACTCTTAACGGTAGGATAACTTACCTGTGTACTACCCAATCTTTTTTTCCTAAATTGCAACATTGAATACTTACATTTTCTGTTTTAGATCTTTTGTATGTATTTTGACTCTTTCCTTGGGAAACTGTTGGCTGTTCTTATGATCTTTGAAAAAATTGAGTAATTACTTAGTATTTATTTCTATATTTCCAATTTTGTTGTAAATTGCAGATTGTGTAGTCTGTTTGGTATTAAACATTTTAGTTAACACATGCTGATCACACTCTTAAATCTTCACCCACTTGAAGATAACTGATGTAACCTACTGGAAATTAAGGCTGTAAATTTTCAGGTAGAGATTTCAGTGTTACTGCAATCAATTCTTTGCAGATAGTGCTAATAGTTTTTTCTATGAGATATGTTGGCTAGTGGGTGGAAAATCAATGTCTGGGAATGAAAAACAGGTGTCAAGTTTGATAGGGACATCATGCGTTTGATATTTGGAGGCCAGAGGGTCCTATCAACAAACCCAGCAGTAATTCTGTCAGATGCAATATGCGTGGAATTAATGAAAATGCCAGAAACAGAGCAGTCTGGACAGCAAGCTAGTTCTGCAAAAATCACAGGGCAAAAATGTGTCTTCCTCTTGAATCCTAAGTGAATGCAGTACAGAAAGACAATATAGTAGAGTTCAAATGAAGGCATGTTTGCAGCACCTCTGATATGATGAGGAAAAGTAGGTGAGGAGTAAGGGGTGGCCTTGCCACCTTGCTCAAAGTGACACCATGTGTGTGGCAGAGGTGTGGAGATATGCACAGTGGTGTAATAGAGTGTTGTGGTTGAATTTGGAAGTTGCTGAGCCCGAGCAAATGAGTCTTTTCTGGGCTAGTCAAGTGTGGCCTCATTCTGGAGTTGGTGAAGGTTGACTAAGGCCTGAGTTAGCCAGAAAGATAGGAGGAGCAAAGGATAAATGACTAAAGACACATTTGTAACACGCGAAACACTTATCAGATACAATAACCATCAATGTCGTAAAGTAAAAAAAGGGCTCATAGTTATTCAGTATTTGGAAACTCTTTGCCAGTTCATTAAATTAGGGACAAAAATAAAGTGTAATTTTTTTTTTAAAGGATGACTGGTAAGGGGATCCTAACCCTTAACTTGGTGTTGTCAGCACCTCACTCTCCCAAGTGAGCCACGAGCCAGCCCTATAAAGTGTAATTTCGAAAAAAGGGGACAAAGTTATCAGTCATTTCTGTTCATAGTTATTCTCTTTCTGGAAAATGTAGAAGAATCTACTGAAAATTGATTAAAGCTATTATGAGAGTCTTGTAAAATACATAGTTATAAAGTAAAATATATAAAAATCAGTAACTCAAGCCACACCTCCTGGATTCAAATTCTGGCTCTACCACCTATCAGTTGTGTAAACTTGAGCAAGTCACTTAACATCTGTGCCTCCATTTCCCTATCTGTAAAAACCAAGATTGTTGTGAGAATGAGATAAATTATATGTAAAGCCTTACAACAGTGCCTGTTACATGGTCAGTACATCGTAGATGTTTGCTCTTACTTTAGTTGTTTTCATTGCTGTTCCTAGCTTTCCTATAATCTTTCCATAAAAATGTAATTAAGAAGATTCCATTTAAAGTAGTAATAAAATTATACAATGTCTAGGACAAAACCTAACGAGACATACTATAATAAAAGGAGAAAATCTTCATATTTTAAAGTCAGTTCTCTCAAAAGAAATCTGTAAATTTAATATAATTTCAATTAAAATTCCCAGTAAGAACTATAAACAGTTGCAAAATATATTTAAAGTTTATTTGGAGGATTATAGGCATGTGAAACCGATTTAAAAAAAAAAAAAAAAAAAGAAGCTTTCAGGACAGGGTGATTTGCCCTACCATATATTTTAAACATTTTATGTAGTTTTTGTAAGAAAAATATCATAATTCAGTGGGATAAAAATAGAAATTATAAGCATATTAATTTATAAAAATAGCATTTCAAATTTGGTTGAACAAAAATGAGTTATTTAATAAGTGGTTTGGGGACAGCAGAATTATCATTTTGAAAAAATATACAGTTAGATGTTTAACTCCTTATAACAACATAAATTTAAGACAAATTAAGGTTTAATTAAAATAGTGAAGGCTTGGAAGTACTAAAAAAGATAGGGTAAGCAAACATTTTTGTGGTCTTGGGCAGTGAGGAACATGCATTTTTTCTCAGCCTGAGCTTAAAAAGCCAAAACCATTAAAGAAAAAGATTGCTAGATTTGACTATGTATTTTTAAATCTGTTCATAGAAAAATCATAAAAAAGGAAGGCAAATGACAATCCAGAAAAAAATATTTAAAACTTGAAGTAAAAAAGAATATCTTCAGTATATTATGGACTCTGAGAAATCAATAAGAAAAAAATTGAATACTATACGATAAAATGGGCAAAGGATTGCAACAGGCAGTTTATGAATACTGAAGTAAGAATGGCTATTAAACATTTAAAAGTCAGTACTAGTTCTATATAGAAAAAACAGATTTAATTGATACATTTTTAGCATATATTAAATTGGCAAGTACTTTTGTTATGAATCATGATAGTGCCTGTGTTGTGGGATGGTAACCTGATAGTGGTTATCCTAACAAATTACTGTAAACTTTCTAACTTAAAGTGACAGAAGTTTATTCTTTCACAGCCTGGGGTTAGAAGTCTGAAATCAAGGTGCTGGCTGGACTGTGCTCCTTTCAGAGTATTAGGAGAGATTCCACTCAGTGTATCATCCAACTTTGTGGCTCTTGGCATGTTTTGGTTTGTGTCTGTGTCACTCTGTCTGTCTCTACCTCTGTCTTCACATGACCTTCTCCTCATCTGTTTGTCAAATCTCCCCTACAAAGAAACTAATTATTGGATTTAGGGTTCACCCACATATTCTAGGATGATCTCTTCATCTTTAGATCTTTAAATTAATTACATACGCAAAGACTCTTTCCAAATTAGGACACATTCACAGGTTCTGGTATGCAGTCATATCTTTCCAGGGGCCATAACTCAAATCACACAGATCACCCTCTGGCCCCAAAACACCGATCCCATGCACAAAATACATTCACCCTATCCCAACATTCCCAAAAGTCTCAACCCGTTACAGCATTAAATCTAAGTCCAAGATCTCATCGAATATCATCAGCTCAAATTTACCAAGTTTCATCATCTGAATCATCTGATTCACGTATGGCTCAGGCTCTGGGTATGATCTATCCTGGGGCAAAATCCCTATCCATCTGTAGACCTATGAAACTAAAAAGTAGGTTACCTGCTTCTAAAATATAATGATGGGACAGGCATGGGACAGTCATTCTTATTCCAAAAAAGAGAAATAAGAAGTAATAGGGTCATTAAGTCCCAAGGAATTTGAAATCCAACAGGGAAAACTCCATTAGATTTCTTGGTCTGAAATTAATTCTTTGGGCCCCGATGCTACATTCTGGGCCCACAGTTCTGCCTTTAACTCTGTGCTTATTAGCCTCGCTTCTGTACCTGCAACACTCTATGGCTCCACCCTCTGGGCCCAAGGCTCTGCCCTAGGGATTGTTTTCCCTTTGTTGAAGGTAGTACATGTTTTTAGCCAGGTAGCTCTATCAGGCTCTTTTCTACCTGTGAGCTTTCCTTCATCTCATCCTGTCTCTGTCCCCATCCTGTCCAAGCTGGCAGTGTTTCTTCTGAAATAACACTTTCAAAAACCTTCTGGGTCTTCTGCATATGTCATAGGCTCCAGGCCATTAGAAAGGAGAATCCTACATGGAATTTTTTTGGATAACCTCATCCCTATTCCTGGCTTCTGCTGAGAGGGTTGATTGGGTACATGAATCACACATATTATTTCTTCAGCAAAAGATTGTTCTGCCCTCATGGCCCTCTATCTAGAGCACCTTACCCAACAGTGAATAGCCTAATTTTAACATCCTGTGCAATCTGGATAGGCTAAGGACCTTCCAAATTATCAAGTGCTGATTCTTTTGGCTTAACAGTTTCTCCCTCAGTTTGTCTCTTTCCCTCTTGCATTTGGTCATGGTGTAACTTCTGGACTGTAAGCATAAACAAAATACAAAGGAGAGACTAAGAAAGTTTATGTAAGAAACAGGAACTACTGAGATGCATATCTGTTTGGAATAAACAGTGTAAAATTAAGAGATAACTGAAAGAAAACAAAAAATTCAACTCTGAGATTTGTTTTCTTTGTTGAGAAAAATAGCCTGCAAATCATGCAAAGAAAGTACCCATTAAAAAAAAAAAAGGAAGGATCTCAGGTTAAGGGTTTTTGCCATAAACAAGCAAATAAATACCAAAGGGGCACAAGGAAACTTTTGAAGGGATGGATATGTTTATTACATGGATTGTGGTGAACTGGTTTATGCATATCACCGAGCTCATCAAATTGTATACATCAACTACATGCAGGTTTTTCTGTCTCGATTATACTTCAACAAAGCTGTTTTTAATAAAATAAAATGAGGTTCAAGGTAAGTGAGGAAATAAACAAACTACTTGAAATGATTTTGGAATCTTAATATATCTATTATACCTCCATGGGTATCTTTGAGAAAGCATCCGTGTCTCAGTAGGAATGAGGTACCAAAATGGAATTAAATAATCCAGATATTGTTGAAATACAGCAAAAGAGGGGGAAAAAAAGGATAGTTTCAGGTTGAATAGCCATATCACGCTGAAGGTTGACACAGCCAGGGCTTGTGCCTGTGGGAAAGGAAGGCTTGGGGGATCATGATAGCCCTTTAAATATGTCAGGATACCTCTGGGTAGAGAAGGATAAAAGTTATTTTGTTTGGCTTTAAAGGAAAAATGGATTGATTCAAGGGGGCTATTCTGACACAAAAGAAAAAATATTCCACACTTAGATTTGTCCCAAATAGAAAACTGGCTGCCCTAAGGCAGTGCATACTGAGATAAAAGGCAAAGTAACCCTTTAGAGATTTTTTAGAGGGATTTATATGCATAGGTAGGAAGTTGCACTAAATTGTTCCTAATTCCTTTTTAACACTTAAGCAGCGGGAACCCAGGCTGTAGGTCACAGACTTCCTTTTCTGTTTAGTTTCCAGCTATGTAAGTTCCTCAAGAGAGTAGGATTGCTAAGGAGCAAAAATGGTAAGTGGAAAACGCTTTGTTCCTAAATTACTCAGTTATTTGGAGTGCATCACACAATGAATTTCTGTGGACAGAATGCAGTGTGTGTGCACTCGGCTACCCACAGACTTAAGTTATGCTTTCTCGGGGGTGTTGTTAGCCATGGTTAGATTTAAGACCAATTCCCACTGAGCACCCAGGTGTAGTCTTTGCACTCCCCGACTTTCCCTTGTTTCTTCCGCTGTTACCTGAGCTCTGGCAGCACTGAAGAGTTATGTAGATGCCTGGCCTGAGTGCACACTTACTGTGGGTGTATCTAAATCGCGTATGTGCTGTCCTGGTTCAAAGATTGCCACATTTACAACTGATAATGTAGATGTATTCTTGTTATGTCTGCGGTGTATGACTTTAAAATGCAGGAAAGTTGCCCTTTAGTGGGTGTCTATCAACCCTAGGGTTTATGCTTGACGAATTTTCTTTCGTTCTGAACTAGGTTTATGAGTTCCTTGTTTTAAGAAAGAAATCATACCTTAAAGGGGAGTGAGTCTTCCATGCAGAAATGAATGATCTGGACAAAATGTGGGCTTTGTGTATAAGTAATATATGAAGTTGAATAAAACATCTAGGATAAGGGGGAAAGTCCTGTTTTTAAGGCTGTCTTCTCAGAATAGAGAAAGGCTTTTGCAAAGTCCAGATGCTTTTGCTTGTAGTAGCTTTGTATCCTCCCATATTTAACACCTCCATTAGTTAGAGTTATCACATCCCTGTCTCATCTTCTTAGTAGAAAATTAGTTTCTTACATCTTTACTAGGTTTCTAGGCTCTCAGAAATGTGCTTATGAGGAAAAATATTTCATGCCTCAGGTAATGGCTTCCTGAGAGGTTTGAAAATCTTCCCTTTCCTTTTTAGACGTGATATTACTGTTTAATTACTGAGGCAGCATACCGTTGTTTTTCCTGTTGCTGATTCAACTGCTTAAGTGTGAGAAG
Source organism: Cynocephalus volans (assembly GCF_027409185.1). NCBI lineage: Eukaryota > Metazoa > Chordata > Mammalia > Dermoptera > Cynocephalidae > Cynocephalus > Cynocephalus volans. The sequence goes on from NC_084472.1 coordinate 4,030,656, forward strand.
CGTGTATTTCATTAACTGCAATTATTGAAAAATATACATGTCCTTGAGGTACTAAATTTCTTATTTTGAGAAATAAGTTTTATATATATGTGAATAAAACACTGGATTCTCCACCTCTGTAAGTATTCTTTCTGTAATATCATAGTTTCACAAATCTTTTAGGTTCTAATTCTCTGATTACTTTTTTCCCCCTCAACCCAATTCAGATTTGTAAAACTTTTGAATGACTTAGTTTTCTTGAGTTAATTGTGGGATGCCCTTTGAGGGATGACTGGATTAAGTGGTAGTGTTCTGCTCTGAGGAAGAAGAGGTCTGGGGTGGAGAAACCCGCACATCTGAGAAGAGTCTGGAAGGGTGCGGAGGTGGAGGCGTCGTGATGCACATTAGCTCCAGATCACTGATGTTTATCTGTCAGTGCTTTTCCTTTTTTCCTCCTTTTTTGTGTGTCATCATTGGACCTTGAACACGGTTCTACTTTTGAAATTCTTATAATGTATCGATTCTTATATGTATGATTGATGTCATGGACCCTGAGCTCCTTGTCTTTTTCATATTTATATTCCTTCTTAATTCGTGATTCATGCTCAATTATTACTCATTGAATGACTGAAGATTTCTCCCCAGATACCACTTGTGAAGCTTTTAGGACAGAAAGAGAGATGTGCTGCACTGTCTTCAACCAGACTCTGGTATTGTCTCCACTGTGCTTTACTGCTGTCATCTTTGGACCCACCCCCAGAATGGATTACGTAGCTGGAATTCAGAATGAAGTTAATTGTCACATTTATCAAATTTTCATTGGTTTTAGCAGAAAGCAGACAGCTGGAAGGATAGGAGGAAGAAAAGAGCCTACATAGTTTTAAAAACACACTAGCGTTCTGGGGATTTTTATCTACTTTTTAATTTTTTGTTGTTACTGGTTTTTCTTTAGTTAGCTCTATGGGTTTTTAGCAGGTAGCCCCTATTTTTAATCACATATAGTCACAGTGTTAGTAGTATTTCCAGTAGTCATTTAGTCAGTCTCCAGATTTCCATTCTGCGAGTCTCTGCCTGCCCCCTTTTAATTCTGGGAAACTGCAAGATGATTGAAGTTACGCACATAGCCAGAATTAGGATATTTGTTAGAGTTAGTTCTAGGAACATAATCCATGGTAAAACATGTCTTTGTAACATCTTGATCAGGTCTTAATATTAATAAATAACTGGAATAGTTTTTTTCTAGTTTATTTTTTTTTAGCCAGAATTATGTTAGAGAAAACATGATACATTTTATGATTTTGGGCAACTCAGAAGTAATTATCAAATTCATAATTCTGTAAATAGCAGCTTTTTAATACTTACATTATTAGAATATACCAGATTTATTGTTTAGAAACCAACCTTTGAAATTAATAAAATGCAGTTGTTGGTGTTGCAAATACGCATTAAATCTTATACATTATTTTGTATGCATATAAACCATGAGGCAATGAAGCCTCATAAGAAGTTCTGGGAGTTTTTGCAAATTACTGTAGGTCACTCCTCAACAGTACGTATTTGTTCAGTTCTATTTTCTTTAAAAGAGGTTTCATCTTAATCTTATATTTCTACAAAGTTTTCAATGTAATTTTAGAATCATTCCTTTTATACTTAATAGTCTTGCTTTACAACACATAGGTATACCTGCTTAGAATACTGCTTGGTACGTAATGAGTATTCAGTAAAGGTAGATGTTATCTTCCACAGAGTCATGCCCCACATAATGACATTTTGGTCAGCAACAGACCGCATATGTGATGGTGGTCTCTGGTGACGTCGTAGCCATTGTGTCACAGCTGCCTACAATATTCACTGCAGTCACATGCTGCACAGGTTTGTAGCCTAGAAGCAACAGTCTAAACCATATAGCCTAGGTGTGTTGTAGGCTGGACCATCTAGGTTTGTGTACGTACAGTGAAGTCACCTAATGACACATTTCTTAAAATGTATCCCTGTCATTAAGCAACATGGGACTGTGTTATTTAAAATCGGGTATTTGATACATCATTAGATCTTTTTTTTATAGTTTTATTTTTAAAAATATACAACACAATGTTTTGAAACATGTATGCATTGTGAAATGACTAAATCAAGCTAAATAACATATCCATTACCTCACATACATTAATTTTTTGTTGTAACTCTTAAAATCTACCCTCTTAGCAATTTTCAAGAATACAATACATTGTTATTAACTATAGTCACCATGTTGGATTAATAGATCTCTTGAACTTATTTCTCATCTCTAAAATTATAGGTCCATATTTATTATTTCCCAGGATAGATTTTTAGAGGTGATAGGTAATTTAGATAGGCTGGAGAAGTTCTTGAGACTTTGAGATTATTAAAAAGACCTTCTTATAGCCATAGACACCCAGACCCTAGTCAAAAATAATAATTGAAGACTGCAATTTAAAAAACAAAATTCTTTTCAGGACGTATTGCACACTGGTAGAACAAGTTAGGATTAGTCACTTAAAATTTTTTCATTCTTGGCTTTACTGAAGAAGTCATAATTTTTATGAGATGGAAGGAATGAAACCTTTCATGGATAATTTCCCTGTATGTAAGTGGAGAACTGGATGCATCCACCGTGGGGACTGTCACGTGCTGCCTCCTTAGGCTCTGGCTTCTGCCCCATCTCATTGGTCAGTTCAACTTCCTCTCACTGTTGGAGCCCTAGTGAGTAATGATATGGTGTCTCTGCCACCCGCTGCTGTCACTCCTTTACTCTCTGGGTGACCATCTCAAGCCTCCAGGTTTCAGCAGTAACGCTGGGTGCAATGTGATCTAGCATGTGGATGGTGAGTAGTGCTGGCTGCCATGCTTGCTGGGAACAAGCACCATGTGTTTTAATATGGAGCAGCCCAGCATGCATCTTGCTGTCTTCACCACCCCCCCACCCCCCCACCCCCCACCACAGTCTTCCCATTCAGAATTATTTTTGTATCTGGGTGATTACCCAGGGTCCAGCGTCAGGAAGCCATATTTCCCATGTTATAGTTGGGTACAATTAAGTGTGAGGTTGCATTGGGCTAGCAGTATGTGTGTTATTATTAGAATTATGTAGCAAATCAACCAAAAGCTGACTTGAAGTTAAAGGGATAGGGTGTAGTTCAAGGTCATCAGTAGTGGCAAGATTTAAAGAAACAGAACCACAGATTTGCATGAGAACAGTGATATGTATTTTTATGTGGGAAATTAGAAAAAGAAGGTTCAGTCAAAAAGTAAAAGGGAATTTTTTTTCATTTGTTACCTTTTAATCTCAGGTTTTTCATTTTTCACGTCTGTGTTCTATTCTGTCTTGTTGCCTGATGATTAAAACAGTTAACGCATAATTGCTTATTAAGAGCTATTTCTGTTTGTTCTGGGCGTGAATGCACTGAGCTGCTCCAAGTTCATTGCACCAGTGGATCTTGAGAATATTGTGCGTTTATCAGTTCCTGCATTTGAGAGTTAACTTGCTGAAATTGATTTAATTCTCCATTCCTTGGCTCGGGTTGATTAAAACTTATCAGAATCTGTCTGTTTAGAAAAAAATTAATTCTCCCATTTAGTCGGGTAGCATTAATTGATGGCATTGCATTAGCATAGATTTATATGACCATGCACTCTTGTCACTTGGGTTCAGTAAAGTCTTGTCTCACATTCTCGATTTTAGCTAACATTGTGGGTGATAATGAGTTTGAATTAATGCAGTTTGTGAGCAGCAATAGACTGCAGTGATAGCAAGAACATCCTGCTACATCTTCTTCGGACTGATGTATGAAATAGCATATCCCATTTATTTTTGTACAGCATTATAAACAACATCTGTGCCTGGCTTCCCTGGCAAGGATGGAGCTGCTAAAATCTGAGAAGATTTATACCATGGTTTATCATTTTACCAAGTGATTTTCGTGGCAACCTTAAAAGCTTAAAACAAGAGCGTAAAGTATTGCTTAGGTGTGGATCATAGATTGTATTAAATAATGTCTTGAAAGCCATTTTACACTTCCAGCTCTTTGGTGTTATATAGTCACACACAGGACACTTTTGGTGGGGTTTTGAATTTAATTAGAGGCATCATTAAAGGTATGACCTTGAGTTAGTATGCATTGAATGCACTTTGTGTGACTAAAAAAAAAAAAGGCCAACCATATTTGTCATTTCTAACATAGTGCAGTTATATTTTCTGCCTTGTACAATATATAAACAATGCTGTGCATTATGTTTATGTACCATTTAAACCCTGTACTTCATATAGAAAGCTGTCTGTCATATTATGATGAGGTCCACTTGTGGTTGGAAGTCAAAATCCCTACAGTAGAATTCTTTGGCTTGAGCTGATGAGTGATTATCAGACCTAGTTATTTTTGTTGACTTGGATTTGTATCATGGCACCTGGGGTGCAACTGGGGCAGAGTGTCACTGACATGACATGAGGGTAAAGTAAAAAGTATATGTCTGTACTATTTTATCTTTCATTTAGTAGCTAGACACCTCTTTCCTTCATGCAAAGGAAAGAAAATCACAAGGACTCGTGCTTGTCTCTCCTTAGGACTCTCTAGAATTAGCTTGTCATGAAATGTAAAACTAATGTGCAGTTGTAAAAACTGCTGCCTGCTTTTTCCTCACTGCTGCCTGATGGCTAAGTAGATTTGGAAATGAAAGGGGTTATTATAAAGTGATTACTGAATAGCTAGGTATGTCATTTTAAACAAGCAGCTAAAATCTCTCTGTTAGACATTCAGGCTGGAGTCTTGTTGTGTATCATTCATATTTAAGACATGATTTTGATTGTGGAGGAGTAATCAAGCAGTAGGGGTAATTTAAGAAAAAAAATATACTGGGTGATATTTTCTTTCATTCCTTATTAAAATACATTAGAATTTAAATGAGGCATTCTCTAAAATGTGTAACTGTTAAGTATGTACCAAATATAAAAATTTGAATACCAGTTGGCTTTAGTTCAGAGTTGAAAATTCTTTACTTTCCTAAAAATTTATTTATCTTCTTTTAAAATTCAAGTAAAACCTACTGTAAAACAATATATTAGAAATGGCATGTATCAAAGAATGAATGGTTTAAAAATTATAACTCTTCATGTCTTGTTACTGTCAGTTTCATATGAGAGGGCAGATGCCTTGAAGAATCTTAAAAGAAAAACAAAATAAAAATAAAATGAAGTACAGCTAATGCAGTCTTTCCCATTATTCCTTTCTCCTTTTAAATTCTTTTCCCTGGCATCATCATGTTGGTGGCTTGAACAGTCACATCACCTCTAAATCCTGCACCCCCAACCTCGAGCTTCAGGTCTGTCGTTAGTGACATGGATATCCCACAGGCAGCAAACAGTTAGATACGTCTCCACCTAAGCTCTTGTCCCCCTGTTCCCCGTCTTGGCACTACTGCCATCAGTTTGAATTGGTTTTTTATTTCTCTTTTATTCCACCTTCCATCCTTGCCCTTGCCCTTGCCCACGTGCACATCCTCTGGTTTGTGATTCCAAGATGTTTCCGATGCTGCCGTTTCCCTGGTAGAGGCTTGGCTTACTCATTGCCAACACAGTCCTTGGCTGAGACCCTCCCCCCGCCCCCTTTCCTGCTGGCTTTCTCTTCCTCAGTCCATCTCTGCTGCCTAAAGGCTGGTCACTGTGTCTGCTTCCCAGGCTCGTCAGATTCTTCTCCCCATGGCTGAGGCCTCTTGACCCCGAATGTAGGCTTAATCCTGTATTGTCTCCAGGCACTTTACTAACCCCATGCAGGGAGACTTAAAGAGGACACAAGGCTCAGTACCTAGTTACTTTGCATCTGGTTCCATTATAACCTGTTTGACCCCAGTGATAAATGAGCAGATCAAATCCCAACTCATGCCCATACCAAGCAACCAGATGCCCTTTTATTGCAGTGCCTGACTCTTAATAATATACCTAAAATTTGCCCTGGATTCCATTCCTTGCCTAGGACCTTGCTAGTTGCTGGTGGGATTTCCTAATGTTGAGCTAGTGCCACTGTTTTAGTCTGCTGAACAGACATGCTATGTGATCGTTTGGCATTATATATTCCTTGATATGGCCCACTCTGCCTGGAATGTCTCTCCCCTCTCTGTTATTTGATCCTACGGTAATGTCTTTATATGTTTACCATTCTGAGTTTACATGAGAAACGAAGTTGGTATGTACTAATGTTTTGTTGCTGTTGTTGTTGTTATGATATTTAGTGAGATCTCTCTTTTTTTGTTCTCTTTCACATTATCCACATTGGGAGGAATGCTTATCCTACACTGTTGATGCTTCCATAGAGAGGAAAGGACCTCCTCTCCAGTCCCTCCCTCTTCTGCCCTCTATCAAAGATAGACAAAACCAGATACTAGTTAGAGTGATAAGGACAGATTTTAATCAGTAGTAACCATTGTAATAGGGAAAAGAGTCCAACATGAACTAAACTCAACTTCAATTTATACAGAGGTGAGGGGGTGTTTTAAAAGGAGAATGAAAGACTAGCGAGGGGGCAAGTGGGAGCTCAAGTTGAGGCTCAGTCCAGAAGAGGGCTCTGAGGAGCCTGGCTGGAGTTGGGTCAAGTCTTTGTCAGCTGTCACTCCTTTCCATGAGAACAGCCACAACTGACTGAGTTGATGACATTTGCAAACGGAACTGAGGATATTTGATCAACTTCTTCTGGGCATTGTCCTCAGAACACAAACACCTTTTTCTGCAGCCAGAGGTAAATTAACCTGCCCTAGGTTGGGGTAGAGAGTGCTTGGATCTCCCAGTAAATGGAGAGGATGACTAAATTTAATTTAAGAGTAGACTTGCTACAGAACTGCAGTAATCAGGACAGTGCAGCACTGGCATAAGGAGTTTAGAAATAAACCCTCATTACGTTTATGGTCAATTGATTTCCAACAAGGGTGTCAAAACCATTCAATGGAGAAAGAATAGTTTTTTTGAAAAATGATGCTGGAACAACTGAATATCCACATGCTAAAGAATAAAGTCGTAAGAGCTAAAATTATGAAATTCATAGAAGAAAACATAGGCATAAATATTCGTGACCTTGGGTTAGGCAGTTATGTCTTAGATATGACACCAAAAGCACAAGTGACAAAAATAAAAATAAGTAAACTGAACGTAATTAAATTAAAATGTTTGTGCACCAGTGGACACTATCAGAAAATGAAAAGACAACCCAAACATGGGAGAAAATTTTTGCAAATCATATATCTGATAAAGGGCTGGTCTCCACAATATATAAAGAACTCTTACAACTCAATAATTAAAAGACAAATAACCCAGTTAAAAATGTGCAAAGAATTTGAGTAGACATTTTTCTTAAGATGATATACAAATGGTCATAAAGCACAGGGAAATATGTTAACATCATCATCCATTAGAAAAATGAAAACCCAAACCACAATGAGATACCATTTTATACCTACTAGAGTTGCAATAAGAAAAAGATAAAACAAAAACTAACATGGAAAATAACAAGTGTTGGCAAGGATATGGAGAAATTGGATTTCTTATACACTGCTGATGGGAATGTAAAATAATATGGCCTCTTTAGAAAACAGTCTGACAGTTCCTCAAATAGTTAAACATAGAGTTACCATATGACCCAGTAATAGCACTTTTAGTTACATACTCAGGAATATACCTAGCACCTATGAAAACATATTCATATGTCCACACAAAACTTGTACATGAATGTTCATAGAAGCATCATTTGTAATAATGCAATAGTGGAAACAACCCATAGTTCCAATTAACTGATGAAGGGATTTAAAAACGTGGTATATATATCACTTATATATCACATATATATATATATCGCACACATATATATATCATATATATATATATGTCTCCAGTGTAATATCTGGCAATAAAAAGAAATCAACTGTGATGCATGTTACAACATGGATGAACTTTGGGAACATTGTACTAAGTAAAAGTGAGCCAGTTACAACACACCACATGTTGTATGATTCCAATTATGTGAAATGTCCAAAACAAGCAAATCTATAAAAGCCAGAAGTAGATTAGCAGCTGCTGAGGTCTGGGCAGGGTGGGGGTGGGGGTGAGAAATGAGGGAATGACTGCTAATGGATGTGGCATCTCTCTTTGAGGTAATGAAAATGTTCTAAACTTAGATTGTAGTGATGGTTGCTCAACTCTGGGTATATACTAAAAACCATTGAATTGTACACTTTAAATGCGTGGATTTTACCGCATGAATTACAGCTCCAAAAGATGTTGAAAAAAGAGCTTAAATGAAGAAAAATAGGAATGAGTGTAATAGGGAGCTTCCACAAATCTAAGCCTTTTTTCTTCAATTATCATTACGGGTAATAAATCTGAGATTATGATCTTCACTTGTCTAAAATCAGTGCGTATCTATCTCTTAGTTGAGAACCAGAGAAGACAGACTATCGCTTATTGGCCCCCTAAGACCTCAACGTATTCATGCGTAGCTGAGAACACTGCTTATCTTGTAGCCACCTTGCATTTATTTTCTATCTCGTTTCCATGTTATATCAACACTTACATGATGGTACTTTAAAAACTTTGTGGAAAAATTTAATTGAAAGGTAATATGAATCCCTCCATGAACTTTTTGAAGACCCATTGTATTAGTTTTCTGTTGCTTATAGCAAAATACCTGAAACTGGGTAATTTATAAAGAAAGGGAAGTTTATTTCTTACAGTTTGGGGGTCTGGGAAATCCAAGGTCAAGAGGGAGCATGTGGTGAGGGCCTTCTTCCCTCTTTCTACAAAGTCCCATGGCCATGCAGCGTATCACATAGCGAGAGCCAAGCAAGAACACATTTCAACACACTTTTTTCTTCTTATAAAGCTCCTAGTCTACTCCCTGATAACCCATCAAACCATTAACTCATTAATCCAGGAATGGCTTAATTCATTCATGAGGGCAGAGTCCTCGTGATCCAAGCATCTCTTAAAGTCCCCCACCTTTTAACACTGTTACAATCAGTATCAAGCTTCAGTGAATTTTGGGGGGTGACATACTAAACAATAGTAACACTCTTGTATTTTACTTAATTGATTCCCAATAATTCCCAACTTGGAGGGAAGGGTGGCAGTCTGGGAAAAAGTGTGATTATTTATCACCACCCCCTCCCCCCGGGCTCCCCTCTGTGTGTCTGTTGCTCCTTTTTGATGGGGTCTTCTTGCCTGAATGTATTATCCTTTGCCATAAACACCATTTATTCTCCCTACCTTTCCCTACCCTGCAAGAAGATCTAGTTTCAGAGCCCCGCACCTCCCAGTATTCCCAGTGTGGTCCAACTGACTGTCCAATCATGTCATTCAAAGCATAGACCTGATCATCATAAATGGCTTTCCTCAAAATCCATATTCCTGGACATCCAAGTCAAAGCTGAGCATCACCACTTCCTCATGCCTGCTCAGGTGTGTTCCCTACTGTGTATGACCCACCAGGTGCTTTTGCCACAGGTATTAATAAGAAAGTGCCTGAAAATTCAAATGAGCATTAGACCGAAGAAAGATTGTTTCCAATTTTGGAAGACTTGATTCTTCACTAAGAATTCAACTTCAGAAAGGATGAAAAAAGCTAAGATATTTTGTACTGTTTATTATATCAATAATGCATTAGAATTATTTTCTCTCTGGATCCTTATGAAAATTTTTAGTTAATTTTCAACAGGGAAAGAATAATGAGTATTTTAAGCTAAACTGAACACTAGATGGCAAGTGAATGCTCTCCTTTATTAATATTATTCAATATATTCCATAGTTCTTAAGCCATTTCTAAGCAATATTCAAGGAAGCATACTTGTCAGTAATAAAAAGTTTCTGAGGCAAATAAGCAGAATTAAGAATGAGGGAAATGTACATCAGTGAACTGCTATTTATTTTCAAAAGTTTAGTGAGGAATTAGCTATATAATAATCCTTATTTTGTGATGGTTGTATTGTTATTTTATCCAAGAAAATGATAGCTCAAAAACATGGCAAATTTTGAAAAAAGAAAGAGTAGGACCAGACAACCAAATGTATGCTGTGTTGTATCAGTCACACAGCACACTTTCTCCAGGTGTTAAGTTAGTAGTATATGTGTGTACACGTTTGCAGTTCAGGGATTCCTTACCAGGTAGAATGAGGGTGGTCTCCAAATCGGCAGGGGAGCTTTATAAAACTCCCCATTACCCTGATTCCTGGCAATACCCCCATCCTCCTGCCACCATACCTGAGTGTCAGAATCTAGGGGGGTAGGACAGGTGTGGGAAGTGGATTAAATATCAAGGGGCTCCTGGGGGCTGTGCAACCCCACCCCCTCCTCATGTTTGTGGACTCTGGAGATAGAGGATATCTGGAATTTTTTCCAACTGAGTGCTGTGAAATCAAGATACCAAAGTTCATTTGCAGAGTTTTGGGTAGCCATTCATAAATAAACATAAAAGTCTACTCTTGAAGGGATATGGCACAGATGATAGGCCTCCAAGAATGTTGGAATAAATGACTATGAATCAGTACATCTTCAATAAATAATTGATTGATTTCCTGGCTTCCAGGAAAACAACAAAAGAAAATCCACATTGCCTTTTTTTCATTTTTTAAGTCAGAAAATTGAGCTTTCTCATACTACTTCAGGCTTAATGTTCGAAAGGGTTAGAGAAGAAACGTTGCAAAGTCTTCTGGCTTTGGTGGGAAAATGGAGTTGATCCCACACAAAAACTACTTTTAGGGAAAAATTGACTCTAAAATGGTGGTAATTTGATAACAAAATATAGAGATAATTCAGCAGAGAGGTAAACTACTCTTTACAAAAGGAGGAGGATTGTTTATTTTAATGTTGTTTTGTTTGGGGGAATAGAAATAATTTCAAGTTAGAACTTTTGTTTTCTTTCTTGTCTTTTTAAAATAAAAAGACCCAGTTCATTTCTTCCCTCATCATACCTCTTCCTGTCCTGCTATTTCAGTCCTCAGCAGGATGCTGGCAACGTATTCTTCTGCTAGAACTGTTTTCTACTCTCTCCTTCTCCAAGCATCCCTGGAAGATTAGCAGGATGGAAAACCTAGGATTAAATAAGAACTAACTTATCAATCATTTGCTACTTTAAATTGAGGAAATCTTTTTAAACAAGTTGTTGATGAAAACACAGAAGAATAATTACAGTATAGCCATCAATCTAGAGTGTGGTCTTTTGTAAAATGATTTGCACAGACTCATAAACAACTTCAAACAGAAAACTATTTAATCATAAAATGATTGTATATACTGAAATAGGAGGCTCTGAACTGTTAAAAAAATATTTTAAATAACATTTATCTTCTTATTATTAACTAGAGAAAATGGTTACATTTAGGTAAAACTAAAATTGTATTTGATTGGCTTTTTCCACCACTAATCACATTACCTCTGTAACAAAGAGTGAATGGTTTGGGTACTCTTTTGCTCCTGGCAAAATATCAGTTTCAAATTTCCAAGGCTTTTTGTGGGTATCATAGCTTTATGAGGGTTAGAAAAGGTCAAAACCCATTCCAAACCAATTTTTGACAGTTCTGAAAAACTCTGAAAATCATTTTGCCTCCTCCTGTTTTGTATCGTCTGAAATAAATACCAAGGAAGTCTTTTACTGCAGACTCATTTTTATTTCATACAACAGTTTTCTTGTAAAGTCCATCTATAGGATGAATCTCACTCTCTTTGTTCCGGGGCATTGAAACAATTCAAGATTCTCATTTTGAGTATGGCAGTAGTGTTCTATCTGTAGTGATGAACTTTACACTTTGGAAATGTCACCAAGGAGTACAAGCAAAACTGAGCTATTCCACTGGTTAGCAGAAGCCATGTTTATAGTGCCTGTGTGACTTCTTCAAAGCAGTAAATGAAAACAGAGATGTGAATCACAACAGAAATTTGGAAAGGCTTTTCTTAGAAAATTGGTAAATACTGGAGGAAAGGAGATGTTTCCTGAATTTATTTATGAGAACAAAGGAACCAAGCTACATGCTCATTACTTATTATTCTGTTCGTATCCTTTTATGTAATGTGTTGATTGACAAATATAGTCATTGTCTAGGATAAAGGTTAATGTTAGATATGGGATGAGATATGTAACTTGATTGTTAAAGAAAGCAGTAAGACATATAGAAACATAATCAACTTGTGTACCTTGGGATTTTGACCATGTGGATCTGCAAATGTCTCTTAGTTTTTATTACAACTAAGAAGAAATAATCAAAAAGGAATTTTGAACCAAGACTGAAAGGAATTGAAGTCTACTTTTTGGCAGACAAAAAGGTCTCTCTCACTGCATACATATGGATCAGGCTGAGCAGAGACATTAATTTGGGAGGGAAAACTGTATCTGAAGTTCAGCAGGTAGATTCACCTGACCGGGATAGAAAGTGAGTGGTCAGTTTTGTAGTTGTGACTAATGGGAGCATTTCTTCTTTGGTTCAGATGATCAGAGAGCATCAATTAGAAGTTTTCGATTTGTGCAGATGAACTGTCACATCGGGAAGGCATGTTGACAGTACCATGAGGAACAGACAAGGGTAGGGAGGAGTAGCTAGAACTGAAATCTTTGAGAAAATGCACCTCATGGGCTTTACAGTATATATGAATGTTGAAGTCTGTTAAATGAGTAAATGGTATTAGTTTCCTGAAAAAAAAATTCACATGCTTGTGTCAGCATGCATCCCTCATAGAATATTCACCTTGTAGGCCATGTTTACCATGAGTTTTGAAATTGTTCATTATGAATGTGTTCCCTAAGGACTTTCAGTGTGTGCAGCAGGCACAAAGCATATATTTTGATCATGTAACAGGCATTTTGAACAACACGTAAGAACACACACATATGTACACACACACTGATTCAAACAGGTCCACTACATACAGTTGTTCGGGTTGTGCATTAACATACAGTGCTCATTCATAACATAAACCTCGTAGATTTGTATATTTTTGTGGCAGTCTTCTAACAGGTGATAGTAAGTGTCTTGAGGAAGAGGCTCTCTTTCTAATTTGCACAAAGGTTACCGTATGGACTAGCCATGGCCTTGGAGAATTAATTACTTGCCTGGTGCTCTCTCCATCTTGATGTGACAATCCTGAATTTTGTTTTGGATCTAGCTGTAGGTATCCAAGAATGAAAGAGAATGAGGTCCACAAGTTTGGGCCGGGGAGGGGAAGTGACAACTGCACCCTAAGTGTCAGGGCCAGGCTGTGCACCAGGCTGAGGCTTGGCTTTCAGGACCCAAGGTCTGGTTTTAGGGATGAGAATGTTACTGGTATGAAGCATATGGTGCCTTCTGAGGAGGGGGCTTTGTAATGTTTTTCAGTTCAGAGGACCTTCTCCCATGGGTGTATTTCCAGAATGGTTAAATCTTTAATGACATATAGGCTTGCTTCCCTGAAGTCTGTTAACCATCATCCTGCTCTCATACATACCAAAGATGGACTGTTCTCCATAAGGGAAACCTCAGAGAGCCAACAATGCTTCTGGGATATCCAGGCCTTCCCTTTAATAATCTTTTTTTTTTTTTTAATTATTAGATAATATTTGATATAAACAAAAAATATATGTCACCTACATAAATTGCGTATCATGACAATAATCAACTCTCCAGCTCAAAAACAGAATATCCCTAGAATCTTTGCATCTGTTTGCTGCTTCCCCATTTTATTCCTCTGGCTCCAGGACAGAGGTAAACAATATCCTGAGTTTTTATGTAAAGTTTTCTTTTGCACTGTATTATAATAATTTTTCACATGTGTATGTATTCTTAAACAATTCCCTTTTGCATGTTTTCCAATTTTATAAATTGCATCGTAGCAGTCTTCTGTGACTTGCTTTTTGCCACTTGATAGTGTGTGTTTCTAAGATTCATTACTGCGCATGCTAGCGTGCTATAGTTTGTTCATTTTCACTGCAATGTAACTTTCCATTGTGTGGAGATTTATCTGTTGTCTGCTCAGTGGACACTTGGGTTGTTTCCATGTTCTCTCTTACTCTTTTGACTACAGGGCTGCTAAAGACATTTCTGTACATGTCTCCTGATGCCCACTGGGAGGAATTTATCTAGGAATGTGTTTTATAGACTCTTAGAATGTATGCGAAACATATTTTGCATTGTGACCTAGTTATTGCACAATGCAACCCTCGCCTTTTGACCTAAAATCCATTCTAATGCTTCTTTTTCTATTGTCTTTTTTTTAAAACAAATGTGAGTGTATGACCGAGGGACCCAGCCCACACTCTGCAAAACACTTCTCTAAGCCAGAGGTTCTCAAATGTGATGTATAAATAGATTCACCTTCAGGAGGTCGAGGTGGTGCCTGAGTATCTGCTTTTGCAGGTGGTGCCATTGCCACTTGTGTGAGAACCAACCTTACTTCTTTGAGTTACAGGGCTCTAAGCTGTTTCCCAAACTTTTCTAGTGACAAGAATTTCAATGGCTGCTTTTTAAATATGCAAATTCCTTATAAGCCTAAGGAATCTGAATCTCTGGAGACAAGGCCTAGAAAGCTTTATTTTTACAACATATGCAAGTTATTCTTTTCATGAGAGAAGTTTAAAAGTACTATTCTAGGATATATACCTGAGAATATAACTGCTGGGTTGTAGGGTGTTGTAATGTTAACCTTGCAAGATGATGTCAAGGTATGTTCCCTGGTGGCTGTACCCATTCACACTCCCATTAACAATGTATGATCTCCATCCTGCCAGTGTCGTTAGCAGACTTCTTAATTTTTGCCAATCTGATGGGTATAAAATGGAATTTCACTATTGTTGCTTTGCCTCCCATGGATTAGTCACCCCTTTTCCCCTGGGTGATGGAGCTGCCAAAGATTACTCAAAGCCCATCTCTTAGCAGTGAGAAGCCCTCTCCCGGAACCCTCAAGAGAGAGGCATTCCTTCCTTGGGTTCTCTTCCCACATTTATTCTCCAGACCAGGAAGTTACAGGAAGAGAACATAGGTGGGGTTTTTGCTATGTAGAGTTTAACAAGTTTAACAATAGAAGCTGGTAACATTCAGTAAGACAGGCAAGGTGACATTCTATAATGCAATTTGCAAGAAAAGCTTGATTTTAGCAAACATTCTCTTCTTATAGCAATTTCCCAGTATCTTTACATATCAGTCAGTAACCTGTCTGTCTTTGAGCCAGCAACCTTGCTGTGTTACAATTCTTTATCTTACAACAGAGACTATAGCCTGGGGAAAATTTCCTGTCCTTTGCAAAGTCAATATTTGAAACTGCAAGGCTTTGGAAAACCAGGCCCTGTGATATACATTTGCTTTATGCATACTCCACAACTATGACCCTGATATGCCTTTCCCAGATTAATATTAAGCTTGCACATATTTTTGTATGTTTATGATCAATTTTTTCCTCTCCTGTGAAATTCCTGTTCTTCACTTTCACCAATTTTTCTTTTGAGTTATTATCTTTTTATTGTGATTTGTGGAAGTTCTGTATATAATCTAGATCTTTCGCCTTTATTAAATGGCCACCAGTGTCTTCTACTGTGTGATTTGGCTTTTTACTTTTCTAAGAAATGCCTGTTTTTATCTTTTGTCCTTATTCTGTTTGGTAGCTTTTCTTTTCATTACAAGAATAAGATTATGGCTTAACTTTTCACTTTCTTTCTGGTACATTTTGATGGACACCAGTTCTTGAATGTAGTATAAATTATCTAGCTTTTTAATAAATTATTTAGCCTTTTAAAAAATATATAATTGATGCCCTGTGTATCTTATTTAAAAATATTTCCTTACTCTGAGATCAGAAAAATAATCCCCCATATTTTTTGGCAAAAAATTTTTAATTTGGGTTTTCACATTTAGGCTTCTAATTCAGTAGAAATTGATTTTGGTGTATGGCATAGAGTAAAAATCTGTTTCCATTTTATTCCTATATGGACAGTTTTTCTAGCACTGTTTGTCTTTTCCCCAGGAATAAGAAATTCCACCTCTGTCATATATCAAGATTTCTATTCTACTTTATACCCAATTCTTTCAGTAATACTACCCTGTTTAGTTACTATAGTTTTTAATAACTCTTGCTATCTGATAGGACAGATTTTTCCACCTTATTCTTCAGGAGTGTTATGGCTGTTTGGGGACCTTTGCCCTTCTTCATTTATTTTAGAATCAACTTGTTAAGTTCCTCAAACTCTAATTATGTTTTGGTTGAAATTGCATGGATTCTATCTGTTAACTTGGGGAGAGCTGATGCTTTATAATATTGAGTCTTCCAATTCATGAACATGGTATAGCTCATAAATTATTTTTATCTCACTATTTTTATTCTCAATGAAGGTTTGGATTTTTATCTATTATTGATTTTTTATAGATTTATTCCTGAGTAACTTACATCTTTTTGTCCTGTTGTAAATGAAAAAAATAATTAGTGTTTCAGTTTGTTGTTACTAAATAAAAATATAGAGGATTCTAATATTAGTCTCATATTCAGTCACCTTGGTAAACATTTGCTATTTTTTATATTTTGTGGATCCTGTGCATGTACAAAGACATTCACATTGACTGTGTATAATCAAACTTCTGTTTCTTCCTTTTCCATTTTTATGTCTTTTATTTTTTTACTGTTCTAAATAGAACTTCCAGGAACATGTTGAATAGAAATAGTGATAATAGTGTGTGTCTTATGTTGTACCTTAATGTGTTAACATTAAGGATGATGTTTGCTTGTTGAGGTTGTGAAGTTTCATTCAACTCTTGATTTGTTAAAAGTTTTTCTTATGATGAATGAATATTATAACAAATTCTCTTTCTGAATCTAGTAAGATCATCATATGGTTTTTCTTCTTTAATTTGTTAGTGTGATAAATTACATTTATAGATTCTTTTGATGATAAATAATTATAATTAATCTAACTTGTTATGCAGTGTTTCATATGTGTATGGATGGATTTAAATATTTTGTTTAGAATTTTTGCACCTATGCTCATGAATGAAATGTATTGCTCACACACATATCTTTGTTTGGTTTTGGTATTAAGATACCAATTTTTTTGTATATTCTAAGGGTCTATTATTTGGTGTATAAAAATTTACAATTGTTATATTTTCTTGATATATAACACTGTGTAATGATTCTCTGTGTCCCTTAACGCAGCTACCCAGTATTTCTTTTGGTGAATATTTGCCAATCATTTTTTTTTACATTCATTTATTTCTGACTTTCTGTGTACATGTGGCTTAGATTTATTCCTTGTAAACAGAATATAGCAGCATATTGATTTTACACTGAGTATAATTGTCTGAGTCTTTTCATTGACAAGATCCCATTTATATACAATATCATTACTGATATCTTTTGACTTATTTTTACTCCATCTTTCTATTTGCTTTCTAGTTTTTCCTTCTTTTTCTATACTTCCCCCACTTCTTGCTTTTTTTTTTCTTTTTTCTTTTTTCGTTATTGACTGGTGGCACTTTCTTTTTAATGGGTTAGTTTTTTGTCATTGTCATTTTTCTATACAATAGAAAATTTCCAGTGATGTACAAGAAATACAAATACAATTTCCCAGTGATGTAAAGATATTTTAACATTCTAAGGCTAAGCATTGCCCTACTTATTTGTTACTTACTAACTTGCCCTACTAACTTGCCTTACTAACTTGCCCTACTTTTGTTGACAGTAGTTTAATTCTGTATTCTTAAAAAACCTCTCAAGTTAGACGTTATTGTTATCACTTTATGAACATAAAGTTAGATATTTCTTTGCTCACAATTTCTCCTGGCATCTCAGACCTAACCTCAAATGTCATTTTTCTTCTTGAAATCGATCGTCTATTGTAGGTTCATTGGTAGTAAACTTACTCAGTTATGATTCTTTGAAATTATTTTCATTTCATCTCAATCCTTGAAACAAAGTTTTCCCAAACATATAATTCTAAGTTGATATGTTTTCTGTCACCATTTTGAATATAGTGATTCCTTGT
Organism: Cynocephalus volans; assembly: GCF_027409185.1. Taxonomy (NCBI): domain Eukaryota; kingdom Metazoa; phylum Chordata; class Mammalia; order Dermoptera; family Cynocephalidae; genus Cynocephalus; species Cynocephalus volans. The sequence goes on from NC_084472.1 coordinate 4,048,616, forward strand.
TTTCTGCCTTCCATTGATGCTGTTGAGAACTCTTCTGTGAATCTTATTGCCATTACTTTGTAAGTGATGTGCTTTTTCTCTCTAGATGCTTTTAAGATCTTCTCTTTGATTTTGGTGTGTGTAGTTTTAGTACAGTATGTCTAAGTGTGGATATCATTTCATTTTTCCTTTTTGTATATGTTATACTTTCTGTATCTTTTGATTGGTGTCTTTTGTCAGTTCTGGAAATTTTTCAGACATTATGTGTTCAGTTAGGGCCTCCCCTCTATTCGCTCTGTTCTATTTCTAGAATGCCAGTTAGATATAGATAGATGCTCTAATTCTGTCCTCTATCTTTCTTTTCTATTTTCTATTATGTTACTATTTCTACTTCTCTGTGCTTCAATCTAAATAATTTCCTCTGATCTGTCTTCTAATTCATTAATTCTCTCTTAAGCTGTACCTAATCTTGCCATTTAATTCATCCATTGAGTTTTTGTTTGATTTCAACAATTTTTTATTTCTAAAAGTTCTATTAGTTCTTTTTAAAATCTGTCCAGTCACTTTCATAGTGACCCATTGTGTGTTCATTTTTGTGATTACAATTTTAAATTTGAAAGTGTTACTCAAATTTTATATTCTGCATCTGGTAATTTGGGTGATCTAAATCTGTTGTTTCATATTTCTGCTGACTCCCACTCATGGTAGTTTGTTTTCTGGTGTTTTTGATAATCTTTACTAGTGAGCTTATACTTGGTTGGGTTTTATTTTTGACAACAGAAGGCCTAATTTAAGGATCATTTTGTTCATAGAAAATTTATGTTTCTGTCTGCTGCAATCCTGGAGACAGTACTGACTATGGATGCTTTAACCACTGCTGATTATATGAGATTAGCCTGAGAACATCAGGCTTCCTACTTTACTCCTGGCCCAAGGCTTAGTCTTTAGATTCCAAGCTGATATAGGCACCTGCAGGTTTAACTCACCCTTTCTTTTGGACAAGGAATATGGTATAAGGGGTCACTGGAGACACACTACATTCTGTGCAGTAAAAATAATCATTTTATGCTAGATCCAGTTGTTTTGAAGTGGGAGAGCTCTTCAGAGTAAATGCTATGCAATTTTGTTGTGATCAGAAATCCTAATAATTCTTTTAGGGATATATTATCCATCAGTCTATCAATTTATCTAATTCTCTACTTGATGAGTTTGAATATTTTATTTTATTTTGTTTCATACTCCCACATAATGATATCATATGAATGATATTGGGAGAGAGTCTCAACAAACACTTCTCAAGTAAAGTTGCTATTGCCAAAGAATGAAATAATTCTGTATGTTATAAATTTCTATTTCAAGGGTTATGTTGAATATGAAAATGATGCAACTTATAAAATGGCCCCACATTAGACTTTGGTTATTTACATTTAAATAGAACCAGTTCCAAGAATTCAAGATCTGCCCTTGGGAATTGGCATTAGCTTGTAGCCTTGAAATACACTTTGCGAAAATGGAACATTTGACGTTGCTTTTATTTTGGAGAGCAATTTGACATTCTCTAGTACATTTGAAGACCTTCAGATCTATAAACCAACAGTCCCACTTTTTGTGTCCATCCACGGCCGACTGTGACCAAGAGGACGTACATCTGGGGATGTCATTGTAGCACAGCTTGTAATAGAGAAAAAGCAGATTCAGCTGTTTCTCACTAGAGGAATGGATAAGCAAACTGTGGTTTATTTATTTTATGGAATTCTGTGCACCAGTTAAAATGATAACTAGATGTATATGCTTCAACTCAGCTATATTGAATGAAACCTCAAGTTGCAAAGAATGATAGCATTTTTGTAAATTTTTAAGCATCATAGATATACATAATAAAAGTACAAAAACATCTCTGGAAATGATGAATAATCACCTTGGGACAGCGAGCAGGAAGGTGGAAAGAATTTATATGAGTATTATTTTCTTTTTTTAATAAAAAGTGATCTGAAGCAAAACACAAAACATTAACATTTGATATTAGGTACACAGGTGATTGGGGTTTTTTTTGTATTTTTCAATGTATTTTAAAGGTTTTATTATGTAAGGTTTCAAAAACCTTAAACACCAACAAAAAAGAAGGAATACTTCATGTTGAGCTGAAAAACATCTTTCAACCATTGTGGGGCTTCTGGCCTTATTTTGTACAGTTGGTCAATTCAGGCAGAATAAAATATGACAAATGTTACTGCAATTAAGTATCTTATCCATATCCATATTTCTTTATTTTGGAAGATGTCAACAGTAAGTTTTTACCCCCTCTTTTTTTCCAACTTCCATTCAACAAACTCTTTACTTAAAATTTAAACTTTAAAATAAAAAAAAAATATCCTGAAAAACGTGGTGAAATTATCCTGAAACCAGGTACCTTAAGTGACTAATCAAGGGCCTAAAATGTGTTCTTCTACTCTATTTTTAAGTGTGCAAACCTAGAACTAAACAAAGCACTGGTACACACGGCTCTTTCCGGGTTTCCTCACACCCCTGGAGAATGCTCCCTGCAGGCTGTCAGTGGTGGCTTATTCAGCCTTTAGCCTCCTGCCTGAGAGGACCTGTTCTTATCATAAGTTTCTGTCCTAGTCACTTTAGTATGTAAGAGAACCCTTCACATTTCCCACAAAATGTGAATAAGATTCCAGCTTTCTAATGTGATTAAAATTAAAATGAGCAATATAATTGATATTTGGATAGTTTGTTTCCCAGCAATGTGGGGTAGTAGATTACTTACCTTAATGATTTAGGCGAAGTTCAAACCAGTATTTGGAAATCACACAAGGCATTGTGAGAATGCGTCCATCCTAAACCAAGAAAGAAAGCAGAATGTTTGGGCCGACCCCATGGCGCACTCAGGAGAGTGCTGCGCTGGGAGTGTAGCGATGCTCCCACCGCGGGTTCGGATCCTATATAGGGATGGCCTGTGCGCTCACTGGCTGAGCACGATGCGGGCGACACCAAGCCAAGGGTTGCATTCCCCTTACCGGTCACGAAAAAGACAAAGAAAAAAAAAAAAAAAGAAAGAAAGAAAGCAGAACATTTGATTCTGTGTAGGGCTTGGCATTGCTACACTTTCCTTCATTTATACTATCAGACTAATTTTTAAGGATCTCTTAAATTAGTATTGTTTTTGAAATTCAGCTAGTTTTTTAGGAAGAAACTATTCTTCCTTAATACAGGATTGCATGACATATTTAAGAAAAACAGACTGGTTTTAAGGGCATTTCATGGTTCTAATTATGATAAAATGTGGAAGTTAGTCACATAGTACTATGAAAAATACTCTGATGGAAGAGACTATTCAAATTCATATAATTCTTCTGACAAGTTTTAATTCATTCAGTTATATCACAGGTCTATATGGATGTCTGTATGTTGGTGTAAATTAAATATTGATGTAATTCAGAGTTTTAAACTTGACAGACAAAAATACTTTTTAAACTCTGGAAAGCATTGACTAATTTGAAAACTGTAGCTGTGTCACTTGAAAACAGTGCCATGTGCCTGGAATCATTGCTGCTTAGGAATATGAGTTATTCGGTGGGCCAGGATGTTAGTTATTCAGGTCTTTGCTCTGATTTAAGTGAATAGTAAAGTACACGAAGCTCTTGCTTTCTTATTGTCACCTCTTGTGTGACTGGTGAGGCAGAGGTGCAACAGCTGGAGGTTTTGAAGGAGGCCCACCATGCCATTCTGGTTGTTTTTCCCTTTATTGTAATAGACCTCTGTAGAGTTCATAAAGAGGTAGAAAAGAGAAACCTGTTAGCAGGTGCATTGGTTGTGATCTCTGTTTTTGATTATCAATGACAGGATCCTAAAATTACATCCGAATATCTCTCACAGGTTCTGAAATTGAATTTCTGAAAAAGCATTTGTAGTAGTAATAGAAGGTAAAGTGCAGAGTTCCAGAGAAATGAGCTGTGAATTGAACCTGCAGTGGAAATTGATCCTATCAGTCAGTTTCTGCCCTTGTTCATAGAAAAACAGGACTGAATGTGGAAGGAGCCAGGGTCACTGATTAAATAGGATGCTGAAGTGCTAGAGGGTAGAACTGTGCCTGTTGTTCCCTCCAGTCAGGACCGCAGCTGTCAGACTTCTCTGCTGGAAGCCTGGCCGAAGCTGGCAGAAAGAGCACAGAATGAAGAAGGCTGTGGTCTCCAGCCACTGCATTCCCATGGGAGGCCACTCTGGTCTCCTGTCATGAGTCAGCAGGCCGAGTGGACAGCCTGGCCTCATGATTCACACCAATGGGGCCCATCGTGATAACCATTCCAGGGAAGGGGGAAACATCAGTGTAGCCCGAGGGTGTGAGCATGAAGCGAAATGGCCTTGGAATCGATTCCCATCCTCAGTAGCATCTGCAGGCTTGTGAGGGAAGAGAAGCAAATATCCTGTAACTAGTGGCCCTATGAATATAGTTTATTACCCTGTTATCTTCCTGTAAGAGATTTATATTGTGCCATAGGATGATAGTAATGGTATGCTGGGGGGTTTTTAGCAGTATTTGTATTCTACTCCCAGAAATGCACTGTGAGTTGCAATTAGTCTACCGAAATTACACATTTCTGGTTATGAAGTTACCATTTATTTCCTACAGTGATGTATTTCTACAGTGATATCCTTCAGAGTCTTCAGTGACCACCCACATAACTCACTATAGTCGATGTCCTTGTGGAATGCCTCATTCACAGCAGCACACTAATAGAAAAGGTTCTGCAGGCACATTAAAAATAGAAGTACTGTAAAACACTAACTTAAGACGTAATTATTATAAATTTGTTGCTGGATCAGAACTCAGTTTTGCAGAACGGCAGAAGAAAAGAGAAAAAAATAGAAGCATCAAAATCAGGCAGTTTTCTTAGAATGAGTTGAAAGGATTGTCACATTTCCATGGTCATTGGACTTGGCCTGTCCTCACAGTCAGTAAAGGAGGATGTTATCACAGGCACATGGTAGCACAGAGCATTTTGTTTATGTTGTTGGATACATCTGTTTTATTAGCCATTTCCCAACTCTCTTACCCTGCCTTTGGCCCTAGCAAGAGAAAGTGGCAGTACTTCATCTGATGTGGGCCATGTTGCCTGTGTCATGGTTTTGATTCCACCTCTCTCTTAAGCTCTTGACTGATGGGAGAAGTGATTAGGAATCGAAGAGTCAAAGTGGCCTTCATCCCTACCCCTGTTGGTACGATTCATTCTTACCCCAGTTGATATTGACTCTGCCATGTTGATATCAACATATTAGTAGACAGAACTATATCTACAGGCAAATGCCTGCAAAGGGCATGAAGGGAAATGCTCTGTTTGTAAGAGCTTCTATAAGACGGTTTTGTTTTGGTTAACCCAGAACTTGAAGATGCAAGCCAGTGAGTGCAAGCCTCTTTTCGTCTGAGATGTAGACCTCATGCTGCCTCTGTCTCTATCTAGTTCATTAGTTACCACTCCCAACAGTGGGGACTTTGGAGCCTTGGTCATAGTGGTGGTTGTTTTGTGCTGTGCTTAGCTGTTTTACTTGGCAAATACATGGAAAGTGTGAGACGTAATCTTACTGTGATGGAATTCTAAGAGGTATAACCAAAAGGAAGGGAGGATGCATTTCAAGAAAACTTGACCAGGAGACAGACTGAACCCTTTGATTTTTAATCCTGGGGCTTAATTTAAGTATGTATTTTCTTAGCTAAGGAATATTGACATAATGCATGCTTATTTATGCAGTGGAAAATACTTTGCCATTGAAATTAAGTTAGAATTGCACTGCTTGTTTAAACTAATATCTGAAGCATTTAGTCATTTCATTAGTAAGCAACATTGATGAAAACCTTGGGAAAATGCTTTAGAACAGTCCTTGTGGAGACCCGTGATTAATAAGGAAGAGGGTGAAGAGGCACATGTTAATCTGTTTATCAGGGATGTGGAGTTTATTAAAAGTTTTTATGAAACATTCAACTAATAAAGCATTATGTGAAATTAGACATTTTCTTTAAATTGCGAGAAGTCACTAATCTGGAAAAAAACATTGATGTTACTTCTAAATAACTTATTTATATTTTCCCCACACTAGTAATTTAAAGATGAAAAATTAATTTAGTAATAAGGAGCATTCCATGAAAATGCCACTCAAGATTCTCGGGGGGTGGGGGAGTTGGTCACACTTGTCCTCAGTTCCTAGAGTTATCACAAGATAAATAGCATGAATGATCATTTTTAACCTTATTTTATGGTTTGAGCAGAAATGTGGCAGATGAATCCTACCTTGCATATATAAAACCAAAACATTATTTTACTTCAAACATTTTCATTTGTTGCAGGTTGCATCAGGGGTGGTCCTGAGTTCTCTCTAGGTCTTTAAATGATGGAGAAAACAGACACAAGAGATTTATTCACAAATGGCCATCAAGAAGTGAAATTCCACAGTGGTCAAAACACATTTCCAGTGCCCTGGGTACAGGCAGGAATGGAGAATACAGCCTAGATCCCTCTTTTATGGAATTGAGAGGAGGGAAAAGAATTCTTCCCAGCACTTTTGTCTCCAGATTAGATATGTTAAGTCTTTATTATATTTTACATTCTTTGGTCATGTTTTAGGTGGATTTTTAGGTATCTTTGATATCCTAATTTTTTTAAATCTGCTTCTCTTTAGTTTAGAAGAGACTGAAGTAGCGTTGAAGCAGCAGTATGTTTAGTCACCAGGTCTAAATTCAAGTGCCACAGTCAAACCTTGACCCTGGTCATGTTGTTGAACCTACCTTGCTCACAACTTTTCAGCTAGATTTAGGGAATAAAAATACTTAATTCATAGGACTGTTTTGATTAAGAGACTATATGTAAAGCAATTCACACATAGTAAGTGCACAGTAAATGGTAGCTATTATTTTTCAAGTTTTCATGTTTATTTTCATTTGGCAGTTGTTGACCACTTTACATTCATATATGGTGACCACGCTTCAGAAAAACAAAAATTAAAATTATGGATACCATAAACTATGGGTATACCAAAGCAGAAAATTTTAGGTAGGCTTTCCCTAAACCCCTGAAAGGTAAACTTCTTGGAGCAGTTCATAGTACATAGTAAGTGCTCAATAAATGTTATATATTTAGAATTATTATATTTTCATCATTATATAATTTCATGCTGAATTCTCAAGCTTTTACTCTTATGTTTTCCAATTATATAATTATAAATTAATTTTTAAAGATAGAACATATACATCAGTTAGTATTAAGATTTTTTTTCTTTTATCAGACACCCAGAGGAAAAGGAGGCTTAAATAAGATAGCATTTAATTTCTGCTAATGAAGAGGACATTCAAGGCGGGTATGGTAGCTCAGCAATTTATCAAGGACCTCAGCCCCTTACTAATCATTGCTTTGAAGTCTTAACAGTTAAGTGCCTCTTTGGTTCATAATGGCTACATGAGCTCTAAACATCATATTCTCAATCCAGCTAATAGTAAGGAGGAAGGAGAAAAAGATGGTAAGCCCCTTCCTTTTAAGAATGTCTCCCAGAAACTGTTCTTGACATTTTATCTTACATGCCATTCATCAGAACTTAGGCACATGGCCACATCACACCAGAGAAGAGAAAGGAAACGTTAGTCTTTATTGAGGGTAGCCTTATGTCTGTGTAAGATTCAGGGATTTCATTATTCAGGAAGAAGAGGAGACCAGGTGTTGGAGACAAGTAGAAATATCTGTGATATTTGGGCTTCTCCAGAGCTTTTATCATTCTTTCCTCTTAAGTTTTCTTTTTTCTTCTTTTCTTTTCTGAATAGATCCCATGCGCGGCCCAAGAAAACTGGAAGTAGTAGAGGTCAAATCTCGACAAATCACTATCCGCTGGGAGCCATTTGGATATAATGTAACTCGTTGCCACAGTTATAATCTCACCGTCCACTACTGTTACCAAGTCGGAGGACAGGAGCAGGTGCGAGAGGAAGTGAGCTGGGATACAGAAAATTCACACCCTCAGCACACGATCACTAACCTGTCACCATACACCAATGTTAGTGTGAAGCTCATCCTCATGAACCCGGAGGGACGGAAGGAAAGTCAAGAACTCATAGTACAGACAGATGAAGATCGTGAGTACTTTTCAGTGATATATTTACGTGAAATATGTTCTTCCAAAAAGCAAGTTTCTAAAAAGTGAAAATGGAGGAAAGAACTACTGATTTTATTGAATAGCATAAATACGTATCTGTGCTCTGTATTCTTAAGCACTGACTGAAAGAGTGTAAAGGGAATAAGCCTGTAGAAATTTATTTTAAATTTTCATTAGTCATGTAATTACTTTTCTATAAATAATAATTCTACAAGTGTACTTCAAAAAGTTCATGGAAAAATAGAATTAAAAGATAATACAAATCTTGCCATGAGCTTTCAAGTACCCTTGTATATTGTTCTAGGTAGTTCTTCATTTAACTTTTTTGTCATATTGGACTGAAAAATTGCTGTTTGGGATACTAGATTATTTATATAAATTGCTTATTTAAACATATATTTAAATGGCATCCTAAAACATTTTTCATAGTTCAGATAAAAATGTAGCACAAAATAGAGGCTGTCCTTGCTTTTCAACACAGTGCTGGGGACCTACATCAAGTTGATAGTCATGAAATAGACCATTTTTTCTTTATAGGAACAATGTCGCAATTGGATATTACCTTTATAAATGAGGACTTAAAAAGTAAACTATGCAGTAACTTCAAATTGTTAAATTATGCCTTGAATCCCATAGCATGGATATAAGTGTGCTGTTACACTGATTATACAGGAACCCTTGTGTACAATAATGTGTTCATATAGTACATACAATACAATGGTTGTGTGTCATATATTCAGCCTAAAATTCATTTGCCAGGCATCAAAATAAGTGGCAAAGAACTTGGGAAGCCCGTTAAATGAATAAACTTACTTATTCCTAGGGAAAAAAAATATTTAACTTTTTGTTTCTTCATGCAACTGATTATGTAATTTTGATCATTGATTAAATAATGAATTAAATGTTTGTACTAATGCTTTATTGTTTCATTTAAAGAGCTAACACAGTATTTTGGACTATTTATTATTTACCCACCACCATGAATGTTGCTGTAGAAGAAAAACATGGAAACAGCCAGAGTAAATAGCTCACCTCACCTCTTTCTCTCTTCTCTTCTGTCACCCCTGAAGTCCTACTGTGTGGGTTACTCACAAACAGTTGTTTTACTGCAGTTAATTTTGGTGGGAGTCTTAGCTTGATACAAATCACTCGGACAAGGCTGAGACTGGAAGGCCCATTTCTGTTTCTTCCAACTCTCCCTCATCTGCCAGGAAAAGAGAGAGATGGTGGCAGCATTGCCAGCGAGTCGTTGCTGGCCCTTCCTCCCCTGTACTTCTGTATTTATTCTGATCACAACTCCTGTTGTTTCTATTTCCAAAGTATTAGATTGTTCTTTTCTCTCAGCTTCCACTACCTATATTCAGACCCTCCTTATTTTATGTTGTGATTCCTGTAATCGTTTCTAACCTTTCTTTGTGGTTCTATCCTTTTCCCATTCTGATGTCCCCCACTCACTCACTGAACTAATCTTTTAAATGCATTTTCATTATGTCACACTCTCTATAGGAGCTTCAGTGGCTCTTCCTTTTTATCTTTCATTCCAAAGCCTTGACTCTCAAGGTCTTCTGTATTCTTGACTCATACTCTAGAAGTAATAACTTTTCTTCCAATGCAGCTCATTCTGCAAAAGGGTCACCTCAGTGCTGGTCCTGTATGCCACACTCCCTGCCTCCTGGGCTTCCCCCATTGCCTGTCTGTTCTCCTCTGCCTGTGCCTTTCCACCAGTCTGCTTCCCAATCCTCTCCCTCCCCTACCCTCAAGTTTAGTCCTTCATAAAACTGTCTCCGGCTCCTCCAGCCCATATTACTAATATTCTGCTGACTTTATTTGCATTTGATGAGATCCTTAAATCGCTGACCCTCAATTTTGGCATCTGAGAAGGGAGAATGAAAACAATTAGAAGAAATTTACACAGAGAGCTAATTGTAGCTGCCAAAGAGGGGCCTTTAGTAGTTGACTGTTTTTGCTGTTGTTTTGTTCTGATGATGATGATGATGATGATGATTCATAGTAACTCTTTATGATCCTTCCTTGTTCCCTCTTTTCATTTAACTGTACACTACCTGAGAGGAGAAACCATGTGTTTTTCTATAGCAGTATGCATGATATTGAGTAGATAATAAACACTCAAAAATACATTATTAGTCTTTAAATAAAATATTGTTGATAAACACTTAATTTGTGTTTCAATCAACAATAATGTTTAAGTCGATGAAAGAGATCCAATGCAGTCATTTCTAGATACGAGCAGCCGTGTCGTGCTCAAGGATGAACCCACTCAACTCTTGTGGGTTTCAAATTGAGAACTGACATGAGCTTGGAATTCTGTGAAGTTCTGTCAAAAAATGAGGTCAGAATCATTTATTTTTGTTTGTTTATTTAAACTATCTTGATAGTCTCAGAATTTGGGGGATATATTACTTCCAAATAAAAATCTGTTGTTTTCACAGCATGCCAGCATCCGGTTAATTAGAGAAAAACTTCTATCTTAAATTATGCTTCCTACTCAAAAAAAAAAAAAAAAAGACTGCAAAAAAGACAGAATAATGGTCAAACAATACAGAGTTTGAAGAGAAAAGAGTGAGAGGGGCACTTTATCTAACATTAACAAAAGTTGCAATTCATTGAACATTGTTTTATTGTATTTTCATTTTTATTTTTTTAATTTAATTTAATTTATTTATTTATTTATTTTTTCATATGCAACGTGGTTGATTATTGTGGCCCATTACCGAAACCTCCCTCCCAACAACCTCCTTTCTGTTTGCTTGTCGTATCAACTTCAAGGAATTGTTATGTCTTCTTCCCTCTACCCACCCACCCCCAGTTTATTTGTGCATTAATTTATTTATTTTTAGCTCCCACAAATAAGTGAGAACATGTGATATTTCTCTTTCTGTGCCTGACTCATTTCGCTTAATATAATTCTCTCCAGGTCCATCCATGTCATTGCAAATGGCAGTATTTCATTCTTTTTTATAGCTGAGTAGTATTCCATTTTGTATTTTATTGAAATATTTTTTCTTTCATCAAAAAGTGTGTTAGAAAATATTTACCTCTTTATTACTGTTAAGAGTATCACTAGATAGTCCAGTGCTAACTGGTACAAATTTAGATGTTCTGGTTATATATCCTAAATCCTGAATTCCCAGAACTTCTAAAAACAGGTGCTAGAGCTAAGTTCCTGTGAGGTACTGTCTTCCCTAATTTAATTGATCTTCTGGTTTTCTTTTAAAAATTCACTTTATCTGTTCCTGACCTTAAAAAAATTATATGAATACCATTTAGGTTTTCCTCTGAACATTTCGACAATGCCGTCAATTACAGGGTGTCCTCCAGTACATTTTAGTAAGTTTACCCTTTGAAGATGTCCTCTGATCAGTATCGTTTGAATACCTCCATTTTATATTACTGTTTTACTCTCTTTTATACTAACTGAATGAAACCAAAGGTTTGTTTTTTCTAAGTTTATACTTACATCTGTACATAGATTAATATTTTCAAATAAGAAATACCATTGCAAAATAACACAGCCACTCATCATAGTTATCTTGATACTATGAGAAAACTGATGACGATGTCATAGTAAACACTGTCAAGGGAAAGAGGAAGAGGCTCAGTAGAATTTTCTCAGGTATTTTTCAGGTATATCTTATTTCTCAGGACTGCTTTAAGTTCAACTTCTGATTATGATGAATATTAAAGTCTAAGAGCCTGGAGTTCAAATTTTCTTAGAACTCACGAGTGTCATAACTTCTCAAATACCGTGTTTTTCTTTACTTTGATGTAATCTTACACAGATTTCTTCAACACAGGATTAGCAATTATTATCATATTTATATATTATTTAGAGTTTGGAAATTAGAAATCATCTTAATCCAACTTCCTCATTTTAGAAATTCATTTATGCTTAGAAATGAGGCATATATATTAATCCATTTCTGCTGCTTATAACAAAATACATGGAACTGGGTATTTTATTAGGAAAACAAAATTTATTGCTTAGTTTCTGAGGCTAGGAAGTCCAGCTGCAGTGAACACATCTGGTGAGAGCCTTGGTGGTGGTGATGGTGCTGGCAGGGTATCACATTGCAAGGTGCTGGAGCAGAGAGAGAGAGAGAGCAGCCTCCTCATTCACTCTCTTTTCAAAGCCCTCAGAAGCACGCCCCTGACCACCGTTATTAATCTAATCACAATCTCATCACCTTCACAAGGCCCCACCTTTCAATCACTATAATAAGATTTCCCACCCTCCCAGCAGTCACAGTGGGGGCCAGGTTTCTAATATGCAAAACTTGGGGACACAATTCAAGCTTCAGTGAGTTTGGGGGGACATGCAACCCAGTACAGCAGGCGTGTGGATATCCATGTGTGCCAGCAGTATTTGTTGAGAAGATCGTTCTCTTCTCATTGAATTTTGATGGCATCCTATTGAAAATCAATTGGCTGCAACTATAACGGTTTATTCCTGGGATTCGCAAATCTGTTCCATTTATCTATATGTCTATCTTATGCCAATACCACACTTTCTTGATTACTGTAGCTTTGTCATAAGTTTTGAAATCAGAATGTGTGAGTCCTCTACAGCCACTTTTTGATCATGCCATCACCAAACAATTTGATCATACGTCCCCAAATATATGTGTATTTATAAACAGTATATACATATCCTATAAATAGTATAGACATACTAGTATACTAAACTGTATATAGTATAAAGCATTCTCAAAAACTGAATTTAAAATGAGATAAGTAATATTGCTTAAATAATATTAAATATTATTTTATAGAAAATTGGCAAGTAAATTTCCATTTTCCCTCATGTTAATTAGATTTTCTTGTAAGCTTATAAGGAGCTACATATTTTAGATTTTGAAAAAATGGCATCAAACTTTCAAAAATCTCCTATATTATTAACAAATAAAATAATTTTTGAAATTGTATTGTTATTTTATTTACATCAGCTTCTGTTTTGTATGTATTTTTAATAAACATATTAGTACAGTAGCTCATATATATTCTTCCTTGACATGCTTTTGTGACTCAATATTATGGTTATAAAATATATCCATGATGATGAATATAAACTCATTTATTTTTAATCTTTTCAGTATTTTATCATATGAATGGAGCACCATTTATTAAACCATTTGATTTGCTTCCAATTTTATATTATTATTATTATTTAAAAGCATTACTATGTTAACACTCTTATATATGTCTCCTGGCACATGTATGCAAGAATATTATCAGGGAATATACCTGGAGGTGGGATTATTGGGTTATATAGTCTGTGTGTCTTTAACTTTATTAAATACTACCAGATGATTTTCCAAAGTGGCTGTTCTGATTCACCCTCCCACGAGTAGCATGTGAGAATTCTTGTTCCTTCATATTCATAAAGTTCATTTAAAGTATAATCACTGAGCTCAGCCTATTTGATTCAAACTTTAAAGAGAAAATAATGAAATTTTTTTTTTAATAAAGATGGCATAGATAAAATGGTTTTAGATTTCAGATTTTTGAAAGAAAACTTCAGTGTGTCTATGGACTATTAAAATCTTGTGCCTCAATAGAGGGTTAAAATCTCCCAAGTCTGGAAAAATTTACCTTGTTCTTTTCTTTTCTTGGTTTATTACTCAACTGTCTATCTCCCCCTCCACCCCCTTTAGTCCCAGGTGCTGTTCCTACTGAATCCATCCAAGGAAGTACCTTTGAAGAGAAGATATTTCTTCAGTGGAGAGAACCAACTCAAACGTATGGTGTAATCACTTTATATGAGGTAGTACATACATTTGCTAGTACTTTAATATTATGATGATTTCTTATGTTAATCTAGGCTATTTAGTATTTAAAATGCATTATGGCATAATGCCTTTTAAGAAGTGTAATGCTTTCAATAGTTAAAATGGTTATTGTATAGAAACAATATGTTTTTGAATTATGTATAATTTCAGGATACATATTTACAAGTTGGATGTTTCCAGATTATATATTATATGTTTAACATTAAAAAAAATCTTTAATAAAAACAATAAGAATTTTGAAACATATTGATTAGAAGGCACCACAAAATGCTATTCTTCCTTAGCTATGAAATATTTTACTACTGAATTATGGAAGAATGCTGATGTTCTAATTAGCAAAGGCAATAAAAATTATCTTAGGAGTAACAGTAGAATAATGCCTTTTGGTTTCTTAGTATTAGCAAAACATCCTTTGGACTTCTGTGACATAGTTTTGTCTACTGAGGCATATCAAATGTTTGAATGATAGATAGCAGAGAAGAATTTGATGAATTGTTCGTGGAAAAAAATAACAGCAATAACAGGGTGACATTCATCATCATGTGTGTGAGCATCATTCACTGTGCCTATTGTCATAGAAACAAGCAGGTGTGTTTTTTTAAGCTAGCATTTATTTGAATGCAAATTCAACAAAATTATATGTTGTAAGTTTCCTAAAAATCATGGCAAATCCTCATATGGAACCTCTGCTTGAATACCTTTCAAAATTCCTGACAAAAGGCTTGGCAGATTAGCTGTCAGACAGTAATCACTGGTTAACTCCCTCACTGACCCTACTAGCCTCACATTTATGTTTCCTTATAACTATTGAAAACTGGTATTGAAATGCAAAAAAAAAAATTTAATTGAAAGCTAAATGAAGAAAGATAAAAGAAAAAAGTTGAATTTCCTGCTGTTATTGATACTGTTTTATTGCCTGCTTCATTGTAAAAGAATTTAAAATTCATGGCTCACCTTTTATAAAGCCAAGTTTTTATAATCAAATCAAACAAATTCATTTTTTTTCTCTGTGATGAGAATCTTTTAGTTAATATTTTTTGCCCCATGACCATTTTTAGTTCTCAGTGTTAGGGATTCTTACCAAAGAATAACAGGACTTTTTACTGGAATCAACTTTAAGTTCCAAGCAGTAAGTCCACCTGTCCTAAAAGCCACATATTGCTGTCTAGACAGACAGAAAATAATAGCAAGATTCTTTCTTTCTAATCCTACTGGACACATATCTTTGTGTGATAAGTAACTTTAACGTGAAAACAATAGTAATAATAATTCAAAGGAAGAACCCGTTAATCTCTCTGATTCAGGAGCCACAATCTCCCAGTTGAACGCTGATCTAAATGCTGGTACAATGGGGATGTGTGAATGTGTCAGAAATCAGGATTTTAGAACTGAGATACATATGAATAGAGCATGGTGGCTCATTTTTCTAGGGATCAAAAGGGAAAAGTCAAATGTGTGAATTGGGCTCCAGTGACTAAATATAAGTTTTCTGGCCACCAAATCTTTCTCCCCCTTTCCCCGTGTTTTTTAGAAGTAAGAAGGAAGGGAGTTCTCAGGTTCCTCAGGCAGGCCCCAGGTGAAGTCTAGGAGGAAGTCCTTCTTTAGCTGAGATACTCCTGCATGCTGGGATTCACTCAGCCACACAGCGTCCTGCTAGAGCTGAAGACTGGTGTTGAGCCAGACTCTGTCCCCTCGCTGGAGCACCACAGCCTTCTGGGACAGACATCATGCTGAGGAAGTCAAACGGTTGCCCCCAAAGAAGCAGGGACTGTGGGAATAGTGTATTCTGTCATGGAGTCACATTTGACAATAGGTAAAAACTGGATGCTGAGATAAATTATTATGGATGAAAAAAGTTTACTAATTAATGACAGATTTTTCTGTATGGTAGGTAGCACACTGGGATAGTTTTTGAACAAGAAAAAAAGACTGAATCCAGTAGATGTGGTAATTAATATGTTATAGGCTTAGAGAGTTCTCTCTATACCTCTTATGAAAGATATACTGAAGCATTAATGATTGAAAAACGATGACCACATTGCTTTTTCCTGGAGTTATGGCAGTTTACAGCATTCTGGCATTCTTCTGGTTTTATTCTTAGCCCTCTCCTTTATACTCCTCTAATTTCCATCCTCAGCCTTCTGAAAATTAGCCTTTCCTTTCTGTTCTCTTCTTTGTTCTGGCTCTAGCCCCTCTCAGACCTTAGCGCCCCACTTGAGCCATTTAATTTTGTCACAGTTATTTTCCTAATACCTGGGTCTGATAATTACACTCCTCCTCAATAGCTGTCATAATTTTTCATTTTATCAAGTTATAAATGTAATACTGATTTCTGAAAGAATGTTTTAAGTACAGAAGTGTTCAAAATAAAATATCCTTGCTTCCCAAATTTACTTTCCAGAGGAACTATTGTTAACAACTAGATGCATGTTTTCCCAGAATTTTACAAGATAGAAGCTATAGTGCAGTTTCATTTATGAATATAAGTGGATGCAATTTAATAAATGTTAGCAAACTTAGCATTTTATTACAAGAATAATATGCTGCACATCATACAAAAATAAATACCAGATAGATTCACGGTCTAAACGCAAAAGCTAAACTTATAAGAACAGTATAAGAAAAATATAGGAAGACATTTTTGTAATATTATCTTCATTATGACATAAAATCCAGAAGTCATTAAAAAAAAATTGACATATGGTTATGTAAGATTCTAAAATTCTGAATGATGAATGATAACATGGAGAAAGACTAAATACAAACAGAAGACTTGGAGAAATTATTTTTAACACTTACAGCAGTCAACAGGGTGGTACTGTAACATCCAGAGTCTGATACAGATTAATAAGAAAAAGTCCAAACACCCCATTAGAAAAGTGGAAAAAGAATAAGAGAAGGCAGCTTATAGAACAAAATTAACTGGCATGTAAGCATATGGGTAGGTACCTACCCAACCTTACTAAGGATTAAGAAATGAAATAATTAAGTGCTACAGAAAGTTTAAATGTCTGTAACATATCAAGTGTTAATCAGTGATGTGGATAAATGCATACAAGCAAAGGCTGTTGGTGGAAACATACATTTTGCAATCTCTTTTGTAGGCGATTTGGGACTATCTATGGAAATTTAAACATTACATGTGAAACCTATTTCTAGAAGTTTATCAGTCAGTGACACTCCCAAATGCACAAGGGTGCACGTCCAAGTGCTCTCATTGTACCTCACTAACTTTATGTATCCCTTGATTGCCTAGTGAGGAAACTTCAAACTCCTGGTCATGAAAGTAACACATCAGTAGGTATTTAGTTTTTGTAAGGTATTGGAAGAAAATAAAAGTAGAAAAGATACTGCCCCTTCTCTGCTGGAAATAACTGTCCTGTCAGCAGCTAACTCTAGACAGAATGAAGTAGGTACCAAACTCAGCCACTCAGTTTAATGTGAGAACAGAGCATAAAGTGCAGTTTTGCATGGGCACACCATAAAGTAGAATGGTCTGGATTATCAACTGATTGGGACTTGGACAAGTCAAGAGTTGAAGACACCTCATGATCCTGAGCCTGGATAATTGAGCTCAGTTAATCACCATCGACTGAGATGGGGAATGATGGGGAATGATGGGAAAGGAAGAGAATTAGGCCGAGTTTGGTTTCAATATTAAAGGCCTTCCGTGCTAATCCCAATTTATATATATTTTTTTTTTCCTGTTATTTATTTGTTTATTTTATTTTATTTTTTTTGTATTGATTATACATATTTATAGGGCAAGAGATGACTTGTGCCCAAGATGTGGTGAGCAAATCAATGCTACCAGCATGCCCACCACCTCAAATTGCAGTTATTCCCCATGTCCCGCACACACCCTCTCCCCAGTCTACCTCCCACTGCCCCGGCAACCCTAGATCTAGTCTCCCTCTGCAAGTTCAGCACACCACTGTGGTCTTTCTTTCCTTCCTTATTTCCCTCTTAGCTCCCACTTATGAGTGAGGACATTCAGTATTTTTCCCTCTGTGCCTGGCTTATTTCACTTAACATAATTTCTCCAAGCTCATCCATGTTGCTGTAAATGGCAGGATTTCATTCTTTTTTATGTCTGAGTAGTATTCCATTGTGTATTTATGCCACATTTTCCTTAACCAGTTATCCTTCAATGAACATTTAGGTTGGTTCCATATCTTGCCTATTGTAAATAGATCTGTGATGAACATGGCAGTGCAGGTATCCCTTCAACTTGATGATTTTCATTCCTTTAGATATGTACCCAGAAGTGGGATGGCTGGGTCATATGGTAGCTGTTTGAGTAACTTCCATACTGTTTTCCATAGAGGCTGTACTAATTTACAGTCCTAACAACAGTGTACAAGAGTTTCCCTTTCTCCATATCCTTGTTAGCATTTGTTTTTCTCAGTCTTTTTGATTATTGCCAGTCTTACTGGGGTGAGATGATATCTCAGTGTGGTTTTGATTTGCATTTCCCTGATGATTTGTGATGCTGAACAATTTTTCTAGTACCTGTTGGCCATTTGTATGTCTTCCTTTGAAAAATGTCTGTTAGCTCCTTTGCCCGTTTTTTAATTGAGTTATTTGGTTTTTTACTGTGTACTTGTTCTAGTTCCTCATATATTCTTGATATTAATCCCTTGTCAGATGTATAGTTTGCAGATATTTTCTCCCATTCTGTAGGTTACCTTTTCACTCTGTAAATTGTTTCTTTGACTGTGCAGAAGCTTTTTAGTTTGATAAAATCCCATTTATTGTTTTCTTTTGTTGTTTGTGTTTTTAGATTCTTATTCATAAAGTCTTTGCCCGGTCCTATTTCCTGAAGTGTTTCCCCTATATTTTCCTTTAGTAGTTTTATAGTTTCAGGGCTTATACTTAAGCCTTTAATCCATTTTGAATTGATTTTGGTACATGGTGAGAGGTGCAGGTCTAGTTTCATTCTTCTGCTTATGGACATCTAATTTTCCCAGCACCATTTTTTGAAGAGGCAGTCTTTTCCCCAGTGTATATTGTTGAAGATGCCTATGTCAAAGATCAGTTGGCTGTAAAGCTGTGGAATGATATCTGGGTTCTCAATTCTGTTCCATTTTTCTGAAATGTGATACATCACATCAACAAAATCGAGGACAAAGACCATATGGTCATATCTCAATAGACACAGAAAAAGCATTTGACATAATTCAACATCCTTTCATGATAAAGGCTCTCAGCAAATTAGGTATAGAAGGAAAATGTCTCAACACAATAAAAGCCATATACAACAAACCCATTGCCAGTATCATCCTTTAGAACAGGAACAAGACAAGGATGCCCACTCCAACGACTAATATTTAACATAGTACTGGAGGCACTAGCCAGAGCAATCAGGCAAGAAATTAAGGGCATCCAGATTAGAAAAGATGAAGTCAGACTGTCCCTGTTTGCAGATGATATGATCCTATACATAGAAAAACCTGAAGACTACCAAAAAACTCTTAGAGCTGATTAACAATTTCAGTAATGTTATAGGACACAAAATCAACAAGCAAATATCAGTAGTGTTTTTATTATCCTATAATGAACTAGCAGAAAAAGAAATCAAGAAAGTAAGCCCATTTATAATATTCAACAAAAAAATAAAATACCTAGGAATCAATTTAAACAAGGACATGAAAGATCTCTATAATGAGAACTATAAATCACTACTGAAAAATTAAAGAGGACACAAGAAGATGAATAGACATTCCATGTTCTTGAATTAGAAGAATCAACATTGTGAAATTGTCCGTACTACCCAAAGTGATCTATAGATTCAATGTAATCCCCCTCAAAATACCAATGACATTCTTCACAGAAATAGAAAAAACAATCCTAACATTCATATGGAACAAAAAAATGCCCTGAATAGCCAAAGCTGTCCTGAGCAAAAAAAAAATGTAAAGCTGGAGGCATAACATCACCTGACTTCAAATTATATTACGAAGCTATAGTGACCAAAACAGCATGGTACTGTCATAAAAATATATCCTTGGGCCAATTTATATTTATTACTTCATCACCATTATTTTCCTCCTGGAATTTAATAAGCCATGGATATGGGATTTTCTTTAAGAACCTTCTGAATTATCACACCACCTGCTTTTGTTTAAATTCTTCTTTCTCCCATGTTATCCCTCCATTGACTTCCTGAGTACTACTTCTTCTCTCTTGGCATTTCATTCAAATAACATACTTTTCTTTGAAGTATCCTAGGTACTTTCCTCCACTGAAATCAGATTTAATTATTTATTCCTTTGTATTCACAGAGTGGGTTGCTGGGATCTCAGTTAAAGGACTGTATTTTATGCTGATGGAATTACCATCAATTCACACTCCCTAGGAGACTGTGATTCCCCTGATTGTCAAAGATTGCATGTTATTCTATTGTGGTTTCTATGAATGTTTCAGTTCAGAATTTGAGACTTTAAGTAGAAATGAGGAAGATAATTTTAGATTTCAGGCACTTACCTACAAATCAGAAATCATCCAATAGATGCAACAGGTTATTCCATGTCACCTAAGTCTAACCTGCACACATGTTGGTGTGTCAGTTTGTTTTAGACCTAGGGAATCCCATAAAAGTATGTACATCCAACACTGAAACATCAGTATTCTGTACAGAGGCTCTATTAAAATTTCTCCAACCCTCAACCAATGATACCATGCAAGTGTAAAAGCTTTCCCAAACTTTCCTTCTGGGAGTTTCCTCCTGTACTTAAGTACCTATACTTAATAAACATTTGTTGAATAAAGAAATGAAAAGACAAGTGCCAAAAGGATGTGTGCATTTGTGTTTGAGCATGGAGGTGGACTCCAGTTTTGGTGCCCCTTAGAACTACCGCTCAGGCCAGCAGGTGGTCACTGAGTATCAACTCTGTGGCAGACAGTGGATTTATAGAGTTAGATTGCCCTTTTTCCTGAGAAGCTTTCTTCATTCCTGGCATTCAGACTCCCAGGGCTCTGTGGATAAGTTTGAGGGAGAAATCCATGAATTTTCTGACATATTGGGTATGCACATATGTACAACCTATTTGTTTGTTAGGGGTTGGGGGGAGGATTCATACTTGTTAGAAGTGCGTGAATTAGTATGTATGTGCATTTTTTAGCAGTAGAGGAGAAATGATCTATAGTTTTTACCAAATAATCAATGGGCTATGACTGAAAGATAGTTAGGAACCCCAGTGTAGCTTATCCTGCAACTGCAAGGCTATCAGCAAGTACAAACCCATCAGGCCTGGTAGAACAGCAAGTCCTCTAGTAAAGTATCTGCTTTATAGCCTGTACTGAAGGGCCGAATTAGCGGTGTTTACATGAGCGTATGCACACACCTGCTCTCCCTAGGAGTCTTTTTAAGAAACTATATACTGAGTGCCAAATATTTACTGATCACACTGGAATCAGAAAGAAGAATAAGATTTTGGTTACTCCTCAGAAAGAAGGTAAAATTATTTGAAATGTTCTGATTCCTCTGGCATATTTAAATCATGATTTAAGACTAAAACAGAACATTTTACAACACTTCATGGTTTATCACCTGGTGAATTGTATGAACACAGTCACAACAGGAGGCATTTGGCAGATCTAGTGATTGCTAGGCCGGGTTGAGGATGGCTCAAGATAAGCAGACCTGGAGCTCTGGCTTGAGACACGGACGGACACTTTTTTGTCCCAATCTCAGCTGAACTGTTAGCAGTGTCTTGGAGAACATTTCCTTCTCAAAAACATTTTCTCATTTCCTTTGCTTTCTGTGACAGCTCTCTCTTTTGGCTTTCTTCCTTTTGTTGACTTCTCGTCTATCCTTTAGTAAAGGTCAGTGTTCACTAGGGAATGGTACTGGGCACCCTTTTTTCTTTCGAAACTCCCTTTCTCAGTGATCTCATCAGTTCCTGAACCAGGATGTCATTTCAGTGCTGGTCAACACCAAATCTCCATTTCCAGCTCAGACCTCTCTCAAACCCCAGCTTTATGCCACACACACATGTGCACTTGACTGTCATACACTTTGCAAACTTGGTACACCCACATCCAACTGTGTGGGACCATCTTTTGCTCAAGCCTGTAACATGGAACCTATTCTTGATTCCTCCACCTTTTCCTGATATCCGATCCATCACTGAGTTCTGTTTCATCTCTAAAATATGCAGGAAATATTTCTCGCTGTCTCCACCACCCCACTTTTGTCTAAGTGACAGTATTTCTAATAGCTCCAGCCCCTGGCCTCTGTGGTAGTTCCTAGTGGTCTCCCTGCTACCTTTATTGTCCCCTCCAATCAAATCAATCTTCCACCTGGTAGCCAAGGTGATCTTTTTATAAGGGAAATAAGATCATTTTATTTTCATACTTAAAAGCGTTCAAAGGATTCCCGTTGTATGCATCTAAGCTTCTTATCTCAGGGCACAGAGGACTGCATGCTATAGTCCTGCCCACCACTGCAGTCCCCACGGGCCACACAGGCTTTCTTTCTGTGCGTCCCCCAGGCCCGGCACACTCCTGCTTCACAGCCTTGCTCATGCTGCCCTTCCCCAACTCTTGGCATGAGTGGCCCCTTCTCAAAGTTCAAGTCTCTTCAACTTAACTGTCATATCCTCTATGGACCCACCTCCAGCTATTCTAAATGGGTGTGCATGTACATCCCTCCCCACCCCGTTACCTTAGTACCCTGTTCATTTCTTCCATGGAACATAGTGTTTTAAAATTCTTAATGTACTTATTGTATGTCTCCCCAGCTACATACACCCCCCCACCACCCTCACCCCTCGTTCAGGTTCTTAGCGACCTGAGGGCAGGGCCTGTTTCCACCTGCTGGCCACAGTGCTCATAGTCAGTATTTGATTCATTTGAGTAAATGAATCTGATTAGGCAGAGAAAATGGGACAGAGGTAACTATCATGTTCTGGACAGGTAAAAGTTTATGAGCAACAGCAGTGTCAGAAAAACCTCATATGGTCTGGCTGTTCAGCTCAGTTGGTTAGAGCACAGCCTTATAACACTAAGATAAAAGGTTCAGTTCCCCATACCAGCCAGCCACAAAAAAAAAGAAGAAAGGGAAAAAAAAGACAGAAAAGAAAGCCTCATAAGTGTTTGTGGATAGTAAATCTTTATCCCCTAACCAGACAGAAGGTGATATAATGTCATGGTGTTCATATTTAGAAATGAGTTTGGAGAAGAAGGTGAAAGCATATCTGAAACACAAAACTAAGGATTTGGGGCCCTGTCCCATATTCATTTGTGTGCCATTAACGCTCTTAGTCAGGCAGTAAAATGAAGAGGACTAACCTAGCCCTGGTGGGCAGTGCTGGTCCCTATGGTAATTACACTGTATCACACTTGTTGGATTGCTTCTCTCTTTACCACACCAGACTGCTACCTCCTTTGGGCTGGTGCAGTTCCTGAATCACTATGTGAAACCCCAGCTCAGATCACAGTGCTTGGCACATTAGATGCACTCAATGAGTATGTTTTGAATGTGTGAACGTAGACTTTGGAAAGCATTTATTCAGTCACAGGTTATATCTGCCCCACCTGAACTACCCTCTTTTCTGGGATTATCAGAATGGAGGACCCAGTGAGCACATAAGCACCCAGTCGTCTCCCCAGACGCATTTCATTTCCAGTGTTCGGTGAGAGAAGAGTGTTGAGGGTTAACAACGGACATTCTGCCTGTCACTGCTGGTGTCATGCACTGTGGTGACTAATATATATAGCAAACATTTTCTTGCCAAATCGTAGTTGATTCAATCTAAATAATCTTTCAGAGAGGTCGTCTTAATTGTAATGACATGGTATAACTATAAGAAGAAAGAATGTCAATTATGACTTCGTATAATAACAGTGTTAGTGTTCATGCATATAAATTCTAAGTAAGTTTACCTATTTAAAAGCAAGAAAAGTGCTCAGTTTTGCAATTTAAAACTTTTGAATGTGCCACATTTAAAAATTATGTCATTATAACCAGTAGAAGTTAGTAATCACCACTAAAGTGCATGTTCTTGAACAGTTGATGAACTACTCATAAGCAAATTCTTTAAAAAATCATTTGAAAGGGCAAATTTTAAAGGAACCTATGTTATATTTATTTTCAAACATTGTACACTCATCCAACATGCTTTGAATATCTGTTATGTAGTAAATATCATGAAAACTTCTAGAGCTGCACTGTTCGATATGGCCACTGCTAATCATGCATGGCAATTTAAATTTAAATTTTAGTTAATTGAAATTAAATAAAATAAAATTTTCAGTTTCTCAGTCTCATTAGTCGCATTTCAAGTGCTCAGTAGCCACATGTGGCTGGTTGCTACTCTATTGAACAGTGCAGAATAGAACATTTCCATCGTGACAGAAAGTTCTGTTGGACAGCACTTCTCTAAAGAAAAGAAATAAATATGACCCATGATGACCCTCCATTCATAGCATCAGGAACTGCTAGCATGTGATGTGTCTACGATTTATTTTTGGAGCAGACATCTTTGCCCACATGATGAAAACACTTAAAAGTGTCCTTGTTCCCAGTAGACAATAATCCTATTCAGTGCTAAATCAAATTATGGCCACTAGATAAGAGATGAGGCCTTCCCCCTGCCAGTGCCTTGTCTGTTTGAGCTAGTTGAATATTTTGTTACTTAGTTCTAAACCAGCTATCATGTGTTTTACAAAATGACATTTTGAAAGCAAACAACTTCATGGTATTAGCTTAAACCTGAACTCATCCTTTATGTTCTAATCGACTGGCTTTACGTTCTTCTGTCTGTGTAAGTAATAACTCATAACAGTTTTGGCTGAGCTCCTGCTCCCCTTCCCTGGATTCAGGATTCGAAGAGTCTAAGTGGGTAGGAGAACTTATCATACAGTGTCTGACTGTGCATACATCAGAAGGGTTTACTGGATAATGATGCAATCTGGGTCCATCTGCTCCAGGTATTTTATCACATTCTCTTTCTTTTGCAGATCACCTACAAAGCAGTCAGTTCCTTTGACCCAGAAATAGATTTATCCAATCAAAGTGGAAGAGTTTCAAAACTAGGAAATGAAACCCATTTTCTGTTTTTCGGGCTGTATCCAGGGACCACGTACTCCTTTACCATCCGAGCGAGCACAGCTAAGGGTTTTGGGCCTCCAGCAACAAACCAGTTCACCACCAAAATATCAGGTATTATACATTTATGAGTTATATCTTTTATCAGAAGTAGCATTTTTGTACTTTTTCATTCCCATTGTCAAGTACACAAAACTCACCCAAACTAACACATTTTAATTCAAATTAATTCCTCTGGATGTCTAAAAATCATACTCATGGAATTAAATGAAATACTGCAAATATTTATCATTTGGGAGTTTAAGATCCTCTGGTGTTAGGAAGTGGCCACTCTGTTAGCAATTTGCCCTGCAGGACTTGGACATGAGGCAGAAGTTTTG
Organism: Cynocephalus volans; assembly: GCF_027409185.1. NCBI lineage: Eukaryota > Metazoa > Chordata > Mammalia > Dermoptera > Cynocephalidae > Cynocephalus > Cynocephalus volans. The sequence continues at coordinate 4,073,971 of NC_084472.1, forward strand.
TTAAGGCACTTCCCGTGTTCTTTGCAATCCCAAGTTACCAGAGCAGCGGCATTGGAAAAATCTCTGTAATGAGCCCTGAATGATTGAGAGCTCAGCAGAAAGGCAGCATCATATGGAGTCCACTTGCAAAAGATCAGCCTCCCTTGGGACCTTCCCCATGAGTAGTCTCATGTCCTGAAGAAAGAGGTGACATACAGCATGGCTCCAGGCACTTAGGGCCTCTAGCTTTTCACTTTTAGAGACTCAATTACATCATCCAACAAAAGATATAATTTGAGAAATATTTCTGGGCATGTTCAGCTGTTCGTAAAATTTCTTTGCACTTCAGACTAGAGGAAATGAAGTTGCCATCTGGTATGGAATGTGTAATAACAACAAACAAAATTCCACGGACATTTTGTTTTTCCATTTTTTTCCCCTTTGGGTATGAGTGGGGAAGTATTTGAGTTTTGGCTTTGACTGTTTGGGTTGGGGATAGATGTGATGCAGGTGGGGGAGGGAGGTAATTCTTTTTATCAGCCAGGGTTAGATCAATAATACTTACATCTAGAATTCCTCCTTTTTAGATTTGTAAAAGCTTTTGTTTGGAATTGAAGAAAGACTATTCACCACTAGAGTATTATAAGTTTTCTGCTAGGTTTTGAGGGAAGGAGGTTTGGAATTCTATTTTTAAACAATTATAGCTTAAGGGATATTTTTTTGTTGTGTAAGATTTTATTTATGAACAGATACTTGACTTGAAATTTATAAACATTTGATATTTAATGTAAAACATTAGGTTATAGGAACAATATGGAGAGTTGGAAAAGAGGAAGAAGTCCTTAAGAGGTTAAAAAAATAACTTCGGTTTTTAAGTTGCGAAAGTGGAAAAACCACTGGACTTGGAATCAGAAAATTTGGGTTCTAGTTATGATTCTTCCATGTACTTTTTCTCTGATCTTGATCAAGTGAATTTATCCCTACATATAAATTTAGATGATATTATCTAGTACATGAATGTATCATGGGGACTTATTCCAAGAATTTTTTTTAAATTCTCCCCTGTGGAAATCGTATTTCAAAGATTATCTTAAAGAGGGTATTCTTTTAGGAAAAATATTCACTTTTGCTATTTCTATTAGATAAAAATTCCAGTCAATATGAGTCTGACCACTTTTAGCACACAAAGTTCATATAAAGCAAAGAAACTGACATTTTAGTTAGACTATGCAGGCTCATCAAGAACTATTTGATTTTTATACTTTTTAAAAAGTCACAGTTTATAGTCCCTATTTTCTATTTTCTTGGACCTCAGAGAGGGAACTATTCGCATATACAAAATGTAATTCTCTCTTATGAATTGGAGTTAATTTTTAATGGAATTGAAGTTAATATTTAATGCTGAGAAAATTCGATAAATGGAACTGAGAAATAACCCATGTAAGTTACATAAAATCTTTTTTATATGTAAGACAGTTTTAAAAACTACAGTTTGCAAGGAACAGTCTCTGGCTTTCTCATGAGATACCTCTGCATGTGGTTTGCACAAAGACGGTGCCCTTCCACATCACAGCTCCACGCAATGCTTTCTCTCATCTGTGGTGGTGGCGTAATTGCTAAAGAGCTCTGTTGTTATCTTATTGTATAAGACTTAACAATCTAGAGAAGGAACAGGGCCAGGAAATGGCCTTGGAAATAGGATTCACATTGGAAGGAGACTAACATTTGTAGAATTATATTTGCCTGGCTCCCTTTCGCTCTATTATCTCTTTGAATTGCCATGAAAACATGAAAATCTTAGAGGGCAGTTTCCCCTATTTTAAAAGATGTGTAAACTGAAGCTTCAGAGATAATCAGTGTTCCTAAGCTCTGAAGCTCACGGCACAACAAAAAGCCAAGCCCAAGACTTTCTTACTTCAATTCCCATGTGTTTTTCACTATCGTTCTTTCCCTGAGAGTCCACAAGTTGTCACTAATTAATTCCAACAAGTCTCTCTGGCTCCCACTATCCCCTTTAAATTCCCAGATGGATCTTTTGTACATGAGAACCTTAACTAAGGTGGAAGAACTGTAAATTTCAGTTTATGATCCTAGTGATTATTTCTTAAATATGCTTTTAATGTAAACATTTAATGAAGATATCCTATGTATAGAAAAGTATACAAATTATAAATGTACAGCTCAATTAATTTTCATAAGCTGATTATACCCATTTAGCCAGAATCCAAATCAAGAAACAGATCATCACTAAAACCTCACAAATCTCTCTCATACCCTTGCCCAACTTCACCTCAAGATCAAAGATGCTAATATATACCAGTTTTAGCATCTGTCCCTGTTATTCTGTGTAGGAAATATACATAAAGCTTGTTCAAGGTCAGTTGTTAGCTGCAATTTAAAGTAAGTGCACTGTGTTCTTAATGTTCTTTGTAAAGGAAAGTAGAAAGTAAACTGAGACAATAAACCAGGAATAATGAGTCTCCTATCTTACACCTTTTCCCCCAGCACCCTCTATGCCAGCTTATGAACTTGAAACACCTTTGAATCAAACTGACAACACAGTGACAGTCATGCTGAAACCTGCACACAGCAGAGGTGCACCTGTCAGGTATGGAGCAGAGGGGTGGGCTGATTCTAGAGAGAAGAGAACATCAAGTTGATTAATTTCTCCGATATGTTTTCTGGGGATTTGCTACAAACCTCAGTCAGCTCGAAAACCCATGTCTTTATTAGCTCTAATTAAAAGAAATGACTGAGGAAAATGAAAGGCCTTTGATGTAAGATGATCAAGTATTGTCTAAAGGGTTTTATTCTGATACAAGTGGGTTGTTCTTTTGAAGAAAAGGAAAAAAGCCCCAGTCTGTTGAAGAGGTGGCTTCCCTTCTAAAAGGTAATTATTTGGTGCAACTTAGTTACCCAAGAACAGATGATATTTTTGTCCTAAGCTCTATTCTTTAAATGGACCTTTCTTTGTGAGGATGTTTTCGTTGTTTGCTTAGGGTTTTATGTCATCTAAGTTTTAGTAAATTGGCTACTTTTTCAGTCGAACATGTGATATATAATTGTTTCTTAAAAAGAAAGATGATTAGAAAGAACACTGCAGAGTCTTTATTTGAACAGATTTAAGTTCATTACCAACATCTAGGCCCAATTTCTTATTCCATGATAATTTATATAGTTAAGAAATTACAAAGTGTAATTTTTGACAGTGAATGAATAAAATAAATTTATTTGTCCTAGGAAGGAGCAAAGGAATGACTGAATAACTCTTGAATATGAACTTGACATAAGTTTATTAATTACATAAATGAAATTTCTACTTGTTCATAGGGATTTCGTTATCTTACCTTTGTTTTACCAGAACAGTTTTCTTTCAAAGTAATCTATTTATTTGAATAGCACACTGAGGAGACGTTTACATTCACAGTTAGGGCTATATAGGGTTTGTTTCCGTGTACCCTTTGTAGTGTTTGATTTCATTAACTTTTTAAAACCTGGCTATATTTGATCACTTTTTCACTGAGATATCATAGGACAATCAGTTGGACTTTTTTTACTTGGTAAAATATATGCAAGTCTCAGTTCATAAAGTCAAAAGTAAAAATGGAATAGTACTAGTTGAAAGTGAAGTCAGATTAGGATACAATTCCAGAAATTTTTATTTGAAAAATCTACAAAAAAATTTTATGAAATGATTTTTAGTTTATTCTTTTGAATAATGCAGCATAGTAGCTAATGCAAGGAGGTTATGTTTGCCATTCATGGGTGCAGTTTCTGAGAAAACTATGAAATATGTAAAAGCTCTATTCCAAATTTAAGATCATGCTACTGCTAGACAAGTGATGTCACTGACACTGCCCAGGCCCTCTGGGCTGATTTGTATGTGGTGCTCAGGGGTTGCACTAATCTGATGGACCCAAAGCACATGTTCGTTATATCCTGTCCAAGACCCACGCCCTGGTCAGACTTTTTTCTCTTCAAAAAGCTGAATTTTTATTAAGTGAAAATTATGCTCTGACCATGGCCTTGGGAATGTTTTTTACTGACCAACTTAACAGTTGCCTGGACTCAGCAATAACGGGTCACTAGGACAGGAGTCCATGTTTTACTGCGAGCAACACGATAAAATGAAAGCCTAGAGGTCACTTAGTTTCAATGCCTCCAAACGGAAGGAAGCTGAAATCCTCACCATTGCTCAAAAACAGCCAGTTGATCCCTGTTCTCCTTTGTTCTTATGTAGACTCCTTTTACACATTGACTATTCTTGTTGCATCATACCCTCAGACCCTTTCAACCAGACTTCTATCCATGTCTTTGTATAGATCTTTCCCAGTCTAAATTTTAAAATAATATCCCTGTGGGCAATCTTCCTTAACCCTCTTCCCAGCCCCTTCTTTTATCTTTTTAAAGTGTCAAGTGCATTCTTGATTTCTTTTTCTGCCAGTTCATTGTTAGAATATAGAAATGCTACTGATTTTTGTGTGTTGGTTTTGTATCCGGCAACTTTGCTGAAATCATTTAGTAACTCTAACAGTTTTTTTGTAGAGTCTTTAGGCTGTTCTATATATAGGATCATGTCATCTGCAAACAGAGACAGTTAAACCTCATCTTTTCCAATCTGGATGCCCTTTAATTCTTTCTATTCCCTGATGGCTCTGGCTAGTACTTCCAATACTATGTTGAGTAGGAGTGGTGAGAGTGGGCATCCTTGTCTAGTTCCTGTTCTTAAGGGAAAAGCTTTCAATTTTTCTCCATTCAGGATGATATCGTCAGTGGGTTTGTCATATATGGCTTTGATGGTGTTGAGATACTTTATAGAGTCTTTATCATGAATGAATGTTGAATTTTGTCAAATGCTTTTTCAGTGCCTGTAGAGATTATCATATGGTTTCTATGTTTGATTTTATTGATGTGGTGTATCACATTTATTGATTTGCGTACGTTGAACCAACTTTGCATCTCTGGAATGAATCCCACTTGATCATGGTATATAAGTTTATGTTTGTATTCTATTAGCTAGCATTTTATTGAGGATTTTTGCACCTATATTCATCAAAGATATTAGCCTATAGTTTTCTTTCTTTGTTGTATCTTTGTCTAGTTTTGGTATCAGGGTGCTATATATGCCTCATAGAATGAGTTTGGGAGAGTGGCCTCTGTTTCAATTTTTTGGAATAGTTTGTAGAGAATTGGTATTAATTCTTCTTTAAAGGTTTGGTAGAATTCTGCAGTGAAGTCACCAAAAAAATAAAATACCTAGTAATAAATTTAACCAAGGATGTGAAAAATCTCTATGACGAGAACTACAAACCACTGTTGAGAGAAATTAGAGGACCCAAGAAGATGGAATGATATCCCATGCTCTTGGGTTGGAGGAATTGACATTGTGAAAATGTCCATAGTACCCAAAGTGATTACAGATTCAACACAATCCCCATCAAAATTCCAATGACATTTTTCTTAGAATTGGAAAAAACAATCCTAACATTCATTTAGAAGACCAAAAGACCATGAATAGCCAAAGCAATTCTGAGCAAAAAAAAAAAAATAAAGCTGGAGGCATAACACTACCTGACTTTAAGCTATACTACAATGCTATAGTAACCAAAGCAGCATGGTACTGGCATAAAAACAGACACATGAACCAATGGAACAGAATAGAGAATCCAAAATTCAACGCATGAACCTACAGCCATCTGACTTTTGACAAAGGCACCAAGACTATACACTGGGGAAGAGACTACCGCTTCAGTACATTGTGCTGGAGAAATTGGACATTCATATGTAGGAGAATGAAACTAGACCTATACCTCTCACCATATACCAAAATCAACTCGAAATGGATTAAAGAATTAAATATACATCCTGAAACAGTAAAACTCCTTAAAGAAAACATAGGGCAAACAATCCAGGAAGTAGGGTGGGGTACAGACTTTATGAATATGACTGGAAAAGCACAGGCAACCAATGGAAAAATAAACAAATGGGATTGCATCAAACTAAAAAGCTTCTGCACAGCAAAAGAGACAATTAACAGAGTGAAAAGACAACCAACAGAATAGGAGAAAATATTTGCACAATATACATCTGACAGAGAATTAATAACCAGAATATACAAGAAACTCAAAACAACGCCAAAAAAACAAGTAACCCAATTAAAAATGGGCAACGGAGCTGAATAGGCATTTCTCAAAGGAAGATATATGAATGGCCAATAGACAGGTGAAAAAATGCTCAAAATCACTCAGCATTTGGGAAATGCAAATCAAAACCGCATTGTGATACCATCTCACTCTAGTTAGGATGGCTAATATCCAAAAGACTGAGAATGACAAATGCTGGTGAGGTTGCAGAGAAAAAGGAACCCTCCTATGCTGTTGGTGGTACTGAAAAATGGTGCAGCCTTTATAAATGGTATGGAGGTTCCTCAAACAATTGCAGATAGATCTACCATATGACCCAGCTATTCCACTGCTGGGTAATTTCCATTCTCAGAGGAATGGAAATTATCATGTCAAAGGGATATCTGTACTCCTGTGTTTATTGCAGCACTATTTACAATAGCCAAGAGTTGGAACCAGCCCAAATGTCCATCATCAGATGATGGATAAGGAAACTATGGTATGTCTACACAATGGAATACTACTCTGCTATAAAAAAAAAATGAAATACTACCATTTGCAGAAACATGGATGGACTTAGAGAAAATTATATTAAGTGAAATAATCCAGACACAGAAAGAAGAATACCACATGTTCTCACTTATTTGTGGGAGCTAATAAAAATAAATAAATAAATATACAAACAAATAAACTGGGTGGCAAGGGAGAGAAAACAGAACAATCACAATTCCTTGATCTCAAGACAGATATGGGTTATGAGATATGATCTCAAGACAAATATGATAGGGAACAGATATGATGTTGATGAGGAGAGAAGGGGAAGAGAGAGGGAAGAAAAAAAGGAATTGGTAAAGGGACATGAAAATCAACTATACTGTATATTGAAAAATTAGAATAAAAATAATCAATTTATTAATTAATAAACTTTTAAAAAAGAAATTCAACTCTGCACCCCACAAATATGCATAATCATTACATTTCAATAAAAACAAATGTCAGGTGCATTCCAATCTACTGTTCATTTTTCTATCATATGCCTAGCTAGACATTATTTTGTTGTTGTTTACTTTTACACATTTCTAGTTGTTTTTAGAGACTTTGGTACCTTACTAGTCAGTTAATTGTAGGTGTCCTCTGGCTTTCTCTTATGTCCATAAAGGTAATTCTAGTGCTTGTCAGAGTCCAAAATACGACTCTTTTGCCACAGGCCTTATATCATTTCATCAAGCCCAGCTCTCTGAGTCTGGTATGATTTCAGTTTATGTTGTCATATCCTCTTCCACAGTTGTCATTAACACCATAGTTTCAAAATTCAACACTGCTCTGCTTTGATTAAACATCATCCCATTATTGGCTAAACACTCTGATAGAGTTTGGATGTATCATCCTCCCAGAACTCATGGAAATTTGATCCCCAATGTGGCAGTGTTGGAAACTGATTGAGCCATGGCAGTGGATCCCTCATGAATGGATTAATGCTCTCCCTGGGGGGGGGGGTAGTGAGTGAGTTCTTGCTCTATTAGTTCCAGTGAGAGCTCATTGCTTAAAAAGACCCTGGCACCTCCTCTCTCTCTTTCTTACTTCCTCTTGTCATGTGATCTACTTGTACCTGCCAGCTGCCTGCCACTTGCCGCCATGAGTAGAAGCAGCCTGAGGCCCATGCCAGATGCAGCTGTCCCAGAATCATAAGCCAAATAAACCTCTCTTCTTTATAAATTACCCAGTCTCAGGTATTTCTGTTATAGCAACACAAATGGACTAATACACACTCCTTTAGTTTGCTAGGGTCACTTTGCATGCTGCCTCTACTATACATTATTCCGTAGTATTAGCATCTTGAAATTAATAAATTTACTATCTATGTTCGTCATCCAAATCCATGATGCTAGAATCAAGATCAGTTCTTGTGGGACTCTATTCAGTAAGCGATACAGGGAAACCCACTGCAGATATCGCCTTTATTGGAAAGATGCTTGTAGCAAATGGGCAAATTATCTTGGTACAAATTTGAGAGAGGAAATTAGCTCAAACCTCACATGTTAAGAAGAATTTTTTTTTCCAGAAAAATAGATGTTCTCTTCAAGGGATTCATTGTGTATTACAACATAGTGGGACTGATTATCCATTGAATAGATGGAAAACCATTATGTCTAGAAAGACTAGTTTGGAAAAAAAAAATGTCTATAGTACCCTGAAACTAAATGGAGTATATTAAAATTTTCAGTTTCGTTTAATGTTTAGAGAAATAAGAACTCTGATTAGGGAGTCATATGGAGCTAAACTATAAAGCCATAATGTAGATTAAAACATTTGAACACATCTGGAAATTTGCAAAATGCACATGTAATCAAACTGCAATACAAGAAAGCATTTCCCAAATGATAAGATAAATACTAGAAGAAAGAGGGGAAATGGAAGCAAACATCTGTTTGCTTTCCTGGATTTTGCACAGTATTATGTGTTCAAAAATACTGTCATTGTGTGATTTTGAAAACTCCTTCTTTCAATCGGTTTTATTTTTCCTTAATCTGTACTCATTGATGTTGAAAATTCAGTCATACTTCATTTATGCAGTTCACTAAGTAAGGTGGTTGCCTATCAATTCCACTACAAGCACTCAGTTTGGTGGATGCAGATTCTTGAAATTGCACTAAACTGTCAGTTTAAATGATTGTTGTCTTTTTATTGATCAATACATCAGATCTGTCACATAAAATTATTTAAATCCTGAGATAGCAAGGAAGGACACAAATTCCATCATTCCAGCCAGTAAACTAGCACCTAGGACAGAACTGTAATGTCTGTTCATGAATTCAATTTTTTTTTCTTTAATAAGACAAGGAAAAGCTTAATTTTCTTTCACTAATTTAGAATCACCTCATTTCTCTCTTCTCCTCTCCACTCTTCATTACATGCAGACACAATCCAGCAGAGAAAACCCATGTTATTTGGCAGTAACAGAGCAAAAACCCATGTTATTTGGCAGTAACAGAGCAACTCTAAATAAAGGATGAATTTTTACACAATCTGTTGTGCTTTTCTTGCACTAACAAAAATGCACTGTGATTTTACTCTTGAGAGAGATATATGCACACACAGTCAACCATGTGCAGCATCCCTCATTCATGATGTTTTATACCTTCAAATGTTCTTCAGCCTGAGACACATTTTTGCACATTAAATGATGTTCTTTTCAAATGACTCTCATTTTTTTTCGGGTCCGCCGCTGGCCGACCCGAACAGCCCTAGCCTCATTGCTTTTGATGGGCAAGCTAACGGCCCAGGATTCCTCTTTCCCTCCTGTCCCCTTTTGGAAGGAGACAGGGGAAGAGAGCCATGAAGAGAGGTGAACATTACCGCCGGCCCCAAACCAGCCTGGTTAAAGGACACACAGACGCGGTAGGGGTTCTGTCGAGCAGTTCCGTTTATTATCACACAAGCACTTGCTTTTAAAGGCAAATGGGGAAGGGAGGTTTTTTACATAATCTTATCAGCCTAAAGGTCAAGAGAGCATGCATCCTGTCTCAATGCCTAGCTATTGCAACCTCGAGCGTGGAAGCGCATATTTGGCCAATAAGGGCTAAGGCAAGGTTCCCGCAGACACCCCCACCCTACTTCCTCCCGGCGCCGTCTTAGGCTGCCATGTTAATACGCCCTTGTGGGCCCATAATGGCACCGCTTGTAATGTCAATTAAGGTGGCGTTAGTTTTTAAAGCCCAACAATTTTTGTTGTTTAGGCATTGTTGTTCTAATTTGTTCATAAGTGTATGTCTTCTTAATTAAAACTCCATGCTTAACAATGTTGGTTAAATGTTCTAATATTCATTTCAGTGAAATTCTAAAAGATTACTATGTAAACTATTGATTCTTTGATTCATTCATTCAGGAGAAACTATTGAATGGGGAAAATGTCTATTACAGTTGTCTTTCCATGGGGAGGGGGAGATGGACAATAAGCACATCAACAATTAAAACATTACAACTGATTTCTGAACATGTAGATCTAACTTTAATTTACTCCTTCTGAGAAGAAAAAAAGAGAATATATTGCTGAATCAAAGAAATTGGTGATAGTGATAACAATACTGTTTAAAATATTGTTAAAGAGAGTACTAGAATGCCACAAATTGAGAAACTAGCTTAGCAATGACTTTCTGACAATTTATTGGAAAGATAATATTTTTAAATCCTAATTTTCATAGGCAGTAAAAGCTTGTGGCATTATTAGTCCCCCTTGTTTGGAAGAACCTTCTGGATCTTTTTCTTTTTGCCTCTGTTTTCCTTTTATTGCATTACCCTAAACCCCTTTCCCTGAGGCTGTGCCAGCCACTTTTGTGAGGATGATTATGTGTGTTGGTGCCTTTGTTAACAGAAAGCCAAAGTGTGAAATGCTTCTCTCAGCTCAGAAGGAATGACAGCAGTACACTTAGTGCACGGGTGATTATGGCTAAGTCTTGGCTGGGACTAGGGAAGACCCAAGTTTTTAATCACACTACTTCTCATTCCTGCTATCCCCAAAGGAACCCATGCACGTCTCTGAAAAGATAAATGTCTGAGATTGGAACTACAGGTTACATGAAAGCTCTTGAGTGTCATTTACAGTAGAGACCACACATTGTGCATGACTTCCTCCCTGGGCAGGGTTGTGTTGTGTATTCTCTTCATACGGACCAACTGCACAGAGGCCATTCATGGGGGTGGAGGCAGGTACACACAGAAGTTGATCTCCTTTTCTGTTGACAGTCAAGGAAGTTATATGCTATTTCTTTCCCCCAACTATCTGGGCCATCTGTAAATGCCGAGTGGACTAACCGAGAAATAGTTTCAATTATAAACCCAGAGCACCGAAACGTTGCAGATGGCTTGCATTAAGGAAGGTACTGCCTTGGTTATAAATCTCAAAGCTGCTACACCATTTGTTCCCAGTAACCGGCGGTTCTTGTTAATCACAACTACTGCTTCCAAGAAGCTTAAGAGATGAATTTCTAGAGATGTTCCAAGTTAAGGCCAATAGACTTTGTGAGAGAGGATCGTGGAAGTTTTGACAAAGACTAACTGATTTGGCTATAGATGCCTCACTTTCACTTTTTTAAAGTATTAAAATCAAATGTATACGCCATAAAAGATTGTGAGTTCTAAGAGGCCAGTGAAATCGTGTAAGGGGCAGATGGTGCCAGCCAACCCCGAGTGCCTCTTAGAGCCCTGGGCTTTCAGAGCTGAGGGGCAACTCACAGAGGACCTGACCACTTTCCTCATGTCATGACACTTCTTGATTCTACTTTTTTGGGAGGTAGGGGGCATAAGTATATAATGAGCTCTGTTTTATATCATTCTCTTCAGCAGAATGTTTCATCAGCCAGCACTTATAAATATACACCATGTAATTTTTATTATGAGAGCACTAAAGTATGCAAAAATGCTAATATGCTTTGTGTTTCATCAAAAACTATTTTGTTAAGCATATTATTTACTATGCTTATGACATGTACTTGTATTTGGTTTTCAGCTACTTAAATTCTTCATTCAATTCTTCCACCTGTTACAGCAGGACCATTAGGAAGTGGTGCTAGTTTTGTCCGTATCATTATGTCTCTTTTGAGTTGTTCCGGTTCTTTCACTTCTGCTCTCTTACCTGTAGAGTCCTGTCCTGTCCAGGGTCTGTGTGTTTTCTGCTTGGTGAGAAGTGGAGAGAACTCTCCACTTATTAGTGTCCACTTAGAATCCTTGCCCTTCACAACACTGGCAAGTGTTACAGGGAATTTTAGGGCTGACGTTTGGCTCTTTTTCATTCATTCTTCATTTGTCCGACAGAAATCTACTGAGCATGTACTATCTGCAAGTCATTGTGCTAGAATTATCATAAATGCTATGTTGAAAAGTCCAGGGTACCCTAACAGCACAGGACGGAAGGATGAATTCTCAACAGGGGAATCAGGAGTGTCTTGCTGAGAATATTATATTTAGGCTGAAACCTAAAGGGGAAGTAGGATGTGTCCACTCAGGGGCTGGAAGGTGGGCATAGGTTCATGGGATGAGAAGTGGTGCTCGTATACAGAAAAGCCTAAGATGAGAGAAGTTGAACAGTGTAATCAGTGGTCATCCTAGTAAATAAAATCAAAAACACACACGAGGTGTGACTAGCGCTAAGGAGCGTTAATTAGATTTATGTATTCAGTGTTGAGAGTGAGCATTTTCCTAGGCAGAAGATTATGTAAAATGTACGTAAATGTAGTAGGAAATGCAAAATGATGACAAAATGATTTTCATAATCTAGTTTCTGAATATCATTCAATACCACAAACTAATGAAGATGCAGTAATTGTTTATTAAAATGAACCTCATCTTCTTCTTGCCAGCAGAAGAAATTACCACTCAGAACTTTTATAGGTAAGAAGCTCAGAGTCCGAGACTTCCATCTCACTGGTCAGACATATAAGGAACAAGTAGTTTTAAATCTGTATTTTCATCCCTAAATAAAAGTTAAGTACCACGACCCATCCACAGAGTGCAGAAGCATAAAACCACACCCTGCCTTTACCTTGAGTCGGTTATTTTTTTTTTTTTAATGAGAAGGGAAAAATAAGAGAAGGGAAAAATAAGCCATTACTACAAATGCAGATCCCATCAAGAAGGTTGCTCCCCCTCGGCACACCTGTACTGACTCCTGCTTCTCACCTCTCAGGGCCAGGAACAATGCTACCGACCCCCACCCCACCTTCTGTTCCTTTACCTTCCATCCCCACCGTCGCCACCTTAGTCCATACCTTGACCTTCCCAGATCTGTAGTCATGCTGACACCGTGGCTGCAGGGGCTTCTCCTCACCTGCTCATAACCTCTTGGTGTCTCACTGTTGCCCTCAGCGTAAACCCAGACTTCCACTACCGGGCAGGGCCCCCAGCACCTTAGTCATCTCCTGGGCGGCCTCCCCTACAGGCCCTCCTCCAGGACTAAGACCATGCCTGGGCTTCCACACTGCATTGTTTGTGTGTTTTGCATTTGATGCTTCCTTAATAAAATCTTCTTTTTTTCTTCCCTCCTCTGTCCTGCCCCCACACATGCACCCCCCCCCACACACACACTCCCTGCCCTCTGAGTCATGGCCCAGATGTGCATGTCCTGGCAGGGCCTCCTCTGGCTCACTGCTCTCCATGCCCTGCATCTGGCCCAGCCTCCCTCAGCCAGGGTTTACCACGCTGGCTGGTGGCTGCTTGGTCTCGTAAGCTGCCAGCTCCTAAAGGGTGAGGACTGTCTTCTGTGATTTTACCTCTATATTTCCAATCCTGGTTCTGTGCCAGGCACAACCCTCAATGAATGTTTTTTGTTTGTGATTTTCTGTTTTTAAGTAAATGATTGAACTGTAGAAGTGTTTTACTGGGGCAGGAATATGACTGGATTTGCATATTAGCCCAATCACAGGGGCAGGGACATAAAGGAAGCAAACGGGCCACATGCTTCCTGATGGAGTGTGAGTGGGCCGTCCTGGGTGGATGGTGACCCGGCCTCCTGCCATACCCAGGGCTTTGGTTGGGAGGAAGCAGGTGGGTGCTCAGGAGCACTATGTCTGTGTTCTCTCCAAAGGTCTGGAGTTTCACTTATAATAAGAGATGTAGATAATTTTTACAACTTAATCTATTAGGAAGGTGGTATCACAAGTTGAAAGAACACTTGCTAAGAACTCAGAAAACTTGGGTTGTGTCTGGGCTGCGTCATTTGCTAATTGTGTGGCCTTGGATCACCCTGAAGACTCTCTGAGTCTGTTTCTTCATTTGCAAAATCAGTGTCAAATACATGCCTGCCTGTCTCACAGTGTTCTCGTGAGGATTGATATAGGTGGAAATTCTTTGCAAACTGAAGTGTTAAAAGAGAGTAAAACTGTAATATCATGATTTGCTTAACAAAACTTGCCGACTACATTGCTATTCAGTCTTTGTTCCTTGTATCCCCTGCTTTTAGTAATATGCTTAACATTTCTTTTTTTCTTTTTTGTCGATATACATTGTGATTGATTATTGTTTCCCCATCACCAAAACCTCCCTCCCTCCCTCCCTCCCCCCAAACAATGTCCTTTCTGTTTGCTTGTCGTATCAACTTCCAGTAATTGTGGTTGTTATATCTTCTCCCCCCCCCTCGGTTTTTTTTTTTTGTGTGTGTGTGTGTGTGTGTGTGTGTGTGTGTGTGTGTGTGTGTGACTTTATATATTAATTTTTAGCTCCCACCAATAAGTGAGAACATGTGGTATTTCTCTTTCTGTGCCTGACTCGTTTCACTTAATATAATTCTCTCAAGGTCCATCCATGTTGTTGCAAAAGGCAGTATTTCATTCATTTTTATAGCTGAGTAGTATTCCATTGTGTAGATGTACCACATTTTCCATATCCACTCATCCGATGATGGACATTTGGGCTGGTTCCAACTCTTGCCTATTGTAAAGAGTGCTGTGATGAACATTGGGAAACAGGTATACCTTCGACTTGATGATTTCCATTCCTCTGGGTATATTCCCAGCAGTGGGATAGCTGGGTCATATGGTAGATCTATCTGCAATTGTTTGAGGAACCTCCATACCATTTTCCATAGAGGCTGCACCATTTTGCAGTCCCACCAACAATGTATGAGAGTTCCTTTTTCTCCGCAACCTCACCAGCATTTATCGTTCAGAGTCTTTTGGATTTTAGCCATCCTAACTGGGGTTAGATGGTATCTCAGTGTGGTTTTGATTTGCATTTCCCGGATGCTGAGTGATGTTGAGCATTTTTTCATATGTCTGTTGGCCATTTGTATATCTTCCTTAGAGAAATGCCTGCTTAGCTCTTTTGCCCATTTTTTAATTGGGTTGCTTGTTTTTTTCTTGTAAAGTTGTTTGAGTTCCTTATCTATTCTGGATATTAATCCTTTGTCAGATGTATATTTTGCAAATATTTTCTCCCACTGTGTTGGTTGTCTTTTAACTCTGTTAATTGTTTCTTTTGCTGTGCAGAAGCTTTTTAGTTTGATATAATCCCATTTGTTTATTTTTCCTTTGGTTGCCCGTGCTTTTGGGGTCGTATTCATGAAGTCTGTGCCCAGTCCTATTTCCTGGAGTGTTTCTCCTATGTTTTCTTTAAGAAGTTTTATTGTTTCAGGGTGTATATTTAAATCCTTAATCCATTTTGAGTTGATTTTAGTATACGGTGAGAGGTATGGGTCTAGTTTCATTCTCCTGCATATGGATATCCAGTTATCCCAGCACCTTTTGCTGAAGAGGCAGTCCCTTCCCCAGTGAATAGGCTTGGTGCCTTTGTCAAAGATCAGCTGGCAGTAAGTGTGTGGGTTGATTTCTGGATTCTCTATTCTATTCCATTGATCAGTGTGTCTGTTTTTATGCCAGTACCATACTGTTTTGGTTATTATGGCTTTCTAGTATTGCTTAAAGTCAGGTAGTGTTATGCCTCCAGCTTTATTTTTTTTGCTCAGCATTGCTTTGGCTATGCGTGGTCTTTTATTATTCCATTTCAGCATCTGGATAGTTCTTTCCATTTCTGAGAAAAATGTCTTTGGAATTTTGATGGGGATTGCATTGAATTTGTATATCACTTTGGGTAGTATGGACATTTTCACTATATTGATTCTTCCAATCCAAGAGCATGGGATATCTTTCCATCTTCTTGTATCCTCTCTAATTTCTCTCAGCAGTGGTTTGTAGTTCTCATTATAGAGATTTTTCACTTCCTTGGTTAACTCAATTCCTAAGTATTTTATTTTTTTGGTGGCTATTGTACATGGGCAGGCTTTCTTGATTTCTCATTCTGCATGTTCACTATTGGAGAAAAGAAATGCTATTGATTTTTGTGTGTTGATTTTGTATCCTGCTACTGTGCTGAAATCATTTATCAATTCCAAGAGTTTTTTTGTAGAGGTTTTAGGCTGTTTGATATATAGGATCATGTCATCTGCAAACAGGGACAGTTTGACTTTATCTTTTCCAATCTCGATGCCCTTTATTTCCTTCTCTTCTCTGATTGCTCTGGCTAGTACTTCCAACACTATGTTGAATAGGAGTGGTGAGAGTGGGCATCCTTGTCCAGTTCCTGTTCTTAAAGGAAAAGCTTTCAGCTTTTCCCCGTTCAGGATGATATTGGCAGTGGGTTTGTCATATATGGCTTTAATTATGTTGAGATAACTTTCCCTCTATACCTAACTTGTAGAGGGTCTTTGTCATGAATGAGTGCTGAACTTTATCAAATGCTTTTTCAGCATCTATAGAGATGATCATATGGTCCTTGTGTTTGACTTTATTAATATGGTGTACCACATTTATTGATTTGCGTATGTTGAACCAACCTTGAATCCCTGGGATGAATCCCACTTGATCGTGGTGAATAATTTTACGTATGTGTTGTTGTATTCTGTTTGCTACTATTTTAGTGAGGATTTTTGCATCTATATTGAACCAGCTCTCCGGCAGGTTCAAGCGGACTTGGGAACTCTCCTACCACACTATTCCTAACCAGAAATTGGTTAGGCGTTTTTCTGAACTGGTGGCCGCAGAGATTGTATCTGCCTCCCAGTAACAGGAAGTTTACCGGGGGCCGGAGTCCAGGGTGTGGTGGAGTGACAGTCGACCCCGCCCGTACTTCCTTGCCCTCCCAACACTGGCTGGGGACGCCCCACGCCACCAGCCCCTCTAGAGAACCGTGGAGGGAGTGGGAGGGGAGGCCAGCCCACAGGCCCCGGGAAGCCCCACGCTGGTTCGATCAAGTGGGAAGGCTCAGTGAGGAGCCCAGCCGGGCGAGGAGGACAGGCTTGGCTGAGCCCCGCCAGGGCTGCCACAGCTGAGAAAATGGAGGCAGCCCCGGGGCGGTGAGTGGCCCAATGATGCAGGCGGAAGCCGGGTGGGCGTCAGCCCCCCCAGCACAGGGCCAGGTCGGGGGTAACTCACAGGGCTGTGCCAGGTTGTGCACTCACTCTCTGCCTCTGGTTTGTTGCCTTCCCCGTTCTTGGTTCCCGCCGTCTCGGGCTGCTCGCTCAGTCCCGCAGCGCGGCTCGGGCGCTCCCAGGAATCTTCTATGATGCCATCCTAAAACCTCGAATCCTGAATAGGGCAGCTGGTCACCTTCAGCGCAGCCCTGGTCTCCGGGATCCTGTCTGCATCCACAGCAGCCCTGGCGCTGTGTTCCCTGTTTAGAGACGCGCTTTTGCAGCTAAGAAACAGTTCTTTTCCTGCTCCACACTTCAAAGCTGTTGCCTGTAAATGAGGCAGCCTCTCCTGCCGAGGGCAAAGTGGTGGTCAGCCCCCACGACCGGCCACCAGCAGCAGTCCTCCCTTAAGAGATGGCAAGAGGAAGGTCCACAAGTTTCCCAGCTGCCTAAGGCCCAGTCTGCAGGATCACTTCTTAACCAAGCTTCCTGATAGGATGTCCTTAAACACAGTTCTCATTTTTGGTACTGTGCTTTTCTCACTGAAAGTGGCTATGAAGAAATGTCCCACGATAGGCCGTCTATAAACTGGATGCCGGTAGCCTGGCTCAGTCCAAGTCCAAAGGCCTCAAAACCAAGGAAGCTGATGGTGTCCTTGGTGTAAGTTCTGGAAACCAATAGCTGAAGTCTAAAGCTCTGATGTCCATGGACAGGAGAGAAGAGTATATCCCAGCTCCAGTGGATCAAGAGAGAGCTTCACCACTTTCCTTTGTCTTTTGTTCTCTCCTATGCTTAACATTTCTAATCATTACTGCCCTTTAACTTTTATACCAGTATACTGTGATTATCCCTTACATAGGATCCATGTTCTAATAGTAACCCATGTTTGACAATCATTTCATGGACGTTGTAAGAAATGTATGTTTGATAGTAATATTGTGCACTCGTTCTGTAAAGTCATCAGAATTTTAAAGGGACTCTTGTTCCTTCAGAACACTCCAGCAATTGTAGAAGGTGTCGTTGTTTGGAGTAGTTACAGATGACAACTCTTTCTGGGGAGGGAAGGTGCCAATATGTTAAGAACCATGAAAAAGGGACCCACAGCATGGAATTTGATGATGCTGGGTTTAAATCTTAGCTCTCATTTGCCTTATAACCTTGGGCACATCGTGTAACTTTTCTGAGTCTCACTTGCCTAGTGACTTAATATCTACCTTGAAAGGCATCTGGGAGAGTCAACGATGTGTAAGCAAAGCACGCAGGACAGCATCTAGCACTCCTGTCTCCTGTTCAGCGCAGGAGAGCTTTTCTTATGGTTGATGCTATTCTGCCCTCTAATGATAGAAATAACTAGTAGATACCATGGTACCCCCTTTTTTTCTGCCCATGTCTTGGGAAATTTTCTGTGTCCTAGTGTCATATTCCTGAACCTCAGTTATATTCTTCTGAGCAGCTTGTGCTAGAGAAATAATAATTGCAGTAATAAAAAATGAATAATAATTGTGACTTGGATTGAGGAGCTATGATGTGCCAGGCCCACACTTGGTCCTTTATGACATGATTTCTAACCATGCAGAGCATCCTTCCTCATTATATGCCAGTACTACACTTGGCATATAGTGGAATGGGGGGTTCAGGGAGGCTAACAGACTTGCCTGTTCTATACCCAAAACTGTGAGCTTTCCGTGTAGCACTGAGTCCTGTGTCAGATCCACAAGACTGTGTCAACCATGGGGAACCCACCTCCTCCTTGGAGTTGGCCTGGTTCTCTTGTTCTCTGGTTCTCTAGTTCCCTCAGTCAGGAGGCTCTTTGAAACCAAGATAGTTACACCTTCCTTTGCAGACATGGGCTATTCTGCAAATTAATATCCTTTTTTTATTGTCTTCTTTAGTATTATGAAAATATATTACACCTTTGTTTCTAGATTATCATCATTGGAATCTTTGGAGTTTATCCCTGTTGCTTGATTCTTAGAAGCCGCAGTGTTGTTTTCTTCATTATTTCTTCATTATTATTTTTAAGATAAAACTTTTTTTCCCTTTGGTCAAGCCAAGCTCCATCATAACCTGCTAAATGTTTAGCCATCTAATTTTGAGAACTTGAAGAAATTAGGTTAAACCAAATTAGAGTATTTGATTGTTTCGATCAAATTAGCGATTAATTTGGTCCTTTTTTGTTGATATGTATGTTCTTTTTCCTTTTACCATTTTCATAGTCTCCAGAGAATCAAGAAAGAAAATACCAGTTCTTTTGTGATGCTTATAAGCAGATTTTAATGGTTCCCTTCTATTAACTTCAGAAATGTGAACTGCAGGAGCATCTTAAACCTTCTGGGCTAAATGCTCTTCATCACAGTTCTCGAACCTTTTGAGAAGGTTCTATCTGCTGTTAAAATTGTTTAAGGAAAAGAACTCTGACTTCCAACCTAATAATTTTCCTTTTTTCACTGTGGTACACATAATCACAAAGATCAAAATGTCATTCAAGTGTGAAACTTCAATTTTTAAGTTCCTGTATTAGCTTGTTTTTATTACTTGCTATTGCCAAATCGCTACAGTGTGTGTTAACAAAAGATGCTAAATCCCGTCCTACCATCACCTCCACCACCCCTCCCCCGTCTGCTTTTAGGGGAGTTTTATTGTATTAAAAAATAATACTCTGGTTCTTTTACTGCCTGGAAACAAAGATCATTTTTATTAATATTACTTCAAGAATGACAACGTCAGTCATCTCTTTGAAAATTCATTTTGGAAACCAAGTTTGTTCTACAAGAACCCTTGAAAAGAAGCTTTAAAAATGGCAGGGGAAGATAATAATAATAGAATAGATGTATTTGAGCATTTATACAATGAAACTTAATTTAACTTTCCCTCAAACTCCATTTCAAACTTGCTTTTGTGCATAAGGGTCTGCTGCATTGCTTTCCCTCCCCTAATTTTCAGATTTTCTTTTCTCCAGCATGATCTCCTCTGAAGGGGTCTGTGTATTACATCAGAGCTCCCGTTTACTAGCATGCCTCCAGGCCAGCAGGTGCACCAGCAGCCCAGACCCCACACGGGGGGCAGCGGCCCAGGCCCTCTGTGGGGAAGGCAGGACCCAGCGGCTGCCTGTAGGCGGGAAGGCCAGGGATGGCTCTCAGTGCCCATGTCCACCACCACCCCCCAAAATGACAAAGCACCTATATAATATCCTGATGTAACCTTAATGATTAAAATGGCTATCAAATGAAATACTACAGTTGAGCAGCTGTGGCCCTTGTAATCCGAGACGTGACTGTAGAGCTAGAAAGAATAGTTCCAGATTTGCTGGCAGTGATTTGGAGAGAGATGGGGGACAGAGTCCAGAACGTGCATGTCTGCAGCTTCTTTCCTACCCACCCCACCTCTCCTCTGTTCCTGGCCTCAGCAGCATGGGTGGCTGTGGGGGGTCAAGACAGGAACCCTGGTTTTCACGCCATATGGTGTGGTTCTGCTAGGAGCTGGGCCATACAGGGGTCAAGTGAGCAAACCCCTGCCACTGTCAGGGTTACCCTTGGTCTGGCTTGGGGGCCCTTGGGACCTGCGTATGAGGGCTTGGACAGGTGCCTGAGTGTGGCCTACCTTCCCTCCTCTGTACTCCGGATGAAGGGTCCTCACAGTGACTGCAGGGGATGAAGGCTGTGTTGAAAATCTGAAGACTGTGGCCTGTTAGTTGCTGTTGCATTATTTTTAATGTGCGAGAGCATTGGTGACTGTCACCAGTGCAGCAGCAGTCAGTCTTCGGGAGTTACTAGAAGACCAGAGTGTTTGGGCACTAGGTCAGGGCCAGATGCCCTCAACATAGTAGTAGATGCTACAAGAGATTTTGACTGACACTCCTCTGGGTACTGTTACTTTGTTCTCTACACAGATCCTTGTCAGCATAGTTCTTTGCAAGTGTGACCTGTTCTAACGCTTTTCGGCTGGGCTTCTCGAGGACAGGGACAGTCTGGGCGCAATTCCTCTTTGTATTCTTCCCCTGTGTGTGGCACACGGCCTAATACATGATGAATATTGTGGAAAGAAAGGATGGAGGAAACATGAATGAAATAATTTTCTTCCCATTTGTTGATGTCATGACTTGCCTGATCTTGTACTGGGAGCTATAAAATGTTAGAGCTTGAAAGGACCTTAGTGGTCAGTTGCTGATTCAAGGCAAAGCTGGAACCTGTCACCTTGGATGGTGACTTGCATTTCAGTGTCTCTCCATGCCACCCCCGGTGCCCCTACCTTCCTGTGACGTTCACGCCTGTATTCCAGCTCACCCCGCCCACAGCACCAAAACTTTCTGGGATCGAGAGATTCTAAATTGGATATAATATAATCATGCAAGAATTAAGATGTTTGATGTGGCTTTGATAGTTGTCTTTGTTTCTATTTTTATTCAAATCACTGAAGTTATTTAAGAGAACATACTTTTATAATAGCAACTGACCTGGAATTATAATTTTTATAGTCATGTGTTTGTTATGAAATAGTGATGATTAAATTATGATAGGCTTGGGTGAGATAGAAAATGCAAAGGAAATTGCCTTCACTTGTTAAAAGGGGGAGAAATCACTCGTAAGAATGTTCCATCTCGGGCTCATTTACTCAGAATGCAGTGCCTGTTGTGAAGATTATTGACAGGTGGACTTTTACAGCACTTCTCAGCCTGAGTCCAGTGTTCTAGTTCCTCTTATCACCCCAAACCTCTACAACTAAAGAATTTTTTTCATCCTGCCCTTTGTTCACAATATGAGACTGTAATTGAGTTCATATTTCTCACCCAACCTTTCAGCTGTAATTTTATTATATCAGATTTTATCACTAACACGCAGAGCAGCAGGGTGTTGAGCCACACACTCGGGTGTGCACACAGACACACACGCACAGACATGCAGAGCAATAGTAACTTGCTGATGCCAGGCAAGCTCCTTGCACTAAGTGATGGCTGAGAGAACATAAAACATGCTTTTGGTGCCCAGAAATATTCCACAGCCAGTCTTGTCTATATCAGAGCAGGACAGAGAGAAATTAAAGTGGCTAACACAGGACTGTTTATGCTGTGCCGTGTGTTACCCAATGCCCATTGGCTGTGTAAAACTAGTTACCAGTTATCACTTATAATTTAACAGGACTAGGTTAGGTCAGCTACCCTCAGCACCAGTGTTACTTGCAGGAGTCTAAGGAATCCCAGCCAGGATGACAAACACAATGAATTCCAACTTTTCTTTCCCCCCTAATTTTAAACTGGTGACATACTTTTAAAATTTTAATTCAGTATTTTTCCAGGTTGTTTGGAGTGTTAGGGTGTCATCCAGATTTAGGAAAAGGGTATGTCTGAACAAAGAACAGGAAGAAAATACATTCTGTGTGCTGGTATGGCAGTAAACCTTATACATTTATGGATGATTAATATTTCTATTTTCTCTTATCCCCCCAAAAATGAGTCCTCAGGAAGATACCAGCACTAATCTCTAGTCTTTCCTGTATGTATAGAATAGATGATTTGTATCAAAACCTGCAAATCAAGCCAAATGTCACTATTAGGTACCAGGAAATGAACAATATCCTAAGACCTTAAAATGATCAGAAGTGCCTATTTTAAAGGACGAGCAAAAGCAACAATGGAAGGATCGCTACTTCTCTTCTCTCTTCCTCGATCCACCCCCACCCCCATATTGGACAACCCTCTAATATTTTATGCTGATAAGAGATAGAATAAATAGATAAGAAAAATGGACTTAAAACTAAGGGTTTAATCCTGGAATAAATTAGGACAAAAGTTTTTAAGTCAGTTTCAAATCTGTGGAAGGCTTCCTCCCAAAGACCTCAAAGTTAGGAAAAAACTAAAAACATTTTATCGCATTTGAGCTTTCAAGTTTAAAAAAAGTTCATGAAAGATGTTCAGATGTTCTTTTCTAAGTTATACGTCATGTGCTGTTCTGTATAAATGCAGATTTCTTATTCTGCTTCTAAAAGCCTCAGGTTTTGTTGTAGAAAAGCCGAGCATGAATTAAACTTTAAATTAAATTTCATTCCATAGGAAAGTTCTGATATAATGATGTCACAGTTTTGGCAGATTCATCTTCACTATGGATTGTGCTTTAATATTACAAATGCCATAGGAAGATTTTATGTTACTTTAAATTCCAGAATAGTGGTAGGGCAGGGCTAGGAATGGTGCAACTTTAATAAACAAAGGGAGTGTGAGTAATACGTTAAAGGGATAATAGAATTTTAATTCAGCTCACTAAGCTAGAAACTTCTGATGGGTTTTTTATCCTTGAAAATTTGCTTTTTAAAATCTTTTTAGAAAAACCATTCAGACAGTGAGGTTTTCAAAGCTACTTTTGAGATTACGACTGTGGATTAAAAGATTTTATGAAAGTCATTATTGAAATGATTTTATTTGTACACATGAAAACTCATCAGGCCTAAAGTTCTGTCAAGGTACCATTGACCTGGGTGCTAATAATGGGTTAATTTCATCAGGGAGACAGCAATGCATGGCAGTCAGGCAGCAGATAGGATTTAGCTGTTTTTCATTAGCACTTGGACTTTGATAAAGGGGAATAGAAAAGAGCTGCTTGACCTTTCAGTGCTTAAATTATTAAAGAGCAAATAGATTTGAGGTCTGGATGCTTGCAAATCTACTTTGTCTTGTGGAGCAAGGATGAAAAGACATTTTGGGTTTGAAATTGCTCTAGTCAACTCAATTCTTCCTTTAATATATCTGCTGATGAGTAGATGGTAGACATTTAAAAAATAATATGTCTGGAGCGGAGTGTATAATGTAACTAAAACCAGCTGGCTAGAGTGGAGGCCTGTTAAATGGTCATTAAATTCTCAAGTTTTCTTCTAATCCTCATACAGTTGCTTCTTGGAAAAAAAAAATTATTTTTTTCACACATATTCCCTTAGATGGTATTTAAATTACAAAACAAAGTTTTGTTTCATTGGGGACTGTCAAACGTCATATTGCTCAAGTTACAGTAGGACAGTGCCTGGCACACAGCAAACTCTCCGAAATATTTGTTGAGTTAATAAATGAGTGAACAAACGCAGCACACACACTAGTGAGGCTGGGGAACAGCGGAGCGGGGAGCGAGAGAGGAAGGGGGTGGAGAAGACAGACGTGGCTTTTGATCCCCTCAGGGTTCACTGCTTAATTGTGGGTGATCCAGGATAAACTTAAAATTGAATGGTTCTATCACAAAACCTTCATCTTGGTAATTTCCTCCTCTGTTAGCTCTTGGGTATCTGGGAAATGAATACACAATAAATTTAACATCGAATCTTAGTAAAGCAAGCATATCTGTAAATACCAGTGTGGGTAATGTGCACTGTACCCCCAAATAACACAGAAATGACTTCTGGTTTATATTGTGTTTTCAAAAATGTGTCCTTCATGGCCCGCTTCATTCTAAGTGTCATGAGACACAAAAATGACTACATCATAGCTCTCCTCCTCCAGGAGCTTACGAGACTTGAAAATAATAATAAAAGGAGACAAGTGACTATAAGTCTTCACAGAAAACATGTTTCTGTGAGTTTAGAGCAGAAGTAGAGTACATCAAACTGAGGGAACAGAGTGTAAGGCCCTGATAGAGCGGTCATTGGGGGTCTCAGTCTTTCATGAGATAGGGCTTTGCTGAGAGTGACCACCAGGTCAGAGTGTTGGGGAGAGCTGCATCCGAGGGCGAACGAGAGTCCAGGCCAGGGTGAAGGGACAGAGGTGAAGATGCCTGTGGCAGAAGAATCCAGGATGTGCGACCTGAAAGCCTGGAAGCAGCAGTGTTGATTTTTTTATCTAGCTGAGTTAGAATCAGGAGGGAGCTCCTTGCAGGTTGAGAGAGGTGAGAAGATCAGCGTGCTGAGAGGACACCAGCCAGGTGCTGGAGGCACTGCGGAGCCCAGGAGAGTGTCCTCCCCAGAAGTCACTAATGATTTGTATACAGATGGCAGAAGCAATTGAGGTCAAAGGTAACATTACCATCTATAGCTCCCTTGATGTGATAAAAGAGAAGGAGTCTTTCCATAATACTCAAAATAAGTTGACTGTGGAAGGTAGACAGAGACTGGCTTGTGGGTTGGCTGTGCCTGCAGGAGAAAGCAAAGGTTCCTCTCACAGCAGATGCTCACTTCAGTGCCTTGACTAGGACTCGTTAGCAGAGCATGAACACTAGCACCGCTCGATGATTAAGAGAACCAGCTCCAGCCTCCCAAAAGAGTCTGGGCTCTTCTGTCGCTTTGGTAGAATGCCCTGAGTAGAATGTCACTTCACCTCTGAACTTCAGTGTTCATGTTAGTCAAATGGGAAAAGTTAAAGCTACATGTGGTAGGCACTGGCCTAGCACTGCCTGTAGGGAACGATTCCTGCAACTTTGTTTTCTTCATGTGCATCTTCAATTTTCTGCTTTGTCTTGTATATGGTTTTCCCAGAAGTTGTTTTTAAATTAAAATTTTGAAAAATCATGTCATATAGCAAATGAAGTGGAAAAAGTGTTTGAAGGAAGCTGATGTTAAAAATTATTTTATTAAATGGAGAATCCCTTTGCATAGCAAGTAATTATTCTAATGGTTTTCCCATTTTGTGAAAGTCACTCTTGTATGTTGAATGAAAATTTTAGATATATAAAATAAACATTAGCGATCCACCTCATTCTCTCATTTCCATGATTTTGTGGGCCAGCAAAGACTTGGCTGGACAGCTTCTGCTTGGGGTTTCTTGAGGCTGTGGTCATCTGAAGGCTCAGCTCATGACCTACCAAGGTAGCCCTGCTACCAGTGGTGCTGCCTGTGGCCTGGGAGCCCTTTGGGACTGTCAATCAGAGCGCCTACCTGTGGCCTCTCCAGTGCAGCAGGTACAGGGTCATTAGGCCACCTGGTGGTTGGCTTCTCCAAGAGTGAGCTTCCCAAGGGAAAGGTAGAAGATGCAGATACACTGTGTGCCTTCTGCTGCATTCTGGTGGTGGCATGTGAATCATCAAGGATGGCCAACCCACCTCATGATGGAAGAAGTGTCAAAGATTTGCAGATATATTTTTAATTTACTACATCTGACTGTTTGTAGATGTAAGAAGTCAGAGAGGAGGAGGAGAGAGGTGAAAGTCCACTTTACTTCTTTATGTGTTCCTGTGTCCTTGCTCTAGGAAGATTCTTTCTAAATATCAGATCCATCATGCAAGAAGAATTCTACCAAATTTGGTGAGGCATCTTACATGACTAGACCCAATAGAAAGTCTCTGATGTTAGGAAGTAACAGTTGTATTTTTCTTTTTTTTTTTTAAAGTTTACATCACTGCTCAAAATTCACTTTATCATTAAACTGTAAACCAGCTGGATTATGTCTACTGAGTAATCACTCTGATGTTCTAAAGCAATTGATTATTATTTAGACAGAATGATAGCACACATTTCATTATGGAAATGGCAGCACACATTTTATTACTGTAGTAGAATGTGCTAAATGGCTGTACTCGCAGAGATAGGTGGTTTTACTGAGTGCAGATTTAGAGTTCACACAGACAAGAGGAACCACTCCAGGTATTCTTCACGGAAGTGGGGTGATAGGTACTCCTCTTCTGTGGTTTTCCCTTGGCACTAATGGATACCTTTACCGAGCAACTCTTGGATTATAGCAACTTTTGGATTCCAGGGAATCACAGTGCTTTTCTGATATTTTAAGAAAAAATACATCTCCCTGCCAGAAGAACTTTCCTCTACTCTGGATTCAGTTTTTGAAAGCTGCTGTCAAGTTTTCGTTTTTCTCAGTATTAGAAAATTTTTTTTCCAACAAAACATTCATAATCCCAGCAAATATGTTAATTTTTTGAAAGTCCATCAGTTCAAGGTTTCTCCCATACTCATAAGATGACTTCAGAATTCAATGGCATTGGATAGGGGTGGGCAGGTGCCAGGGATCTGCTCCTCAGTGGAGACAGCATCCTTGCAGGTGTCTTCTACAGTGCTCATTTCCACCTCAGCCTTATATCTGATTCAGCTGGCCTCGTTCATGACTTACTCCTACGAATCCCTTGTAACTCCAGGGCCTTTGCTTTTGACATTCCAGTCCCTTGTCTCTGCTTTTCTTTTATCTTCTCCTCTTTTCACTGAATATGGTGAAAAGCAAAGGAATATAAGAAAATATGGGGAGATAAACCTAGTTAATGTGAATCACTGCACATTAGGTTTTGTGACTTGTTGTGCATTCATACATATGTTATTGAAGAAAATAAGACATTGTCTTATAAACTTAGTTAATATAATTTCATTTTTCAAGTAAACTGACTTAGTTGTCAGCAAAATTATCTTCAGTTACATGTGAGAAAAACATTGTTTTAATGTCCTGCTCATAGAAACAGCAGAGATTATCATATGCATTTTTAAATTATGGTGAATTTTGCTTATCTCAATAAATTATGTTATTTTGGGTGAGAGAGTTCTGAGGAGGAAGTTAAGCACCTTCTCTGTCTCTCATTGAGCAAGTGTTGAAAGAGGTCTTTTATATACCAAGCTCTGATTATTGACTATTTTCAATGTGTTCTTTTTTTTTACTTATTTTTAATTGACATGTATTCATTATGCATATTTATGGGGTACAGAATTATATTTTAATACACACATGCAATGTGTGACAATCAAATCAGGGTAATTATCATATTCATCATTGCAAAAATTTATCATTTCTTGTAATGAGAACATTTGAGCTCCTCTCTTCCAGTCATTTGAAAATATACAATAAATGATTGTTAGTAGATGCCTAGCACTACTGTATACCACTAGAACTTCTTTTTCCTATCTGTAATTTTGTGTCTGTTAACCACCCTTTCCCTGTCCCCTCTCACCCTCCCCTTCCCAGCTTCTAGTAACCACAGTTTTGCTCTCTATTTCTATAAGCTCAACATTTTTTTAGCTCCCACATATGAGTGAGAACATTTGGCATTTCTCTTTCTGTGCCTGAATTATTTCACTTAACATAATGCCTTCCAGGCTCATCCGTGTTGCCACAAGATGTCAGGATTTCATTCTTTTTATGACTACGTAGTATTCCATCGCGATGTGTACCACATTGTCTTTATTCCTCCGTCTCTCGATGGAGTCTTTCTTTTGGTTGTCCTATGGGTCTGTGATGTTGAGGGCACAGTGGATCAGGTCAGTTACAAAATATCATTGATGATGTTCTTTTTTTCTTTCTAGTGTCTATCAAATAGTTGTTGAGGATGAACGTCCTCGAAGAGCTAAGAAGACAACAGAAATCTTAAAGTGCTACCCAGTGCCGATTCACTTCCAGAATGCTTCATTACTGAATTCGCAATACTACTTTGCTGCAGAATTCCCAGCAGACAGCCTGCAGGCTGCTCAGCCCTTCACTGTTGGTGATAATAAGACATACAATGGATACTGGAACACTCCCCTTCTCCCCCATAAGAGCTACAGAATTTATTTCCAAGCTGCTAGTAGAGCCAATGGGGTAAGTTTGATAGATGACTATTTACCTAGGCTATTTTGGGTTATTAATGTGAACACGGATTAGTAAGATAGTGGTAAAAACTGAAGTCATGCTTTTGGTGTGTTTTGACTTATAAAAAATATTTTTCTCTTTTTGAAATTATTTTCATCTAGAAAAATTTATGGGAAAACATGAATGTATTCATCTTTTTTTTCCCAATTTTTTCTTGTTCCCAAAAGATAGCTAATTATTCTGGTTAGCTTACTGCTTTACAGGAAAATATTGTAGTTACAACACATACATCCAGCTCATTTAAAGTTTTGTGAAATTCACAACATCTGTCTTTTCAGCATATTCTGTCCTATTTCTTTAGTTCCACAAGAGTTTATGCTTCCTATAGCTATGACTAAATTAGGTATCTTTTTGTTTTCTAAGAGAAAGCAGCTTTCGAAAGTTGAGATGGAAACGGAATAAAAACTTAAAAACTATCATTGAGTCATTTCTGAATTTTTTTCCATTTTCTATTCAAATCAACTCAGAACTGTGATAAGATTTTAAAGTCTTCTTAGACAGATGGAAACACTTTCCAGATACCACAGTGGTTTTCCTCCTTCACAGCATAGGTCTCGGTATCATCATGGACTTGACTTTTGCCAGTGAAAAGGTGGAAATCCAAGATGCAGAGTTTTCCAGTGCTGTTTGCACAGGGAGCAAGTGTGGGCCTAGAGAAGGTGGTCAGGGGCCACCAGGCAGAGACATTTTGTGTCTACCATCTTGCTCATCATCTGATCTAGAAATGCCTGATACCATCAACACTGGAGCCAGAAAATATATGTAAGCATGGCTCAAAAAGTAATCATTGTGTGATTTAAGCCACACTTGGAACAATGAGGTCTTTCCTTATCATTGTATTTATTTATTTATTTATTTATTTTTTGTCTTTTTTGTGACCGGTAAGGGGATCGCCCCGCACTGCGCTGAGCCTATATAGGATCCGAACCCACGGCGGGAGCGTCGCTGCGCTCCCAGCGCTGCGCGCTCCCAGCGCTGCACTGTCCCGAGTGCGCCACTGGGTCGGCCCTTATCATTGTATTTAAATAGAACTACAGGTACTTCTGTTTTAAATAAAACATGAATAATGATTTTTCCCTTCTTTATTTGACACAGGAAACCAAAATAGACTGTGTTCGAGTGGCCACAAAAGGTAGGTTGAAACTGTGGGATGCTTTCCTAGTTCATGTCCCTTAAATTTTATTTTAGATTGTGTTTCAAAACTTCTTGATATGTAACCTCATTGAAATAAGTGGGTCTGTGTATATTATACCTATGTGCATGTTTGTATGTAAGTAGGTAGGTAGGTATGTATTAGGATCGTATGGCAGTTAACATTGACCGTGTTTTATGTAGATACTTTTTAAAATAAGAAGACATACTGCTATGTTCCAAGCAGTTTCCAATGGTTATCTTCTTAGAAATTCTTTTAAAATAAGATTAATTTTTATATGATCTCAGTACACATTTTTTAAACCATAGTACCATACCTGGTAGTACTGTATCTAGTGAATCTTCCTGTGCAAAGGAGTAAAATATTACCTGCTATTTTTAAGCAGTGATCTAGTTACAGTAGCACTATAACGTGGAGTCTACATGGGCTTTGTCACTGATATTTGTCTCTCTGGACCCAGTAACTAGGTGATGTTATTGTGTAACTTCAGTTTCCCAGGCCTGGTTAAAATTCTGAGAAAATGTGATCAAGGATGAGCTGTAAAAGTGGGTAGGGTGAATCACCATAAGCTCCCACACAGCACTCCTCAAGAAGAAAGTACAGATATGTGTTTGTGTATGTGAGCTGTGATAGCTTATCAGCCTTACAGTGGGGGCTTACCATCACATGTGGAAGTGTACAAGAAAATGCTTGGAGAATTTTAAAATGCTGTATTAAAATGAGGCATTATAAATTAACACTTGTAGTTAAGTACACTCTTTCAGACCATTAAAGTAACCATGAGCACAATGAAACAGTTCTTTGTGATTTAATTTAGAAATGATGGTAAGAAGGCATCTTTGGCTCTGTGGCATGAGATTTAATTTACTTGATGAGTTCTGTTGGATAAAAATACCTTTTTGTTGTTTAACTTTCAGGTGACATAGTTTAAATATAACAAAGAGATACATCTGCATTTCCAAACTTGTTACTGAATTCTTTTTTTCATGAAAATACATGTCTTTTTTACTCAGCGTTAGCTCCACGAGTATTTCTTGGTTGCATGTTACGGGCCAGGCATTTGTTTGTGAGGTGCTCACCTCGTGTCTGCCTTGTCCTCATGGGCTTGTAGTTCTATTTCCAAGAATCTACTTATACTAATTTTAAAACACTCCATTCTTTATTTCATATTATAGCTGACTAAGTGCCTGTATTTATAGAAAGACATTGATGGTAAATGACATGATGGCTGTCGATGTGTTTCATACACCACCATATGCTATCAGCTGCTCACTGTCATGGCATTATGAAGCCCTTGCACCAGGGACACATTCATGCACTCGGGTCTTCAGGTCTTCACGCTCAATAACAGCAATTCCAGAATATTGCTTTATTACATCCCACTTACTCTTAAGGTCTGAAAAAGTTAATCCAGTCCCAGGGTGCCTAATTTATAATGCCTTATGTTTAACATCACAGCTGAAAGTTTTAAAATCCCTCTCAGACATGTGTTCTCATTTATTTCTTCACCATTAGTGTTAAAAAGGAGATAAGTACTGCTACTCTTATGTTTAAAATAAAGAAATGTGTGTTTTTGGAGATGAATTGACTTGCCAAGGTCACTCAGCTAATAATCTGTAGGTCAAGGCTTCATCACAAACATTTGGATTCCTACCCCCAGTGTTTCTTTCTCTGTATCTCATGGCTTTCCACCCAGCACCAACTCTAGCCCGTTACAGCACTCTGTAGTGTAGCATCTGATCTCCCCTTTATTAGAATTGAGTCACTTCCCAATTTACTCTGAAAACAATGAATTATCTGTCATTGTGCTCATTTACATAGTTAAATAATTATATAAATAACACTAGTAAATATGGAAACCTGACAAGTTTGCTGTTTTCACAATAGATTGAATTAGATGGTGATTTGGATCATTTTCTCCCATCAGCTAGATTTCATCAATATTGTAATTTGTTTTTCAGTTCACCAAAGGATGATTAGGCAATCAGATGACCTGATTGACTAAATATTCTCCACTCATATTTTCTGAGTCATTTGCAAACATTTACACAGCGACAAATTCAATACAATTAACCTCTTTCAGCGGGGAGAAGGAAACAAATTTTAATATTTACTACATAACATTGTCATTTCTGTTTCACACAGTCTTAGTGCAGGAGGAAACCTTGGGAGATATTCTCCGTCCGGGCAGAACTACACTGTTTTATGCTATTGTATTAAGTCCTATGTCAACAGATTCAGCAACCCTCCCTTACAGCACAGCATAAAGTTTCTACTCATGTATAATCAGAAAAAGTTTCCTTATTCATACTAGAAATTCTTTTTGCAGCATGGGAAGTCATTCCTTCCCAATTGCTTAGTCAAAACAGAGAAATGGGGAGATGTAATAATTTTATTGGTACCACGTAGTAAAGATGTTTGCAATTTAAGAGTTCAAACATCCTGAGTGTGTTTTTTGCCACATATTGCTGACAGTGTGGTGGCTTGAGTTTTTAGATACTAACCCACTTTCCTGAGCAGCATTTTGAATTTACAAAGATTTCAATGTTCCCAGGAAACAACTATTGACATGTATCTTTACAGACAAAGTATGGAGGTGGATTTGTTTTTACAAAGAGCTAGTTTGTAATTTCAAGTTAAGGGTGATTATTTTAATCCTATTTCAAAGGTATATTATGACACTCTTCATGTCAAATATAAAGTCTCATAAAATTAGATGCAAGAAAAAAAGTAAGGCGTGTTGTTACATATTTCCGTATGTGTGGGGGATTGCTTATATTTTTATGTATCCTCCTTTAATTTATGTATCTAGATGAGTTCCCCATAGGTACCTGTAACCATAGTTTGATTATTGACTATAAATCAACTCAACACAGTTTTCTCTCTTGAGTTACTTGATGTTTGAATGTTACCCTCCCAATTCAAAGGATTCTTTTTCATCTGTAGAGTAGAGTGAATAGAATAGCTTTTAAATATTCTTAGATTCTCCAAAATTATGTTCTGTTTTTAATCATGTTCACATTTTTACAGATGGATTCTTTTTATGACCATTTGTTCCAACTGTGTCTTAGTAATTAGTTTATGTGTTTTCTTTAACTTTTATATTCATTATGGCTGCCTTGTGGTAACTGGTAGGGTGGGAACTCTTTTTGTGCTTGCTTTAGAATAGGCTTTGTTAATGATCAATTCTAAACTGACAGGGTACACTTAAAAATCAAAATCTGTCCTAATAGAAATGAGATATTCATTCTATTTGAAAAATCAGTAACAATCAGTATGAACTTATATATATTACAGTTTAAATATTGTCTTATGTAAATCAATAATTTCCATAGTATGATGCCACCTATGTTTCTCCTTGACAGTATAGGCATTTGGGAGCTTTCCAGTTATCCATTTATTTAAAAACTGGTTATTTGAGGCATAGAGCAATCTGTAAGATTTCCAAGTACAGGTATATAAATATATCAACTCAAATTTTGAAGATTTTGAGTTCATTAAAGTATTTTGTTTTTTGTTTTGTTTTGTTTTTGGTGTGTGGGGGTTGGTCAAGTACCTTCTTGAGGGCACTTCAAGAAGTTCATGGAAAGATTCATATGCTCTTCTAATTCTACTTTTCCACGAACTTTTTGAAGTATGCTGATATGTTAATTTGTTCCTCTCCTTGCTATGATTTGGCTAACAGCAAAACAAAAACTGTGTGTAAACACATACTAAATTCTTTCCAAAAGTATTAGAGAAGTCAGACTGTAAACCTTAAACAAAAAGAAAACAAATCATTATTCCATTGTTATATTTTAACCTGAATTTTCTGTGAAAAAATGTTCCACTGCTTGTAAGTTTAGTATTTAACTTAAATTTGTACTGGAATGTGAATATGCTTTGCTGGAAGACCTTCAGGAAACTTTGAAGGATTTCCATTGCTTTCATACAGTTTCTAACCATATTCAGAAATTTTAATGTTTCTTTTTTTAATCTCTATGCTCTTCGAGAAGTTTCTCGAGACTGTTTTTCTGTTCACTGTTTTGTTCAAAAAATGCCATCCTTGCTAGGCCATAATGCTACGGAATGAAAATATGCTGATAAAAGAAATGAAAAGAATGTCTGTTGAGATGTAAAACTAATTAATCATTTTAATTATTCATATTCAGTACACAAGAAAACAAATAATATAGTAAGAACACTCATATGCTAATCTGCTATTACTTAGGCTATGCATTTAGAAATAGGAACATATACATTTATCAATCAGCATTTTAGAGAGAAAACTTTTTTCCTCAATCTGAAATAGTTATTATAATGTGTACATTAAGGCTCTCTGAGAAGTTCCTAAAGAAAGAAACCTAAAAAACCCTATGCTTCCCAAATATATTAGAACCAAACTCATTTTTCAGGAAACACCAGACTCATGCAAAATGCAGTTTGATGAATGCTAGTTCAACAAATTTCAACATATTCTAACTACATGAAACTGAAATGGCAGTTAGATATCTTATCCACTGTATGTATTACTGTCCATCAGCACCAGATTTGTCTTCATGGTAGAGGACTGGAATTTCTGACTTTATTTTACCATATTTATTTATTTATTTTATTTTATTTATTTTTTTTCTTTGTGACCGGCCACACCGAGCGCACCGGCCATCCCTGTATAGGATCCGAACCCGCGGTGGGAGCGCTGCAGCGCTCCCAGTGCCGCACTCTCCCGAGTGCGCCACGGGGTCAGCCCTTACCATATTTATTGATATTCTCTTTTATAACATAGTCTTATTGATAAAAATTTTAAGGCAGGGTCAGCAAACTGTTTATGTTAGGAGCCAGATAATAAATATTTCAGGCTTCATGGGCCATGTGGTTTCTGTCACAACTACTCAGCTCTGTGGTTGCTGGACAAGAGCAGACATAGGTGATCCGTCAACAATTGAGCATGACCATGTCCTGATAAAACTTTATTTGCAAAAGCAGGTGGTGGGCCAGTAGGGAATTTTAAGGTTATTTGTAACATAATTATACTTTTTCCTTGCAACTAAAAGCAATAGTCACAAATAAACACTTTACAAAGAGAACATAGAGATCATATAAAAATGCTTCTTGGTATTAGTAATGTACTTATTACGTGGTATTCTTAGCCTCTGATTGTAGTTTGAATTCCTTTTCATTTGTGAATATTTGGCTGCCCAGCATAGCTATTTTCAAGTGACTTTTTATTCATACTGTTTACCTTTTTGGATGTTAGACAAGTGCTCTGTTTTTCAGTAAGGTAGAATTTTTATCAAAAGTAGAGTAGGTTAGATTTTCCAGTGGGTAATGCCAAACCGCATATAGTATTGGTTGAACTAAGCAAAAATGTTACATGTATAAAACCTGGAATTTGTATCAATTTTGTAACAAGTCTTAGAAATAACATTTTACTATGTACAACTTATTATATCAGCATGCAAAGTTATATAATATGTCATATCAAGAAAATTATCTTTGTAATGCATCGGGAGCTCTCCATTCTCTGACAAAACTGTTTGTTAATCTCACTTAGCAAAACTAGAATGTTTTCATTAATAATGTGTGAAAGATTGCTATACCGATTTTAAACTCAGTTGCTGCAGTTGTCTAGCTATAAGGAGCAGCACTATTTGAATGGTACAGAGGGATATTTCAAAATATTATGCAGCAGCAGTTTTGGGTTTAATTGTCCGCAGATGGTAGATGATCTATTTTCCTTACTCACTGCCACAGTTCTAATAGCACCCAGGCTGTTCCATGTAAATTAGTAATCTTTCATGTAAGCCTGTTCTTAATTTTCTAATATTTTTTTCTTTGCATCATTTTCCAGCTGTATCATGTTAGAACTGACATTTTAATTTTCTATTTTTTTTTCCCTAATATCTGTGTGTCATAAATGTTAACCACTTAAACACAACTGCTGAGCTGTACAGACTTCTCAGTTAGCCTGCTTCAAGAATTTTAATGATTTCCTGGTCACGTGTTAACCATGACAACTACAGCAAAGACAATTAGTAGTTTCTATTTTTTTTAACCAATGCTTTGAGATGCATTTTTTATTCTCTAACGTGGAATTATTTTTCACCTTATTTGGTTCCTAAATGAAAATCTGCATGAAATTTAGTTATCAGAGAAATTTCTCTACACAAAAGTGTTTTTAGTGACAGAGGATAATATTCTTCACAAAGGTGATTTTAGCAAGAAGAGAAAATATTTACTTAAGCAACAGAATTTTAAATAACCTAATAAATTTTAAAAGCCTAAAGTTTGGATCATTCAAATGAGCAATGAATCTTTAAGCATCACACTCGATTGCAGTTGGAAACACTATTCAATCTTCAGCTTTATTTAGGACTAATGTTTTTGGTTTTGTTTTACTTTTTTTTTTTTTTTCCTTCAGTTGATCTATTCAAGATCTCAGCCAAAGCTTACAACTGTGTCATAGTTAGAAAGCCAACTGCCTGACTAGAGTTTAAGAGAAGTCAGAAAATGCAACACTTGGCTCTGGTTTTAGTTTTTTTTTTTTCCTTTTCTTTTTGTTGTTGGAACAAACTTGAGATGATTTGATATATTGACGGGGATTCTTCTTGTTAGCCTAGCTTCAGTCTGGCTTTTTTCTCCCTCATGCATGCTGACCTGGAAATCTTCCTTTGCCTTAGCTGCGATAATCGTGACTCAGCTTACAACACCTTACATTCGCATCGCCCCTGCTGCAGGCGACGGCCAACTACCAGGTCAGATGTTCAAGTATAGATGAGTCATCTTGCCCATTTCCTGCTCATTTTTCTCAGCTTTGTTTTCCCTCTACATTTCCTCCTTTGCTTAAGGCCTGTTTACAATGTTTCAGACCCTTGGTGCAGACCTGTGCGCCTATTAAATTAAGTGATATGCTTGGCCTCTTCTGTGTGCACATTTACATCCATGCATTAAATACAACTCCACTGCATGTTTTCATTGTGTGTTTGGTCTGTCGGTATGTTCCTTTCTAGACTAATGTTATGTAGAAATAAAATTTGCTGGACATGCAATAGCAATAACATCAAACAGGATTGCAAACAAAATACCTAAAGATGTATTTCCAGTTTTCCAAACTTAATCTAGAATGGTGTTGAGATTTGAGGGTGAGAGAGGTTTCTTTCTCACCTTGTAGGGTCTAGTTTGTACGTGCATTTAACAATACACAATCTTGTCTCCAGTGTTAAGAAATAAAAGCTTTTTGTGTACATATTTCATGTTGCAGAGCTGATTGCATTCCTTATAGGTCCTTGTTTCAAAGCAAGGCATTTATATAAAGCAGCGGCACATCTGCAAGTCAAATGCATTGAATAATTTAGGAAAATTTAGAAAAATTGAATAGCTTAGAGTCATGGAGTTGAACCATGTGCTTCTTTATATCAAGAGAAATTAGCTTGTTCACTCTTATTACCTCTAAAGGTGTATAGACATCTCTGTAAATTCATATAGAAAAAAAAGTCCAGTAAATTACTCCAGATTGAAGGTGAGTAGTTAGTGAACTCAAAAAGACAAGCTTTTGTCCTGCAATAAAAGCAAATCATTGTCAAGATGTCTAATAACATGAGCAGGACTCAGAATTCTGGTGTCAGAAAGACCAATGATATTATATGTTATTGCATGTAGCTTAGGCATGATTAAAGAAAGCCAAGTAAGAAACACAACTGCTTTCCATATAATTTCCACTCCAGCAATTGTTTTTTGAGTATGAAACTAGGGAATATTCCTTACCATTTAAGAAAATAGTAAAGCTTAAGTCATTGTGAGAAATCATAAGTGATTAGGTTGTTCGGTGAGCTTATTATTTGGGAAAATAAAGCCACTGAAACTCGGGAAATTATACGTTGATTTTATAAGGTAAAAAAATATAGAATAATTTTACTTCCTCCTTCACTGGGATTCTATACATATTTTTAGTTCTCTGTTTCAGGGCCTAAAAGCTATAAATTTACTTAAAGTTCTGTTTCCCTTGCTTTCAAGTTTCTTTTAAGCATATTTCTTTTACTGATTGAAGTTCTTCTTGTTACAGACTCTTCCTTATCCTGAACTTCTGACATGTTCTTCCCACTGCTAAAAGTACTTGAGGGGTGGTGTCTTACCTAAAAAAAGATCTCCCCTCTAAAACCTTTACATTTAAGGACTGGCTCATGGCACTCTGGGCAGGGTTACTTGTCCATCTTGAACGTTATCTGGGATCCTTCAGCAAGTCTGACCCCCCATTATGTCTGTGCTCCTACCTGTCTTGTCAGCAAATCCTTAAAAATGGGTTGGCCCCACCATTATAAAATGAGCGTTTACAGGAAATATAGTTAAATAGCCCCTTTTCTCAGGCTTCACTTATAATCTGCTGTCTTCAGATGAAGTATGTCGTGTACTAGGAGTGAAGTAAATGAAGCTTCTGAATATGGCTTTTTGTCTCAAACTTGCATAATTAAGAAGCTACCTCATAAAGCAGCCTCCTCCACGAGGCTTTCAGTCCCCATGCGTGTTACTGTCTTGGAACTAGTCTGTGAAGGACGCACATTTAGCTGCAGTGTATGGCTCCCATGCCTCTGAGGGCTGCAGGTGATCTACATCATTTACTTTGGTTTATTAGAGATTAAAATGATGGAGTGTCAGAATAAGCCTCAAAAACCAGTAAAAAAAAAAAAAAAAAAACTACTCATTCTTTCTTCAGTATTTACTGCTGGTTTTAATGATGGTTAATCTAACCCAGATAAATTTGCACTCAAGTAATATTTCTTTTTTTCATTTCCGTCAGACATCAACTTCGATAGCCATAACACATCTTTTTAAATAGATTTACTCATGAGACAGACTGCAAGCTTGAGACTTAATTCATTCAATCATGTTTATGACATTTATTGAGCACCTTCTGTGTGCCAGGTGTGGACCTACTAACACTTACAAAGAGTACTGCTTTCTATGGTTGCCCAGACATGTTGTCATCAGGTATTGTTTGCATTAGTAACATCAAAATCTACATACACATGTACTCTTCTGAATGAAATATTCATATCATTATTGTCATTTAGCAAAGCTAAGAAAAGACAGCAGTTTTATAGCTGATAGGGGTGAAAGGACCTATATTTTAAAATGTTTTTTGTCACGTAGAACAGGTTAGGAAATGGCCAGCGGGACAGATCTGAACATCTCATGTCTGTGACCCACTGAGCAGTTGTAGTTTTTTACCAGACCAACCCTGTCTCTCCCAGAAGTCAACAGGAGACACACAGGAAGGAAACATTCTGAAGTGCTGTCAGCTCTTTTCTTGTTCATTTTGTTTTAGCTGTGCTGACATCTTGCCCCTACCCATCCTATTCAATGCTGTACTTAAATTCATTGTTCCTTTTATACCAGTATGGGGTACATGCTGGTCAGGTGTGCCTTGGTGCAGAGGGGACCTCCCTTGCTTGTCTAACACCAAAGAAAACAAGTACATTGGTGACCTGACCCCAGCACCTAGGACTATACTGGCACAATAAAAGTGCTCATAAATATTTGTTGATTGAATTCATTGAATGAATGGCCCATATGTCAGGAGAGTTCCAAAGAAGGACACGCTCTGACTGTAGAATGCTAGCATGTTTCATAAGCAGTCCCCTTGTTGCACCAGGAAGTGTTTCTTAAACTTCTTGTCCTCAGTGAACTGTAAGAAATACATCATTCCCGAATATTCACACATGTACATACATATAATCAGTTTAACGGAAATGAAAGCTTTAGAAACTGTACTGCCAACACTGCTCTGCATAAGAGGTACTGAGTTTTTTTATTCTGCCTTGTTTTATTTTTAAAAAATTCTATGCTAACTACCTTAAGTGAATCATTATTCAGTATATGCATGTATTGAAACAACACCGTGTACCCACAAATATGTACAAGCAACTGTTTAAAATTTTTTTCATGTTGCTACCTACTAAACTGATTTTATTTCCCACTAATGGGTTATAACCCACAGTTTAAAAGAAACGCTTTGCTAAAACACTAGATTTAGGAGATAGTGAAATGGAGCAGAATGTCTGATTGTAATGAATGTCCTATCTACCTCAAAACTCCTACTCTAAAGAGTGCATGTGGAGAAAATTCTAGAAACTGGAAATGCTTCTAGTCTCTATTTTGTTTTCTTTATCTTATGATTTCATTGTTCATAATATAGAACTGCTTTGGGAGGAAAATAAAGAGCTATAGATTTTAGAAATTTATCCTTAAGAATTTTTTTAATCAATTTTATAAATGTGTCTAGGCTACTTACTTTATATTAAGATATTTCTGTTTATGATTTAATAACCCAGTGAACTCTGAGATGCTGTTGAGAATGCTATATATACTTTTTAATTCAGTAGACATTTTCATTGCAAATAAAACAAACCAGTGGTTTTTCAGCCCACTTACAAAAGTGTGAAAAAGCTTTGTCTGTCTGTCCTGTTACCAGTGTAGCCCACAGGCACCCAGCAGGTGTTCCAAATTATTTGCTGAATGACTGAATGCATAATAATTGATCCTCTTTCTTATTAAATTTGTTCCCAGGAATTTTATCACTTGTGAGTAAATTTTGAACAAATTTTCATGGAGGGCAGGAATCTTTAAAAATTGGTTTATTTTGCTTACTTTTGACTGATTTCATATTAATTGCAAAATATGTCTCTTCTTTAATTCAGTAGACCTTTCCATTGCAAATAAAACAACCAGTAGATTTTTACCCCACTTACAGAAGCATAATTTTAATCAGCCATTTCTTTTGGCAAGAGCCATAAGAAAGGTTTTATTTTTAACTTAATTTTTTAAGAGAATGGCCCACCAGCTCTCACCAACATTATCTGTTTTCCTCCCATTCCCCAGACTGTGTCTGTCCACCCCTCTCCCTCCCACCGTCAAATGCAGCCAGAGGTCCTTGGTGCTCTTATGAGCAATAAGCCGTGACAGGGCCAAGATACAGACAGATAACGTTTTTCCTCCCGTGGACGCCAGGTTCTCTGTTAGTGCGATGAAGATGTAACTGAAATAAGGTCTTAGCCACATCGACTAGCTGGGAGAACTGGATATGGCTTGCAGATGGTGGGATTGTTCACTGAACTGGAGCTCATCAGTGGCAGAAAGAGCAGGAGCGAAGGTCCTGTGGTGGGAAGAACAGCAAACACCGCATCATGGCTGGTGGACAGAGGGCAAGAGGATGCGTAGGATGAGCAGTGAGGGCGTACAGGCAGGCAGAGGCCAACCGTGACCTTGTTCGTTACATTAAGGACTTTGGTTTTGACCCAGGAGCAGAGTGGGAAGCAATTGAAGGGTTATCTGCAGGGGAAGACAGGATCAGTTTGCACTGCACACTCCAGCCACACTAGAAACATTGGAGAGATGAAAAAGGCCAAAAGACTGAAAGTGAAACTACAAAATGGAAGACCATCCAACAACCTAGAAGAAAAGAACAGAGTGAGCGGATGTGAATAGAAGAGCTAAATGCCAGGAAATTAATACAGTTAGTACTGGCCATGAGTAATTGATCACCTGCAGTCAGAGTGGAAGAGCACATGATAGGGAATTTAAGGCACAGAGTCAAGCAAATCCAGGGAATTCTTTGA
This sequence comes from Cynocephalus volans, assembly GCF_027409185.1. NCBI lineage: Eukaryota > Metazoa > Chordata > Mammalia > Dermoptera > Cynocephalidae > Cynocephalus > Cynocephalus volans. The sequence continues at coordinate 4,115,240 of NC_084472.1, forward strand.
ATCCCTTCTAGATGGAAATACTTCCATTTGGCCCACTGCCCAAGATATCCAATTCATTTCTTTTGAGAGCCACTTACTGGGGCATATGTATGAATCAAAACTGATAAAGGATAATAAAACCCAGCAATATTGTTTGAGTATATGGACACTGAGATAAAATCACACCTCCTTTAGCTGCAGACAGTTATATTTTGCCCTTTCAAGAGTTCAGTCACTAGCCTTGTGAAAGGTTGTATCAGACGAGATGTTAATTGTGTTTACTATAAAATATGTGTAAAAATATATGGAAATATTTTTATCTACTGTACAAGGGCCATGTTTGATGTATCTTTAAACTTTCTACAACCTGCCATTCAGCACTTGGCATATGAAAGGCACTCAGAGACCAGCTATTACTTTCTGATGGAATGAAGTCATTTGTAGTAGATAAAATTCCCTTGAAGTTGTGAACTAATTTCCACACTGCTTTTCTTTTTTTTTTTTTTTCTTAAATAACATCCCTGCCACAGAGGAGCTTCTAACAGATTTCAGGAGGTGCAGCTGCACCAAGAGTCACACAGACCCCACTGGCCAGGCTGCCTTCTGTCAGTTTCAGGAAGTGCATACAGTTCATTTCTGACAGAAATCAGAGTTGCCTGCAGGACTCAGTCCCTGAAACATCCAACTCTGAGGAGCTGTCATCTACACAAGGAGGGAAGCATTCGCTCACGCATCCTTCACATTGCTGAGCGCCTTGTTCCCTTGGAGAACTTGCTGTATAATTAGCTGTACATTAGGAGATGAGGAACATTCAGAAATGTGTAACACGTGCCTCTTGCGCTCAGTGAATTTATGTTTATGGTCTTTGTTAAGACCAACATAAACACTTCTATAAATATTGTATTCAATGAGTTTACCAATATCTTGAACTATTAGTAATAATGACAAATGGGTAATGAAATAAATTAACATATATTCACTTGTACTCAAAAACATAACATCTATGTGATAGTGAAGTCATTTTCAGTGTCAGAAGCTTGAATTTAACCTTTTGAGACAATTTTGGCTAAAAATTGAGGGAAGAAGATGCCTCCTTTAGGCTTCCTTATAAATAAAAATGACCAAATGCTTCATTTAAGCTGATAATCAACTGATTGGGAATAGTGACTGGATTAGAACTTCCACTTTCCAACCAACCAGGTATCTTGTTCTTTGTCAAATGCAGTATCATATAAGTATGTACGATTAACAATTCCTATACACTGTTGGGCATTTTGTATTAAATGTTAAAGAAGAAATCAGTGCTAGTGTATTTTGGGCATGAAGATAATACAGAAAGTTAGTGTGAGGAGAATTTGGTTGGAATTTCAGCGTCTCTTACAAGGGTTGCTTGAGGATTTTGAAATTTCCTTTTCAGCTAGAAAGAATATAAAGTAAGGGGAAAAATTTATTCTTTCTGCAGTAACCAGCTGACTACATTTTAATGGGCTGTAGTGTCATTGTTGATTTATTGCCCTTTTTTGTTCTTTTATGTGTTATATTTGTCATTTTGCTATGGCAGTTTCATCTATAAAACAGTATAGTTACAAGAAAATGGAGAGAGGATACAGGAATGCCTGGGGAGAGTCAGTTCCTTTTTCCTTGTCACCTTTTGGAATGAAACACTGAGTCAAATGTCAAGTATTTGATTTCAGAAATAATATATTTTAAAATCCATGTATTGCACTGAAATAGTATTGTTTTCCATTTTTATTACATAAACTTAAGAATTTCTATGTAAAAGATCTTCAATATATAGGAACAGTTTAATTTTTCAATATTCTTTTGTGTTTTTCTTTTCTATCAGCAGTGTGATAAAGGAAGCAAAACACGTTATCTCTTTTATTTGCTTAAATCATAGAGCTTTCTGCCTTGAAAAGCATAAATTGAAATTTTATATTTTAGGAAACCTACCTTTTAATTTTAATTTTAATCTGATGCATTGTACATGTCCAAAGAGAATGCTGAAAGTAAAGTTTTGAGCTCAAAATAAGCCACGATTTTAGTAAAAGATGCAAAATACTGTGATAAAGTGCCTACAGTTTAAAAAGTAGTTTTAGATTTTCGCACGGAAGACCTTATATTGATAGTTAAATTATTCTCATTTTTTCTATAAGAAAATATATTATTTCAATTTTATAGTAAAATTTGACTTATCCTTGATCTTAACAAAAATAGAAGAGGCCTGAATAATTTGTAAATATTGATCAAAGTTGAGTGGCAGTATCTGTTTCACTGGGTCTTTCTCATTACTCCAATGCCTCGCAAGGAACTAGACACACAATTGCTGTTCGTTGACTACTGTCGATAGATATCAATTGTGATATTTTCATTTTCATGCCTTTATTTGCTTTAACAAAATATTACTACAATTTAAAATATAAGGCATCAAAATTAATTCAGGCAGTTTTATGTCTAAGAATCCCAGTGAATCTCACTCAGAATTTCTAGGCTGCGGGCCGTGTGTGCTACTATGGGACTAACTCTCTGGTTGAATTTTGGACTAGTCTCTCTTCTGTATAAATACTTTTAGATTACTGTAAAATAGCTAGTATTTGTGAGAGTTCTTTGAAAGTATTTGTGCGTGTGATCTAATATATTTAATCAAAATGTAAAGGAGGTCAGAATTTCCTTCATCTAAGGACAGGATATAGTGGATACAACTGATCGGAAAAACATCAAGGGAAGATCTAGAATGAACAGAACTCCTTTTTGAAGAAATAATTTTTATTTTAAATACTTTACCGACCTTGTAAGGGAATCAAGGGAGAAGTCATGCCTGGCAAATAAAAGGAGGACAAGCGTGGTGCTTATAACAGAAGGGCCTCACTTGTCATTTCAACAGGACCCATGTCAAATTCATCCATGTCTCCAGTGGGCTGAGAGGGAGGCCCAAAGTCTAAAACAATTGACTTCTAGAATTCTAGTATGTTAAAAATAGCATCCCTAATCTGCAGTGCGTACGTGTGCACACACAATTCTACTTTCAGAATTGCCATTATTCTTTTCAATGCCAGAGGGTCTTGGGTTTGGCTTTAATGTCTGATTCTTTCTCAAGCCATGGCTTTTCTAGCTTAGCTTCCATTTATTTTTCATCCAATAACTTTCCTCTGTCTGGGAAAGTAGTCCTAAAGGAAAGAGGAAGAGAGCGGCCGCTCTCTGTCATCGAGCTGGCGCACTTGTCCAGCTGTCATCTCATCTCAAATGCCTGTCAACTAGAATGCCAGGGCTCCATGGAGCTGCAAGGCCAAGCGTGGTGCATCTCCTGGGAGTATCACTTTCCTTGATGATAAACAATTTAAAGCATTATTTTTATTAAAAATGGATGTACTATGGAGTAAAATGCAACATTTGCATGCTTTATTTAAAAAGATCAAACATCAGACTTCAAAGAAATTTTAAGCTTGTGGGTTACTTAGGATAAAGCTGAGCTTCCTGCTGGTGCTTGTTCTCTCCCCTGCCTGTGCTGGAACAAATGATGGAAAAGTGTTAGAGTCACATCCTCTCTTAGACGAGCTTGTAAGGAACAGCAAAAGTCCTCGGGTAGAATCCAGATCATTTTCAAACCTACCCAGTGTACTTCCCAGGGAAGTTTTCAAACATGTTCAACAGAATCTGGACCTAACAGTTCTCTGCCCCTGACTTTAATAAGGCTGTTCACACAGGAATTCTGGATCCCAGTGCACATAATTTAGAAAGTATGTATGGTACGCAGAAGTGTAGTGGGTTCAAGTCCAGGCATCTTGGAATTATCTCTCAAACTTTCAAAATCTCAGCTTCCATATCTGTGAAACAGGGAGAATACTATTTCTTAACCTCATGGTGGGCTGCAGGACAATGAATGAAATAATCTATATAAAGTTGAGCACAAAACTGGCTCAGAGTAGAGGTGGAGGAAATAGCAGTTGCTGTGCTTCCTTTGTAGCTTTGTTGCCTTTATTCTAATACAGGATTGTTTTATGGCCCTTGAGTCTTTCAGGAGAACGAGGTAATTAATCCGGTCCACTGCCAGTCCTAAATTTGACACTGCACCCCTTCAGGAGGTTCAAAATTGAACTTCTTAGGAAAATGAATGGATTTCTTGTTGGTATGTAGGGTATTATTTACATGAACACCATGTGGATGCTGTGGTCTCCAGGAGCACTGGAGCATTCGAGGAGCATTATTATTCTATCATATGTCAAGACCTGTAATGACTCCCCCACTGGTAATATTTCCCATTTGCCTGTCTTTGGGATATAAACAGCCTCAGCATGACCCAGGCTATTATCTTGCTGCTAGCAAAGATGTTGTTGATGATAATGATCAGAAAACTTACTGCATTTTCAAATACAGCTAGTTTATTTCAAGCAGTCGTAGCTCAAAGCCGAGTATAACCACTTCTGTACTTCCCTGTAGCCCAACACACTGAATGAAATACCAGGCTCCCTTTGTCATCCTTGCCATTTGATGACCCTTTGTCCTTGCGTCCTTGGTTTAAGTGTTGGCACCTTTCTTTGTGTTTGTCCTTCAGTAACATCAATTCCCAAGAGAGCCTGAGAGGGTGTACTTCAATAGTAGTCTATTAAGATGGGTTATAGATGATCTCATTTAATAACTTTTTCAGACCCTGGATATGAAGTTGTAAAAACATAAAGCAGTTTGCAAGGGAATGACAAGTCTTACTTAGAAGTAGGGCTTAGCCACGAGTTGTTTTTTTTTAAACACGTCGTTTCATTTTTAGAGGGTAAATAACTATCACTGTGAAACAATATTTGAAAATGAGCCTGGCACCTGCCTTGAAGTTAATAAATTGCATCTGTTCAGCACATTTACCAGTATCTCTGATGAGCTTCCCCATTGACTGTCATAAATACCCCAGCAATACATCATTTGAGCAGTGTAATTGATGTTGAGTTTAATATGTATCATTTACTTACTGGTATTGCTAATGATGCAGTTATTAATTATGGTTTATTATTAATTATAACACAGTTTTTTCAAGTTGGAGCTCTTAGTCAAAACCCCTATTGGTGAACCAACTTTTTTCTGAGATTTTGCATGGGTGTGGTCCTTACAGTGATTTAATTTTGTCTTTTTTACTCAAGATTATAGATATATCTTTACAGCAAACATGATGAGAAACAAAATTTTTTTATGCTGATATTACCAAATTGATGAGTTCACATTTTATCTCTTGGAATAATTTCCTTGGATATTGGAGTATGTTGATGTATAAATTATAAATGTACACATATGCACATTAGTAAAGACCATATCAGAGTGAGTTGCATGTGTGTTTTAGCCAGTTCAGGGGCTTAATAAAGGGAATTACTCATATTTCTGTCTTATTTATTCTATGAGTAACAAGGAATTTCGAAAATGCCCCCATGGAAGAGTTATAGGAATGGGATAACCCCATTTTATTGAATAAAAGTATTCTTAATAGTTTGAGCCCATTTAGCATTATATGAGACATTTCTCTGTTTTTTGTTTGTTTGTTTGTTTTTCCTTTCTATAGAGCCCCAGACCATGGTGATCACTCTCTAATAAAAACACTCTAAAGACTTCTAAAACAAATTCCATGAATGATTATGAAAAATGGTCTATATCCACTTAATCGCTACAAGTGTTGAGCTCATAGCACTTTATTCCTGACAGATACTCGTTTCCTGTCTCTCTCATCTGTACCCAGTTAACTCTCCCATCATTGATGGATATATATCTCCCTGCTGTGGGGGCTGGAAATATGACATTTTGCCACTAGTATTTATTTCCATGCTCTTTCTTTTTCTTAATCTCATTTTATCATTGATGAAAGGTTGGTTGGTGAATTTCCTGGTAAGGCCTATTTCCTGTCATCCTTGCACTGAGAAAAGCTCTCTCCTCTGTGCTGTCTCAACACCCTCAATGGAGCTCACGATCAGACAGTTTCCTTCCTCCTTAGCATGTGGTCTTGATGCCCATCGAAGGTCATCCAAAGGAAGCCACAGATGCCTCTCTTTATAAACCCCTCTCTGGATACTGGGGATCTGTGGAGAAAGTACCATCAATTTTTTTTTTTTTTTTTTGATATATTGTTGTTTACTTTCCACTTGTACCTTTTCCTCCTTTTTATTTCTTTTCATGCCCGTTGCCCAATTTCTGAGGACTTTAACATAAATAGAGAAAAGAATAGGTACACTATGAAAAGAGTGCAAACAGGAGAGACAGGAAAACTGAAGTGAGGTTGACTGGGAGAGATCTTTGGTTCAGCAAACACATTCTCTCACATGTGCTGTGACACATAGTAAGATATGGGGCCAGACCATGTGAAGGTCACAAAGAGGAGTAAAACCAGTTTCGTCCCAAGGAACTTATGGTTTAGTATATGATAGAGTTTACCAAAATGACTAAACTCGAGGTTGAAAATTGTAAGTTCTGTGCAAGAGGGGTGAGGCACAGTGCTGTAGGAGTTTAGTAGGAGAGAGAATACTTTCTACAAAGCAATCAGGAGCAGTATGTGGGCTCTGTAGCCTTTGAAGGATGGATGGGACTTGAACCTATTAAAAGTGAGTAGGGAAACTTCCATGGAGAAGAAGCAACAGGAGCAGAGTCCCTGAGGAGGGGAAATGTTGGGTGATGGGGAAAATTGAACATTTCCATTGGGTTGGAACACGAGGGATGAAGGAAAGTAGAAAGAGGGGAAGCACAGAGTTAGGAACAGGGATTGGAGCCAGTTAATGGAAGGCCATGACTGTCTTTTGACATAATTTTTAGGAAGCTCTTGTTTCTGGTATTGGTTTTTTTGGGGGGTTTTTTTTGTCTTTTTTGTGACCGGCACTCAGCCAGTGAGTGCACCGGCCATTCCTATATAGGATCCGAACCCGCGGCGGGAGCGTTGCTGCATTCCCAGCGCCGCACTCTCCCGAGTACACCACGGGCTCGGCCCTGGTTTTGTTTTTTTAAATGAAAGAGTAACCTCATCAGAGCTGTTACTTAGGAAAACCAATATGGCTGCAACATGTAAAAGAGACTGGACAGTACGTCTATGTGGGAGTCAAGTGCAAAAGTCCAGAAGAGAAATAAACCAGAGTCATGGCAGTGGGAATGGAGAGAAGATGAAGAAAAGAAAAATACAGCATTTTTTTCACCTGTTAGAGATTGGGCAGGACAGTGGAAACTGACCTGTCTAATATCATTCTTCACGCCAAGGATAGAATAAATCTCCTTTGTAATTTATTCCAGTTTTATGTGCTGAGGGTCAAAATGCCCTTTGCGTACAACCAAAGTTCATTTACTTGCTCTGACTTACATTCTAGGCACAGAAAGGGAAAAGCCTCTCTCAGCCTTTCTTTGTAAGAACTTGAACTCCAGCTATTAAGCCTATACTTGTAAATTCAAAAATATCTTCCCACATCCACACACAGACCACACGTTGTCATTGCTCTGTTTATGGATGCCTCCTGTATGTTTCAAGATGGTCCTTCAGCAGAGACTTGTCAAGTGACCAGTATGTTAAAGACACTGTGTTGACACTGGAAGGCAAAGGTGGTAGGAATCAGTCCTTGCCCTTGAAAGCTCCAGCAGGAGACAGTGTCAGGGCACCTGCTCGCCTTCCCCTTGGTTAGATAAATGACCCAAATTCCTTTCTCATCCTTTATAGTCCTTTTCTACCCTGTCAATTGTTTATGTTTCTTTTCTTTGATTTCTTTTCAACATCTGTGCCTCGAGCAGCATACTGTGCTCCGGGAGGATAATGTGTGTGCTGTTCCTCTCATGCATTTCAGAATTGTATCAACTGTGTCACCAGGTCTTTCTTGTATGCACATTGCCCAGGAAGTCTTTGTCATCAGATATTTATCTTATTTTTATTTTAGTATTTTTACTTCTTTACTGCATTGTCCTGTACTTTATGGTTGTTGTTTATTCTTTTGTTAGGCTGTCGTTCTCACAACTGATCGACATAGTTTTAAACTTGAGTCTCGTCTTCCATAGTTAGCAGTAATCACCCAAGTTTTCTGTGTGATATTGGGGAACGTGGTGGTGCAGTGACACAAGAGAGGGCTTCACCCTCAGACATGCCTGGATTCAGAGTGCAGCCCATTCCTTCCCTTCCTGCTCACCAAGACAAGCTGTTTATCCAATGCATCTATTGCTTCTGTTTTCCCACTCATAAAATGATTGTAATTGTACCTTGTGGTATAATATTACAAAAAAGTTATAGAAGGTGCAGGGCCCATAAAGTAGGTTTTCAAAAGGTTAGCCTTCTTTCCTATCTACTTTAGAGCACCTGGGCGATCAGTGAGCATTACTTTAAGTCCTTTACCATTAAGAGTGTCTTCCAATGTCTACGTACTGGGGCTAATCATAAACTAGGGATTGATTCCACCATGTTTGCCTCTTAATTGTGAAAAAGGATCTTTTAAAATAGTGCAATGATGGAAACTGGCTAAGTAAGATATTATTATTATATCAAGAGGTATTTTAAAAATAATGACCCAGTTGAATTTTTTTTTTTTTCTCATTTTTCCATAGTCTGTGAAAAACTTTCTCACAGATATTTAGGAGCAGTGGTTCTAGTTTTTTCTTCATGTTTTGTAGGGAATCACTTAAGGTGTTACATGTAGTTGCCTGATCCTATCTCAGACTTTTGATCTGGAATCCATGGGGAACCCCACATCTGTATGTTTCAAAAGCTCTCCAAAGGATTCTTAAACTCCCTGTAATTGGAGACCCTTTGCTCTAAAATGTATTAAAGAGAATGACATAGTTCATAATAAGCCTTATTTATTAAGGCACTTCATTGTTTGAGGAAAAATTGTATGTTTACTAAATGAGAGTCAAAAAATTATGTCCCTACTCTCTCCTGAGACCCCACGAATCCTTGTTACATTTCTAAGGCCCACCCTTCATGTGTGTGGCTCTTTGGCCATGTGAAAGATAGATACCTCACACATCTGCATACAGTTTGCTAGACTCTGTACATTTTTTGAGCCTCAGAAATATTGATACTTCTAGCAAGCATATAGAATTTATTAGGTATGCTTTCTTTTTGATAAAATAGTGAATGACAAATTCAGGCAGCAGGAAAAGCTCTAAAGGGTTTTTGTAAACAGTTACTTCTTTGTCCAGGAAGCTGTGGTGATTCTTTCTCCCACAGGAATAATTCCTATAGCACAAAGCCTGGAAGAAAATTTGAGGGACAGTAGATTGCTGTTTTGATGGCTTCAAAGTTTAGTTTTAAGCAAATTTTTGGAAACTTACACTCTTAACTAAGTCATCCTCAAAAATCATCTATTTCATAAGCAGTCAGTCACATTCCCTTTATTGACTATTCACTTTATATGAAAGATGCACATAGTTGATTACTTTTTATTGACAAGCTGTTTCCTCATTTTATTACTTGACCATAATTTGAGAAATTCAAATGGAAAAAACAAAGTCATTTCATCAGAATAGTAATAGCACTAATAATTCTCTTGGAACTTTTAGTGTCCAGATAGTAACTGATAAGGCTTTGATAGATTGTCTTATCTGCAGTATGTCAGCCATATCAATAAATGAGAGCAATAACTGTCACAAAATTAGAACAAAAATTAAAAAGCAGATTAATTTTTTAGAGAAGGTATGTATCAAGCAATCTAGTATCTAAGTTTTATATGGAAAATTATGTTTCTGATTATTACTTGTAAGCCGGGCCTGCTCTGTATGTCCTACAGTGGAAATTAGGGTCAAAGGATTCAAAAGCATAATCAGGTTACAAATAATACAAAACATATGAATATAGATTATTCCAGCAGTAGTGATTGACTTTGCATTTCAGGAAGAAAAGCAATAATATGTGATTTAAATGAAAAATCTTGGAGGTGTTTTGCAATCATGTACAATGTTAAGGTACAACGGAAGAAAACTAAACAAGACTGAGGAATTTTAATTTTCTGAGCAAGAAGACATGAATGAATTGTCTCACAGTAATCTTCAAAAGCAGGATGTTGCTACTTTATTTTTATTATTTTTTTTTTTTCTTTTTCGTGACCGGCACTCAGCCAGTGAGTGTACCGGCCATTCCTATATAGGATCCGAACCTGCGGCCGCTGGGAGCGTCGCCGCGCTCCCAGCGCAGCACCCTCCCGAGTGCGCCACAGGCTTGGCCCAGGATGTTGCTACTTTAAAAAAAAGACAGAAATTTACCTGTGCAAAGGGTCCCAAAAAACCCAAGAAAATTAATTAAAGAAGATTTTCTATTCCTTAAAGTTCATAAAAATGTCGAGGCTTACTTGAGTGAAGTGTTAGGATGTCTTTGGGGACAGTGCTCCGTGGTCCCACGTGGAGAAACAACACCTTTACTGCCTTCCAGTCCTCTCTCTACTGTATCTCCCCCTCCTGTGTCACGCCTGAGGTTTCTCCACCACTGCAGCTTGTCATTGCAGCAGTTCCTGCTGTTGCTGTCCCTTGCCCCCCCCCCCCCCGAATGTCAGGGGTGGTATTGTGGTTTTTGGTTTGCCACCAAAACCTTTTGCCTATTGTGAGAATGGGGGACTCCCGGCAGGAGGCCGGCCACGCACTGCAGTAAAGGGGCCGCGTCAGCGACGCCGAGGGACTGGGTGCCCTGCGTGAGCCCCGGGTCGTCCCCGGGTCTTTCCCGCCCCGCCCGGCCTGCCTAAGCTGCGGGTGCAGCGGAGAGCCCGCTGTCCGGGCGTACGAGGCCCCTGCCACCTGCAGTCCCGCTCCCAGCCCCGTGCGCCTGCGGCAGGAGCGGGCGTCCTGTGGTGTTCGCCGGGGCCACGGCCCTGGAGGATGGGGGCTCAGCCTCTCACTCACCTCCAAGTCCCCTGCAGAGCCCAGTCGCCGTGCCTTGGGCCCGAAGGCTGGGAGCCAGCACCGCTCTGGCTCACACGCGTCCAGGGGTCCCTCGTATTTACGGGGTCACCTATGCGTGTGCGGGTGCCTCTCCACTGTAACCCTGAGAAAGTGTCACCCCTGCCTTTTCCTCCTCGTCTCCCCCTTCTTCATCCTGGTAACAAGGAGTGACCAGAGGGCCCCAGGGCTCTGTGTGGCGTGGGGAAAGCCGCAGCGCCGGCCCCGTCCCTCCCACCCACCGTCCACTGATGTCATTGTGCCCTCCTGTCAAGAGGCCAGGGGCGCGGCTCCCCTCCTGCGCACGTCTGACCCCTCTGGAACTCGGGTCGGCCGCCTGCAAATTGCACACGTGCTCGGCCTCCAGCATTTGCTCACTCGCTGTCCCGGGCAACTCTCAGCACTTTTCTCTCTCCTCACATTTCCCACACTCCCTCCGCTCCAGTCTCCCCGCATCATCGTGCTGCCTTTTTTACTGGGAAAACAAAGCAGTTGGAAGAGACCATTCAAACGTTCCGTGCCCTGAGCACCAGGCCTCTCACCTGGAAGCCATGTGCCCATGTGCTCAGCTCCCCTGTCGTTCCCCAGGTGAACTGTCACCCGGGCCCAAGCCAGACCCCAGCTCCCCAAGGCCACCGCCCCAGCAGGACCGATCTCTCTCTCCCGCATCACGACCTTTTCCCTCGGTGGGATCACGGATTCCAGCATGCAGAAATGCTGCCACTTCTCCATGCATTCCACTCTGGTTGCTCCACGTGCACGCCCTCTGCGTGTGTAACTGCCTTGACTCCCTCTCCTCACTGGTTTCCCTCCCCCCTCAGCTGGCTGCCTCCTCCTGCCCGCTCTTTCTGTGCTCACTTCCTGAGTGCACTCTTGCAGTCTCACAGCTTTAAACACCATCTTTTTGATGATGACTTCAAAGTGTGTGTCCACACCCAGGTCTGTCCCCTGCATATCCAACTGCTGGCACAGTCTCTCCTTTGGATGTCCAATATCTCAAACCTAACTGGTCCCAAACCAAACTCCTGGTTTCCCCACCCCTACCCCTCTAAATCTGCTCCTGCTACAGTTTCTACACTTCAGCATCTCTCCAGTGTCTCCTGCCAGGAACCTGGATGTTATGGTAACACATGCTACACCCAGTTCACCTGCAAGTGCCTGTAGCTCCACTGTCAAAATAAATCTAGGGTTTGACTGCGTCTTCTCACCTCACCTCATTCCAAACCATCATCATCTGTCACTTTAATTATGGTGGTAGCCTCATGACTGAGATCCCTGTGTCCATCCCTGGGCCCCCTCCAGTCTGCTGTAACACAGCTGCCAGTGTGATCCTGTTAAACGTAATCCAGGTCACATCACTCCTCTGCTCACAAGCCTCTCAGAGCTCCCATCTCAAGCAGAGGAAAAGCAGAATCCTTCCAGCAATCTGCAGAGGAGCCCCTGACACACATCCCACCTCCTTCCCCAGCTCACTCCACTCCAGTATCATTCAGAACTTGTCTCACCTTGCAGCATTTAACAAATTCTTCCTGCCGCTAAGGATGCTTCTCCCTGGCTGTCAGCCTCTCTCACTCCCCTTCCTCTTTCAGGCTCTGTCCAAACACTGTTTTCTCAGTAATTCCTCCTCTGAATCCCCATCATGGCCCCAGCCTGCCCTAGCACTCCCATCCAGCCCAGCACATAGCACCAAGGAGCATACTGCCTGCAGCATCTGTCTATGTTTGTGTCTGTCTGTCCCCATACAGAGGTTTTTGTTTCATCCAGTTGTTCACACTGTATTTCTAAAATAGCGCATGGCGCATGGTTAGATGCTCAGTAAACACTTGTTGAATAAATGAAGAATATTGCTGATCTTTTCCTCCATACTCAAGGTCAGAGCAGTGCTCATCACTGTCATCATTAGGCAGAGGTCTGGGAAGCCTAGGCAAAGGTCTGGACAGCCAAGCAGGCCCCTCAGCCCTTCCTAAGCTTGCCTGTCCCCTCCCTTTAGGAAGGCTTCCTGTTCTCTCAAGGTGACATCAGTCCTGATGCTGCGGGTAGTATGATCGGTAGCACCAGGAACCAGCGATGGCCTTCGTGGCCTTCCAGGCTTGTGTCCTTGGGTCTTCTGGGAAAATTTGTGCAGCCAGTTCAGTAGTCAAAGTGGGGCCCAGACCTCAAGCCAGTGGCTGAATACATCATGTTCTCAGTCTCACTTGCTGCTGTTATTTAATTTAACACTGAACACTGGGCCAAAACTGACTGTTTTCTGCCAAGTTGAAAACCAACAAAATACTGCATTGGATAATTGTTCCATTTCTTTTGAGATTTTTTACACTAGATGCTATATTTGAAATCTTAAATAATGCAGTTTGACTGAAATACCACTGTATTTTTATATTCTTGGTCATTAAAAAAAATAACCAGAGCCATCACTAGGAGTCGGTAGCGTGGCCATCTGTGAGGATTATGCTCTCTGGTTTTGCAGCCTCTCATCTTCAGTCTCTCTGTAATTAACTTATTTATCATTTTAATGAATATGGTCAAAACTAGATTTAAAAATCGCTGTTACACACACACATATAAGTTTATTTTCTTCCAAATGAACAAATGTGCAGAACTCTGAACAGAATGCACACAAGGGGAGATAAACATGCCTTTCCTTGAAGAATTAGTATTTATACCCTCCCAAAATGAATAAAAGTTATATTGTTAGAAACCTGGCAAGAAAATAACAAGACAGAGGGGGAAATATTATGAAAACAACTCTTTTGCCAAGCAGTTTGTAAATTGCACTGTTAAATTCATAGATTTGGGTGAGGGAAAAAAATACAACTATCATTTGCCACCAAATTCTGTCACAAATTATCCTGTGTCCAAGGCTGACTAACAGCTCATAACCACAACCACATGTTTCCAAAGAAATAAAAGTGGAAAAGAGCATACTGTCTAAGGAGGACCCAAAGATGCCCATTTTAGGAAGCGTGGTAGGGGCTGTAAGGCAGGAACTGCCTGTGTTGAGAGGGGACCCCAAATCAGTGACCCCCCCATTAGATCGTCTGAGGGTTGTGACTATCTCATGCCCACTTGGTATTTATGTTGCTGCTTCCGCAGAGTGGTCCTAAACCAAAATACCTGAATCAACATGGAGGTCAGTCATGGCACCCATCCACCTTTTCTGAGTTGCTGTCCCACCTCATTTAGCATGATTGCTACCATAATCACGTAGCAATGGTGTCATGCAGGATAGAACATTTCATTTTCTCGACCTGCAATGTGAAATGAGTTAAAAATAAGTGGTAAAGAATGATAATACTGAGCTCAGCCAGCTGCATGACCATGTGCTTGCCTGCTCCCTAAAGGGGACCAAAGGCTGTGAGGTGACCACCTGCTCGTGGCCCAGTGCAGAATGTAGAGAATAAAATGTTGAGGTAATAATAACTAGGTGTTTGGTGAAGAGAAGCATACATGTGACAAACCCATCTCTTCCTGAGCATTTACAATATATAGGTTGAATCAGTGTTATTTCTTATATTTAAAATTTTTAAGCTTAAAGTTTTCCTGAATATTTTTTCCAAAGTGTTGCATTTACTGACATAATTTAGTTACACCAAGAAAAAAAAAACCTCTTAAATCATTTATTTAGCAATATATAACTCGTGAGATCAATGGAATGGCTTTCAGTATATCAACATTTGGAAGAATAAAACCAATTTGATTTTAGTATTAAAAAGTTAAATTTTTAAAATTGTATATAAAATCAAAATTGAAAAACATTGGACTTTTTTCAGTTTGTAAATTTGAAATGTTATCTCTTTATATACGATTGCTTGCTTTTTTTTCTTTTCTCTCTTTTTTTTTTTTTTACTTATTCATCTTTTTGTTGTATACACATTTTATCTTTAGGTTTTTCTTAACAACTTATTTAATGGAACAATTTCTCCACCTGGTTGTATGTTCCAGTGATATATTGGAGTGGTACATTAAAGATGTAATTATCATAAAAAGTAATTAATATTCATATTTTTGAGATTTAACTGGACAACTAGTTGGAGGGATATTCATTCAAACAACATAACAGGACATCCTCTTGAAGTTGTCAGAAATAAAAATGACCTATGAAGGTTTACCCAGAAGGGATTTTATTTAGTGACGAGTGCTTTTTACATCACGACTGCTGTCATTGTTGCTGCCACCTTGATTGGAATGTGCATTTGTAGTGGAAACTCAGATGGACATGCCCTGGGATCGTCCACCTCATGTCTCTCCCCTGATCTTGACTAGCTTTGCCAGATCAGTCTCATGGCCACAGCTCTGTTCAGGATGCAGAATCTGTGGTATAAAATCTTAATATGAATAACTTTGGAAAGAAACGTTATTTGTATGTTCCCAAAGGAAAAAAAGAAACAGATGTAAAGTTATTGACATTCCCTATTTCTTGGTGATGACTGGTAGAATTTGCCCAGTCTGCTATGCACAAGGGCATAGACACAATGACAGTGAAGTGTTTCAAGAATCAGGCAGCGCATGAGTGGAAACCTGATGAAAGGGTAGGAAGAGTTGGTATGAACACTCAACTTTAATTACATTTTTAACAACAAAAACTAAAAGAAAATTCTAAGGTGAGAAATTTGGACATGAAATTCATCCTTTCAGAATGATCTGTCTACCCAGTAATGGTGGCATGGTGGCTCAAATGCTGAGCACTGTCACATTCTGACTTAAAAAGTGGAAGCCTTTAACAGAATGGATTCTGTTTAGTGCATTGAACATTACATTCCTAGTATTTTTCATCCTGAACTCATTTAGTAGAGGATATAGATATTTCATTTGATGTGGATTTGACATTCCATCACATTATATGATAAACAGGACGAACAGCATTTTGGAGGTAGGAAAGCAGGAGAGTTAGGACAATAGCTGCCGCTGTGAGACCCTGGTTATCTCATTTAAACAGATATTAAATGTGGGTGCCAGTGGTGTGATCACAGCCGCTTCCCACTTTGTGAATAAATTGCTTAGAAGGAGTCTTTTGCCTACCAGATGTGACCTAGATTTAGATTTCCAGAGGCAGGGGAAAACTCCATTGTGTTAAAAAAAAAAAAAAAAAAAAAAAAAAAAACAATTGCTGGTAAAATGCATGGTAAATGAGCTTATCTCACTTTTCCAGGTGTTTGGGCTAATATGTTATGGAATTACAGCTTCATTTATGAAAAATAATTGAGGAAAATGTTCCAGCAAATCAAATTTGGATAAAGGCTTAGAGATGGCTATTGTGTTGTTAGCAAGTTTTTAAGTGGC
Organism: Cynocephalus volans; assembly: GCF_027409185.1. NCBI lineage: Eukaryota > Metazoa > Chordata > Mammalia > Dermoptera > Cynocephalidae > Cynocephalus > Cynocephalus volans. The sequence goes on from NC_084472.1 coordinate 4,131,356, forward strand.
AGAAAAAGCAGGAGCCAATAGAGATAATAAAAATACAAAAAACTGTGTATGAGAAGAGTCTCTTATAAAAGGGTCAGGCGTGAGTGTGCTATTCAGCTTGTGTTATGGTTTAGTAAAATATGGAAGAACAACGTGAACAATTACATTTCTTCCAGTGCATAGGAAAAGCTGTTTAAAAAAATCAAAGCTTGCCTGTCTGCTGGCTCTGATAAGTCTTATGACTCTGTTAAAAGCAGCAAAGTTTTTTTAAAAAGTGGAACATCCTTATTCTCTCTTACCCACTCTCTCTCCTTTCTCGTTTCCTTTCATCTTCAGGAGCTGCTACTCCAAAACCAGTCCCAGAACCTGAGAAACAAACAGACCATACAGTTAAAATTGCTGGAGTCATTGCTGGCATCTTGCTGTTCGTTATCATATTTCTTGGAGTTGTGTTGGTAATGAAGAAAAGGTGAGCTCCTAGCTGCTGTCAGATATACAGTTATATCCCATTGTTTGCCAAGTTGTTTCATGTACGTCAAAATATTTAGTTTCTGTGTTGGTTTTGATGACCAGGACACATCTGTGACTCTGTGATTGTTAACATTTTTCATCATACAGCATTGGGACAGAATACATACAGTTATGGGACAAAAACTTAGAGTAAATGGCTGTGATTTTGTATGGATATACAAAGCATATCATGCCATTATAACATGAGAATCACATGTCTTCCTGCAGGGTGGTACATAAAGCTCTGCAGAATCTTAAAAGCCATTTCTTCACCAGGAGATTTTTAGTACTTATTATCAACATACTAATGTATTTGATGTTATCAAGGACATGAAAAAGAAGAGTTTTCCTTCTCATTGTACTGAAGATGATGATAATGACAGAATTTATTGAGCCTTTTGTCATGTGCAGGCACCAGTGTATGGTGGTTAATCAGCATGTGCCCCATGAGAAAAAGAATCTCAAAGAGCAGCCCAGCAGAAAAATGCAGGGCATCAACGTATAAGAAAAGGTTGTAGATCAAGTGGTATGTTGTAAGTTTGCCCTGCCTAGCTGGGAGGAATCTAGTGGGGAAGAAAAGCAGATCTGGCTATAAATAAGCGATCCCCACCTCTCATCCCACACTGAAAAACACAGTGTCTCATTTTGTGAAAACAAGTGAAAACTTGCTTCATAATAAAATCTTCAATGTATATAAAAATTATCAAGGTAAAAATATAGATGGTAAGAAGTGACATGACATTTTTCCAAACACTGGGAACACATGAGTCTTATTCTTTCTCTTTAGTTTAAAAACCATTACAGCCATGGAGTTGGGACGGTAGCCATGCAGTCATTGACGGTAGGAGGTAAAGGTGGGCAGGTTGGCAAAGTGACGTCTTGAAAGTCTTGTCATGTTAGCAGGTTGGGCTTGATCCCCAAATCAGCTGACGCCTCTAAGCAGATAGTAATAAGATCTCATTTTTATTTTACATCACTCTGATGTTAGGCTTGAGCACAGTGAGGAGAGAAGGGGGCTAAAGTCAGAAAGATCAGTTGAGTGAAGAGAGGGGGCAACTTTGGAAACCTGTAGGAGGACAGTTTCTGTAGCCATTTGGAAGGAGAAGGAACAATATGGGAAGAACATAGTCAATGGTTTGGGCCAGTTCGTGGAGATGTTACCATGCACCAGGAGCGAGAATTTATCTGGGGAGTGAAGATGGAGGGTTGAGCTTTGCACACTGTAAGTTCGGTATTCCTTTAAAATTAAGTGGAGGTGTCCACTGGGCAGCTGGATGTGCTGTTGTGTACTAGAAATAGTAATTTCCATCGTCCGAAAGTTATCGGCATTTCTGGAGAGGAAACCATCACTTTGGATGAGGTCACCCAAAGTCATGGGATAGTGTGTCCAGGACGAAGATAAAGCCTTGGGTAGCAGCAGCATCCCAGGGCTGAGTTCACGCCCAAGTCCACGCACACACGCTGGGTCCTCCTTGACTCGCTCGTCCCCCCTCCATTCACACCTTTTGCTCCAGCAAAACCCCCGGAGGAAGCGCTGCTGTGTCACGGCTGTGCCCTCACTAGTCTCTGGGCCTGTCATGTCCACTCTCGTTCTCCTCTGGTCATTTGTCCTTTGTCCCTTTTCCTTTTTTCACCCATCATTTGATTTTTCTCCATTTGTTCTTCCTTTTCATTCTGTATCTCTGTGCCTCTTTCTGCTTTACCCTCTTCTTTAGATACATATCTGTTTATTTCTCTTTTTTCCTCCATCTTTCTCTTTCTCTTCATTTTTTCTTCCTCTTTTCCTTACCCTTCACCTCTCATAAACTTTTTCCTGGATGTTCTTCATCTGTTCTCCACCCCAGTTTTTATGATGATATCTTATTTTTGGTGCCAGTGGTTTTTACTTTTTAAACAAATATGACCCGGTATAAATCCTAACCAACAATAGGCCCTTCCATGCTTGGGTATTCAAACTAAGCATTTCAGAGAGATTTATTTTAAATTCTGGGAATATGTCGGGTTTTGTGTCATCTGGCAAGCTTTTTGTGAGGAATAGCCTGAAACTACTAATCCAGTTGCCCTTGTGACCTTAGCTAGATATTAACTAATCCTCTAAGGGTCAATTTGTGCTGGATTAATTCATTATTCTACCCAGGTCTCTCAGGTAGTCACTGAGGTTATGTTATAAATTATGCATTTGAAAAGATTGCCTGCAGTAACATATGGCCTTGATAAAACCTTAGACTATATATCAGTAAGTCATGCCAGATTTACATGATTATTTACCAGATAATATTAAAAGGGTTGTCTTTACATCACATGCCACTTTCGTATTTGCTTTTTTCTGAAATATGGGATATGCTCTCCATAAGGCAAATTAGTCAACATACTATGCCTGTAAATACAAAACTGGTAAAACTTGGACCTGAACAGGCATGTGGTACAAACTGTCATATTTAATAGACATTCTTAAAACTTCTAATTGTCAGAGTTTTTCACAAAAATTCAAGTCTAAATTTTAAAAGTAGTATTTGTAAACAGAATAGTTAAAACACGATATTAATCATAGATAAGTTGCTAGAGTGTTATTAATAAGCAACATTGGTTGGAAAAGCATTGTATTTAGATTCAAAATTCCCAGATTTGTATTTTAACTGACTTGGTTCTGAAGTTCTCAGGGCCTTAGTTTCCTCATTTGTAAGTTGAGAAAATTGAACTAGATGATCTCTGAAGCCCTTCCCAATTCCAAAAGACCAGGCTCCCTATGAGTAGCCTACAGTGACTCTACTGTACATCTGTTATTCTGTAAGTACAGTGGGTGGCTTATTACTATATTTCATTACTTTTGTTGTTGTTGTTTTTGCTTTTGGTTTTTTGGCAGCTGGCTGCTGCAGGGATCCAAACCCATGACCTTAGTGCTATAAGACTGTTCTCTGACCAGTTGATCTAACTAGCCAGCCCTACATTTGTTATTCTAGAAATACAGTGGATGGCTTATTACTATATTTCATTATTTTAACCTTCCCAGTAGTTCTTCCCAAGCCTGTCTTTGTTCAGTCAATTCAAGCCCAGAAGTGTTACTTGGTGAGTAGTTAGTCTTGTAGCCACGTGTTTCCTCCCATCACACAGGAGGCCCTCAATCAAACAGGGAAGTGATGGAGAAAGGAAGAAAGGAAAGGAAAAGAACAGCCACAAATATGGCTTTCATTATATCACCAGTTAGACCTAATGCCATCAAAGTTCGAGCTCATTCTTGTCGAGGCGACTTAGCCCACGTTTTCTCTACCCATAGTATTCTGAGTCAACCAACTCGAATATTTGCCAGTGGTCATAAAGACAGCTTGGGCCCAAGATAAAGTGTGGGTGAAACAAATTCATCAATATTTCTGGAAATACCACTGGATTTCTGTCCTGTGCAGATGAGCCAGTGGTTACTGTCTATGCTTGTCAGCACATCCAGCCTGAGCTCTTGGGAGGAGAACAGCAAATTCAAACACTGGACAATTGCTTGGCATTTTATTGGGAGTCACTGCCAGTTACTAGCTCAGCTAAGATCATTTGGCCTCCTGAAGCACTGGCCTTCTATAAAGAATGGCAGTTGAAGGGGACCTGAAATAGAAAATGTAAAACGTATTCAGCTCGCTGACTCATGGAATTCTTTCACATACAGTCAATGATGACTAAGCACCGACATGATCATTAGTTTTATTTAGCTATAATGTTTTACAAACTTATCACAAATCAATGACTACTTGTTTTGTGATTATGAATATTAATACATTTGGCCTTCGTCTGGACTAATATAATATGATAACTTCTCTTAAAACTTTTGCAAAACCTATACATTTATTTTTATTTTATTCTGTAAGCAAAGCTATTTTTATCTTATTTTTTCTTTCCCAAAATTGTGTGTTCTTTTAAAGGTGCAATGTTTTATGCAGTAAATGTTAAGGATGTGAAATAAATATCTACAAAATAAAAGTTCATGCAAAGCCACATGGCAGTGTACTCTCAAAATTAATATAAAATAATGAGTAGGAGATATTTAATTTTTACCATGTTTCATCAGTGTATAATTAAATATGTTTGTATAGATGAAAATCTGCATTTTCAACATTTTTAATAAGGAATAATTTATCTCACCAACATTTTTGATAGACAATTTTACAATGATTAATTATATTTACTATTGTTTCTAAAATTGCTGTAGATCTTTCAATAGCTTGAGAACATTTGTATTAATTACAGTAAAATTCCTGTCTCAGCCATTGTGGTACACAGAAATCACAGAAGTTGTGGCTATTTGAAAATAATTAGAGATATGCATTCTGTGGCAAAATAGCAAATGGTAACTATTCTATTACATGAATACCTGTTACAGGTAAATATAACAATTTTTATATTGAAGCACTATACTGTACTCCTTTTCATAACATTTTAGCGTATCTACATTTTGCAAATGCAGCATATGTTATTAAATATTTTGCACCCATTCTATTATATTTAAACACTACTAGTAATAACAAGAAGAAAATTGCAATAAAAATGGGAGGTATTTCTGAAGACGACATGAAACAAAAAAGATAAGAGGGAAAATTTGATGAAAGCCCTATTTTCAAAGAGATGCCTACAGTATGTGGCCAGAGGCAAGTTGACATTAACTGTAGTTCCCCTGCTCTACCTGTTTACATATGAGAAAGGATCTTTTTTCCCTAAGCTAAGTGTGACTTATATGTAGCAAACATCTTAAGTCTGATTGCTGTATTCAAAAGTCCTATCAAAATCACATTTGCTGACACTACATTAAGAAAGTCATATGTAGATGTTTCTTTGTGATTATTATTTAAAATATGTGTACCTAATATGCAATCATACAAATAAGGACCAGATGCTGAAACTTTTATACCCTAGCACATGCTTTGGCATGCTTGAAACAGAATATATGTGCACACCAGTATGTATGGGCACGTCATCTCAATCTGTCAATTAGCTACTGCCCTTCGGTTTCTAGATGAGAGCTGAATAGGCTTGTGGTATGAGGTAAGTTGAACAAATTGACCTTTGTAAAGGCCTCTTCTAACCTGAACATTATGTGATTACTCTAATAGCTCCTATATTAACTCCAGACTCAACTTAATGGTTTATTTAACTATGTTCTATTAGGGATTCTCTGGGAGAGCTTTTCTTTTTCTTTTTTTTAATTGAAATATAGTTGATTATGCATATTTGGGGTGTACAGCATTGACTCCCATCACCTGTGTACAACGTGTGATGATCAAATCAATATTATTAGCATATTCATTATAACAAATCATAATTATTCTTTATGCCCCTTACCCAATCTTTCCCTAACCCATCTCCATCCCTCCTCCCCCACTCTGTTAACCATAGATTTGATAGATTTCTTCTCTCCTTCTGAATTTTCTTTCTTTTTTCCTTCCTTTCCAACTTTCTTAGCCCCCCTTATAAGTGAGAACATATGGTATTTCTCTTTCTATACCTGGCTTATTTCACTTAACATAATTTTCCCCAGGCTCATCCATGTTGCTGCAAGTGGCAGGATTTTATTCTTTTTTATGGCTGAGTTGTGTTCCATTGTGTATGTAGACCACATTTTCCTTATGCAATCATCTGTCAATGGACATTTAGGTTGACTCGATATGTTGGCTATTGTAAATAGAGCTGCAGTGACCATGGTAGTGCAGGTGTCCTTTGACGTGATGATTTCCATTCCTTTAGATATACACCCAGCAGCGGGATTGCTGGATTGTATGGTAGATCTATCTGTAGTTGTTTGAGAAACCTCCATACTGTTTTCCATATTGGCTATGCTATTTTACAGTTCTGGGAGCTCTTTATAAAGACTTTATTTTTAAAAAGCAGGGTGGAGAATGTAGCCACCAATTTTCCATCTTAAATGAGGGAAGTGTCAGAGAATGATTAGGGGCTTTGCTTTAGAATCTTACAGACCTGGGTGCACATCCCAGCTCTCTACTTTGTGAATTTCAATGAGTTACTTCATCTCTGGGAACTAGTTTGCATATGTGAAATGTGGTGATGGTGATGATGTGCACTTCATAGGAAAAATGGTGAAGATCAGATGAGGTAATGTACGTACATGGTTGGTGCCTGATAAAGAATAGCTTAAGGACCCAGAAGTTCAGAAACCTGAGCTATGGAATGTAGGCAGAGCCTCGGCTAAATCCAGGCATGTCTAGTTCTTACCCACTGTCTCCACCACCTCATGTGAGTAGAACTCAGGCACTGTTCATCCTCGTTTGCTGAGAGCACAGGCCGGTCACCCGTGGGTTACAGTCTACCCTTGCCGCAGGTCTACAGGTACTTGGAGTTCTGCCAGCACGTCTTGATCTTCTTATTGAGCTGTTATTGGAGAATAGCTAAATAAAAGTTTTTTCCACTTTCCCCTTAACAGGAGTGTTGTTAAAATCCTTTTGAGTACTTGTACTTTGTGTCATTCGTCAATTCCTAAGATTACTTCTGATAACTCACAGTAGTGAGGATGCTATATCCTTCTGTCTGGTTTAGTGAATAAGAAAAGTTTGTTAAGTTTTATACTAAGCTGTGAAGCAAGGGAGTGTTGACTGCACTCCTTGCTTCTCGAGACAAATGCTGGTGTCTGGGAACTGCCAATGTGACAGCGAGGGCTCTGGAGACACCTGCCACTCAGTCGTGTGGCTTTCTAGCTGTGTGACCTTGGGCAAGTCACCTGGCTTCTGTTCCTCAGTTCAGCTATACCAAGGGCATAATGATAGTACTACCTCATAAGGTGTTCTGAGAAGAAACAAGTTAACACCTTTAAATATTAACTGTGTTAATAACACATAGCTCATTAGCATATGAGCTGCCTGCAGTTTCAGTGCCCATTGAGTGCGTGCCTGAGAATAGCAAGGACTGGAGCGGTCTCTCCTCTAGAGGGGGATTCTCCCGCCTTCCCCGTGGAGAGCACCATTCCTTTGCACTCCAGGATGCACACAGGATGGATCTTTAATTATGAAGATAGCTAGGAACATAGCCACCTGGGATGAGACAGCTCACTGTCCCCTGAAGCTACTGTAGCTGAAAGCGCAAAGTAGAATCATTCTTCAGCCATACCCGCCCACTAGCATTCCTTATGCTGAGGCTCCTGCTCAGTCAAAGGGAGGGCTGGATTTGGGCACTCTGGATATCAGAACCTGTCAGATCCAGACCTGACAACAGGGTTCTGCCCCCTGGGGTAGGAACAAAAGGACGCTGTGATGCTCTTTAGTGTGCATAAGCCCCAGCCTTGCATCTGTGTGGACTCCCCGAGCCCATCTTCCATGCTGCCAGTGCATCTGCCACAATTGCAGGAGGTAGAAAAAGCCTCCTGCACAGCTGGGTGGCCAGGCACCAGCCTGGAGCTTGCGCCACATTCAGCAGGGCCTAATTCTCACCGGCCACCTCAGGGCGCAGTCATCCTACCTATCCCTAGTTTTAATGCACAGTAACTTTTCAACAAGGCTCACTTTTATCCTCCATCTATTAGCATAGCTTGTTAAAACTTGTTTTCTTTCTATGTATCTTACCTCTGAAGTTCAAGCCCCAGAGTTTGTTAGGAGAGGTGTTAAGAGAGGGTTGCTTATTTACTACTAAAATTGATCATTCTTTACAGTTGATGTCTCCAGATGGTGCGTAGACATTCCCAGGCTAGCCCCACCCAAGTTCTTCAAGTTTTTTAGAGTATGTGTCCCTATTCACGTGGACATGACTTCTCTTTCTAGTTTGTAGAGTGGGAAATACCAAGAGAGTAAAAACTGAGGATATTTTACTTCGGATGATTGTTTAAACCTGTATCTTGGTTAGTGAATCCAGGAACTCAGACTTATAATATCACTTCTTCAGTTCTTTCTTGTCTTTTTTTTTTTTTTTTTTTTTTTTTTGTGTGTGTGTGTGTGTGTGTGTGTGTGTGTGTGTGTGTGTGTGTGTTAGTAAAAGAGTAATGAAAAATACTTAGCACGTAAGGAAGAATATATATACATTAACAAAAAATAGGCCAATTTCTAACCTGACTTTTTCGAACAGAATTCATGATCCCTCTTTTTCTAACAGAAATCTAAATTTCTTTTTAACCGGGAAAGGGATTATATCCCAAAACTTTTTATGTTCATTTATAGAAAATTACATAGAATTAATTTTTTAAAAGGAAAAAGAGGAGCTACTATGTGAATTAGGAGAGGAATGCATTTTCTTTCTTTCTTTTTTTTTTTTTTTGGATCTCAACATTACAAGATGTAATACTATTATATTAAATAATATATTTATTGAATAGGAAAGACATGTTTTTGCCCAGTATTCTCATAGAGTGTGCTTTTTAAAGTCAGTAATGCTTTACCAGATCCACTGGGAGAAGTTTTTTGTTGTTGTTATTTTCATATATGCTGTTTCCTTATTGGCACTGCAGTGGTAGAACTAAGCTAAGGCTATTTTTATAGGTTTTACTGCAATAGGTAAAAACTGACTTATTTGTTAAGTTCCAACACATAAAAAGAAAACAAAAGAAATTGGCAAAAATGTAGCCTAGGTTATCCCATCTAAGAATGGCTCATTTTATCCTTCCTGCACACTCTCAGGCACAAATCCAACTTTCTAGTTCCCGCAGTGATTTATGCAGCACCTGCCCGAGCTCCAGGATTCCAATTTGGGACACCTGGACATTGGTGCTTTTCTTACTCCTCCCCTCGTTCCACTCTCCTCGCATGCACACTTTTGAATTATTTAGGTATCATCTGTCTTTTCCATTAGATTACAGCATCTTAAGGGCTATGAGATAATCCTTTTATATCATCTTTTATGTCCCATTCTCACACCTAGTATAGTGATTTGCTTATAGCAGACATGTGGTGTACCTTGTCATTAAAGGAAAAAAAAAATTTTTTTTTAAAAATCCAAACCCTTCATTTCAACACTGGACTTTGAATTGCTTTGGCTTTTTTTTTTCTTCCAATTTTCAGGGAGGTAAATTTTGTAATATTGTATTTTATTAATTTTTCTGAAATGTAGGTGTTCGGATGGACAGACTCCCTATCTTTGGATTTTTCATTTAATATATTAAAATAGTTGAAATCAATAGGAGTATATTTAAATTCAGATACAGATTAAAAGAAAAATGGGCTCATCCCTCATTTATTTAAACTATCATTTATTTTTAAGCCACCTTTGAAGCATTTTTTATAAATAATGTACTCCATTGCATTTTTTATTAAGCAACATCAATTTAGATTAAAAAATTTATATTCAATAAAATGAAAAAAGAACTTCGGGAAGAATTTTTCTTGATACCATAGGCATCAGTCCTAAATGAATTAAAATATCAAGTTTTTCAAGTCTTCCAGTTAGTAGGTTTACAATGGAAACATCCAGATTTCCATCCTCAGTAGCCACGCAGGAGCTCCCTGTAAGTCGTTCGCTCTTCTCATGTCTAGGACTGCCTGTCGCTGCTGATAGCTGTCCCCCTGTGTGGTGGCACAGGATTGTTCCTTCGAGGGTGTTGGATAAGAATTCGTGATAAACATTGGTTCATTGCCCCATGTCAGAAAAAAACGTTGGTGGCAACAAATTCAGAAAAAAGCGATTTGCTGAAATGCTTAGTGTTTAAGTGCTTAATTATTGAGCTATCAAAATGTCCTTTATCCTTTCACATGGTTTGTCTAAAAGGCTGAGTGTGGTTTGAGTCAGCATTCAGTAATTGAAGAAATTTGCCACTCCTTAAAGAGAATTGGTCAGTTATCAATGCCAATTCGTAGGTATGGTCTTAACCTTTACTAAGAGGGAAGGAGGAAAATCTCAGAAATATATAAGATCTTCAAAATGAAGTGGTCCCATAGCATTGGCTGACAGTCTTTACTCAGTAGCTGTCGTCCCCGAGTGCTTTTGCTCCCTTAGGGGACACTGGGAGTGTATGGTGTCTTTGCTGGGAATTGCTTAATTGTAATTGCAACAATTGTAATTGTTGATTGCATAGTTTTGTAGTCACAATAGTCAAGATTTTTCTTTTGTAATTTGTCAAGCTAGGGTTGACGGAAAGTTCTGGCCCTAAATGTCACAGAGGAATAGCTTAAGAGTTACAATCATATCTGCCTATGGGGGCCAGTGGGGATGAACCCTGTGAGTACAGGGAGGCCCTGGTGCAGAGCGTGTGTCAGGAAGGCCTCTGCTGCCCAGCTGCAGTCAGCTGTATTCAAGTGTCACAGATGTTCCTGTCTCCTCACCAACCACCACCTAAAGGAAGAGAGAAATCTTGATTTATTAAATCTTATAATTTTTTTTGGTTGGCAAGTAATCCATTTTTTGTGCTGTATTGTCCAAATAAAATAGGTGTCCAGTCACCAGTTTGTGATTCCTAATTCAACTTTAAGATAAACCAAGCAGGAGACGTGTAAGTGACCACATTTTTAAAATCTCTTATCACCTACCTGTTTCTAGCCATAGGCCTTAGACCATTTCCTTGTCCAAGCTGCCTCTCTACCCACATACTTTTTAGTGCCCTGTGATGTGCTCAGCTAGCAAAGCCAACCCTCAACCTGCTTTGTGAGCAGGTGGTTCCTACTGGGAAATACAAGCAAACTTAAGCTTCAGTTAGTGTGTCAGTGATATGGCCAGGCGGCTTTGAATAAGTGTGCTTCCTGTTTATAGTTAGAGCTCATTTCTGCATTCTGTGCTTGGAATTGCTATTGATTCCTGTGTCTGTCTCTAATCTAAGCTGGGAATCCTTTGGGCTCTCGATGAGCCTCAGATAGTAACACCTATCAGAAGATTAAAGTCAAATTTCTTCAATTCTTGTTATATGAATCATCTTTCCAGTCTTGGAAAACAATTCCCCCAACGTAGGAGAGAGTAATGGGCTGCCCTTGGCAATGTGCATCTCTACATATGGTTCCCAGAAGGAAGTCACCTCCCCCCCACGAGGCTTTCCTTCCAGAGGGATGGTGCCCTGCATGCTGTGGGGCCACCAGCTGCCTCATCCAGCCCAGGTGACCAGGTCAGGAGACCTGGAGTTCACGTAAGAACGGGGCTCTTGCTAAAGCATGGCCAATGATTTCTTTATGTACTCTTTTATGCTGGTTTTGAGAAAGAGTAAGATTTATCAAGCTGCTATAATCTGAAAAGGAGGAGATAGTGTATTTCCCTATATATCCTTTATACCCCGCCCCCATACACACATCTGCAACCTGTCTTTAAGGAAGAGAATTCAAATTTAAACAATCTCCAGGACCCAGAGGTTTCTGAGCGGCCCAGCATCCAATCCCTGGCCTGGTGACCCCACTTGGTCTTGGCATCAGGCTGCAGTTATAAAAACATAATGCTGCTTTTGGCTGAAGCAGACCCTGGAGCCGTCATGGCTCGTCTGACACACCTGGCACCACAACCTGTCACCCTCCCTGGGCCAGCTGCAGCACCTTCCTGGAGCCCCTTGTGCACACCTGCCACGGAGATGCTGCAGCCCGCACTGGCCTGCCCACTTCGCTCCTCAGCAGGCACTTCGGCAAGCTTAGCTTTAGGATTGATTGATTTCCTCCTGTTGTAGGAAATTGTTGTATTGGTGTCCAGACTTAAATGACCCATCCATTTGGATTTCCAAACAACTTTTTAACTCTTGTCCCAAAACTTCTTCCTAAACTCTAAGATTGTGATTATTTTTTTAACCTGGAACTTCAGGATGCTAGCCTGATTCTCTAAACTTTGCCTCATTCTAGATTAAGTTTAGCTTTTTTGAAAGTCCCCTCAAGGAATGCCACACAGGTCAGTCCTCAGCTTGCCAGTGGTGAGGTCCAGGTTCCATCGCCTGTAATTAGCCTTCAGCGCCATCTGCCCTCCACAGACGGTGCCCAGGTCATCAGGGACAACTCACAAAGAAGTCTGCTGGGCGTAGAGCCCCAGACAATATTTTACCAAAGGAATGCAACATTGATAAATGGTTCTCATGTTGTGTACCTTTGTACTTTTTATGATTGACACTGATATAAAGAACAACAGCAACAAAATTTAACTGAAGTTATAAGTAACTAAGTAAAATGATAATTTATTATGTGGATGGAACTGACTCTGGGAAGAGTGTGGTTGATTAATGAGCACCATTAACAAGTTCACAGTTTCAAAGGTCAAAATCATAGACCTGATTATGTACAGTGTGCCATTCTTCATTGATTTTCATGTCCTCTTCCTAACATAAGAGGTAAAGGACATTACTAACAGTTTTTTTAAATACTTTGTGTTCTACAACATAAAATTTAGAATTCTCAAAAACATCTTTACGTATTATAATGATGAATAAGCAAAGTATCCTGATTTGACCATCCCATGTTGTATACAAATACTGGTACTCAACTCTGTACCCACAAATATGTATAATCAATTAAGTTTCAATAAAAAAAATTTTTTTAAAACCACATCCTTAATTACTGTTCTGACCACTGCATTAGCTTTGGCATTTTTAGTAAAATTGAGGGCACTCGCCCATCATTTCTCCTTCAGATGTTACACTGCTGCTTTTAGTGATAATATGTGAGGAACTTGCAACAATTAAGCTAGAGCTCTGAACAAATAACAAATCAAGTTAAGCTAAGGTAAATGAAATGGCCATAATGAAAAGTCCATAAGTTAAGAGAGAAACTAAGCAGAATATAGAAAAATAAATTCAAATTGATTTTTGGATTCTAAAATGCTGTTTATTATCATAACTTGAGGACCCCACTAGATGAGACTGTGTTAGCCAAGGAGTCTCTTACTTAGTTAATTTTGTGATTTGACAGTCTGTTAAACTTATTTCTCTTGTGGCTTGATCCCTTTCTTAGGCGTGTACCCAACGAGAAAGGTACGACACTGGGACTCAGAAATGCAGCTCTACTGTTTTTATTTTTTAAAAGTTGTCTTTCTAGGTATACATCCAAAAGAACTAAAAGCAGGGACTCGCACAAATATTTGTACACTCAGGTTTATAGCAGCATTATTCACAATAGCCAAAAGGGAGAAGCAACCCAAGTGTCCTTTGAACAGGTGTATGGATAAGCAAAATGTGATATGTGACGTATACATGCAATGGAATATTATTCAGCCATACAAAGAAGGAAATTTTGACACATGCTCCAGCATGGATAAAGATTGAAGTCATCATGCTAAATGAAATAAGCCAGTCACGAAAAGACAAATACCGTCTGATTCCACATATGTGAGATACTTGGAGTAGAGTGGTCAAATTCATAGAGACACAAAGTAGAGTGGTGGTTGCCAGGGGCTGGGGGAGGAGGGAATGAGGAATGACGGGTTCAGAGTTTCAGTTTGGGACGATGAAAAATTCTCGAGGTGGATGGTGTTAGTTCCTCAACTACATGAAGGTACCTAATACCACGGGACTGTGCACTTAAAGTGGCTAAAACGGTCAATTTTATGTTATTTATATTTTATCACAATAAGAAATGTTTCATATTTATAGACAGAGTGATATTTAGGCAGATCTTGGATCCATCCTAATCAACAGTCAGCCTCAGAGCAATTAGCCCGCTATGTGGCAACTGTGGACTGGGCTTGTCACTGAGTGCCTGCCTTTCGGTCCGTGAGGCCTGGGACTGCTCAGAGAGTTACTCCGTCCAGCTGACAGGAAGAAAATATTTATATGATTGGCCCATGTTTACCTGAGGCCACAAGCATGAAGCTTCATTTGACGCGTGCCACTCGAAGTATTCCAGCATTGTTACAGACAGCAGTGACAGTGAGGGAGCCGGACTGCCTTCCAAAAGCACCTCCAGAATTGTTAGCATACGCCCCAGAGCCAGGCTGGACAGCCATCCACCTGGAAGCAGCCAAAACACATGCTCGGATCACTGGTGATGCCCTGATTGTGGCAATCACAGTGAAGAAAGCAATATGTTCTGCTACATTATTTTTAGACACGAGAGAGTGAAACATAGGTAGTGTTAGGCTGGTGGCTTCCACAGCTGTCAACTTTTTATTTTCTTTGCTAGTAACGGTGAGGGTGACACGGATCATCTGTGAATAGAATGTGAGTGTCCTCAGCATTCTGGAAGCTCACAGTGCTTCAAATCAAATCCACACAGCTCCCCACATGCAGGCCCCAGAATTAGGCAGCTTCAATCTTATGAGTTTGATAAAAAGAAAGAAAATAAATTCAGTATGACGGGTCTTCAGAAAGTTCATGGAAAGATTTGTATTATCTTTTAATTCCATTTTCCATGCACATTTTAAAGTACTCTTACGGCTGGGTGTTTCCTCTCAGTTGAATGAAGCTTAAATTATGGATCTTGAATTACTCTCTAGTTTCCCCATTTCTAAGTCGCCTTTCTGTGTAGAACAGACCTGGCAGCTCTCTGTTGACGAGAAGGTCTGTGAGGGCAGGAGCCATGGCTTGATCACCTTTGTCTCTCCATTCCTAACCCAGTCGAGGCACTTAGTAAATGCTTGTTGGCCCTGTGCATAAATGAGTGAGTAAGCAGCAGGTCCTGCCGGATGTGAGCCCCCGTGCCCTGCCTGCTGTGCCGCCCCTCCCCCAGCTCCGAAAATAGTCTCAGCTCATTCCACCCTATTGGCTTCTTGTCATCACTGGGCAAGGAACAAGTCTGTTCTTGCTTCCCACCCTCTTCTCCCTGCAAAACCCCTCTCCCTGCATTGCAGCCTCCTTTTTGTGACTGGAGCCACCATGAAGAAAATAGAGTCCAACGAATGGACTTTTGCTCACCTACCCAATTTGGAGGCACTATATGTTTGTATATGTTACATGTGACATCTGTAAGAAACTTTTACAGAGCCCATTCTTCCTCCAAACAAATTTATAAACCAGAACAGATGATAATGACCCCCCCAAAAAGGATAAAAGCAAAGATTTACCTTGAATAATCTAAATGACTCATATTTATGAATGGACGAGTTGACTCTTCTAATAGTCTTGTCATTTGTATTACTTATTACTTATTTGATAATGATGATAATGATGGTCAATATATACTAAGCACTGAGCATCTGCCTCATAGTAGGCACTGCTGTAAGTTTTTTACGAGTATTGTCACAGTTAGGCCTTGTAAAAACTCTATGGCATATGTCCTGTTATTCTGTTTTACACTCAAGGAAGCCAAGACAGAGAAAAGTAAGTTGTTTAAAGTCACACAGTCAGTAAACAACAGAATCAAGAGGTGAAGCCAGGCCACCTGTCTCTAGAGCTGCCATTCTGAACCATTCTGGTTCTTTAGTTGAAATGCAATAGACCTAGAAAAAGATGGGCACAATATCTAACTACTGAGCTGAAGAGAAACCACCAGAGAATCCTGTGACCTGTACTGCAACCAGTGTTCCCATATTTCTCCCCTTGTGCATTTAGTGAAAGAAGAAAACTGTGCCCCATGTGAAAAAAGCATCCTGCAGAGCCAGGTGTGCTATCTCGGAGATGCTCCTGTACATGAGCTCCGCTCACGTAAGGTCAGGAAGCAGAGAGGACACCAGGGTCCCTCTGGCTCCTTGAGAATCTTTGACCTACCAAGCATCTGAGTAATGTGAAATATGCCACAAATGAATGACCACCTTCGTGCATAAGTAGTTTTCAAGCCCGTTACAAAATCCAAATTGGTCCAGCAGCCTCTCTTGTCCAAATGCAGTGGCTCCTGGGTACCTGGAAATCCTGACAGCCTCCCTTTCTAGCACCCTCTGGCATTAGGCCAGAGACCCCACCAAACACAGCCTGTCCCTGCTGTGCATGCTGCACTGGCCCGTGACCAGGTGGGCACTTCTCAGCATTGCCCTTACCTGCCGGCTCACTTTGGTGACTCAGGAGTTCGCAGTTAACACCCCATTTCAACCCACAGAAGAGACTGGGACACGAGACTCCCGCAGCATTCTTGTTATTTCTTACGTGCTCACTTGTTAGATTCTGAAAGAGGAAGGTAAGGCTGCCGTCTGTGGACAGAGCCAGCCCTGCTGCCTATTGTCACAGCTGAGACTCTGCACACTAGTGAGGAGTTGTCACCAGCATGTGCCAGTGGAGGCATCTCGGCTTCAAAGGCGAGAAGTCTCATGTCTGGAGGGAAGGAAGCCAGGTAGCTACGGGTTGAACGTAGCAAGCCAGATACAAGCTCTTGGCATGGGCTTGTGAACCCTTCCTTCACAGACAGGTAGGGTTGGTCTGAGGGTCTGATGCCACAGCTCTTATCTTTTGCCCCGACGACCCAGTACAGCGTCTGATACTCAGATGAATACAACCTTCCAGTGATGTGGGAAAACGGCTGCTAAGCCGCTGGAGTGACTCACACTGTGCCGTTGTGGCTGCCATCAGGGCTCCAAGCTGATGTTCAGACCAACTCTCTGCCCTGGCTTGCTTGCCCTGCTGTCGGCATTTCTGTTAGTGTTGTCTTCTGCCAAGCAAGAACGGTCTCTGCTTCTCAACTCTGGACAAAACTCACCATGTTTCTAGCACTCAGTAAAATTATTTATGGACGTTAATATGCTTTTTTTCATATATTTCAATGTCATTTTACAGTATTAATATTAGCCTGAAATATATTTTCTGAGAGTTATTAAGTATTTTTAAATAAATTTGACAAGGACATATTTCATTTCTGATCACAGCTAATCTCAATCTCATGCCAAACCATTTGGTTTTCACATTAAACCATGCAGCCCCAGACCAGTTTGTAGCCAAGACTAAGCAATAGGAAAGTATGGTAAGGTCCTCATACCAGCTTTTGTAATTCTTACAAAACATGCTTTAAAGTGCCATCATAAATATGTAAAGTTAAACTTAGCAAAAATAAATGCATAGATTATACTTATTGCCTGCGGTACTCTTGATTTTAATTTATTTCCTCACTAGCAAATTTGCTAAATTTGGTAATTTGCAGGCAGTTTCTTCTTCATTAGTGAGAAAAATAAGTTAGTTCTATATTCATTTTTCTTAAGTAACTGTTTTCTAAAGTTCTTTTTATAAGTATAATCAACACTCAATTATTTGTGTTACTAGAAGAGAGAGAAAGATTCAGATAAAACAATAGGAATCACAAATTGTTTATGTAGTGAAAAATGCTGAATTTGTGGAACAAAGCTAATTTATAGACCATCTACCCCGTCTTACTAAATTTTATGGAGCAGGTTTAACCAATGAAGACCCACACAATGCCAAGTGTCATGGCAATGGGATTCTTCTCCCCAGGCCTGACCATTGTATGCTCCAGCCCTTGCCTATAGCACAGACTGCTTGTCACTATAGATAGCTTATGAAGGGGAATATTTGCTCAACCATAATCCAGATTCACTTCAATATCATGCATGTAAGCTCCACCTGCACTCAATGGAAGAAGTTAAGTAAGATATATTGCCTTCCTGTTTGGCTTTGGAATTAAATTTCTCCATAAATATTATATCAACCCCGTAGGAGATAGTTTCCTTAAATAAAGAAGTATTGTGGGTATATGGAAGGAAAATGAAGACTGAAAATTACAGATGTCATCGACACATCATCATGAGAAACATCACACCTAAGTGGGAAGAGACAGGAGTCCTATTTTTTCCTACTATTTTATATTCATTTTCCTTAACTTCCCTTGAAAAGTGGATTTAGAAAGTCCTGTTGCAGTCTATTACAGATATGTTAGCATTGGCTGCCAAAAAAGTTATATCTTCAAAAACATCATGTTGAATCGGACAAAAAATTGCTTATCACATTAATAAAGCAAACACTTTTTGTTTTGGGGGGGCTGCAGGGGGCATAAAAGTAATAAGTCTATTTAGAACTGCTTCCCACCTTGCTGAGCACATTCTCTGAACACTTCATATGGTGTTCCTCTTGCAACTTTTTCAGAGAGCAGTGATTTAGACATAGAAACAACATTATCAACAAAAAGGAAGAAAAAAATCTTAATGGTCTAATCTGTAGCTATTATGAGATTATGTAGAATTCATAGAATTGGTGAGAATTCCACCCAAGGTAGGAATTTAGCATGAAATATGTTTGTACTTCTATTTAGTCTTCAGTAATCACATGGATTGATTGCAAATGTGACTTTTTTTTCCCTACCAAGCATATATAATCATATAGGCTGAATGGATACTAATTCACTGAAATGTGATTTTTTTTATGATGGTCCATTTTTTTTCATGTAGTATTTATTCCTGAAACAACAGTGTAAGTAATCTAGAAACATGAGTTAGTATGCAAGTATTCACTTTACAATCCTATCTTTTGGAATCCATTTGATGCACAAGATTGTTCAAACTAAGTAATACATAGAATTTCCAGAACTGTAATGAGCCTTGGAGTTCATATCTTCCTAACTTCTCATTTTATAGATGAAGAAACAGAAGCCCAGATTAGGTAAGTGCTTTCACTGGGGGAGGGGGATCCCCATAGCTAGGAATCCTAATTTATAGTTTCTTCACAGATTGCTGTAATGTGACTTTTCTCATGATTGCTTAACTGACTGTTGTCAGTTTTGCTGATTTCGTGACATGTCAGTGATAATGCAAGGGCCACGCGGTTAATTTGAGAACCTCTGTATTTTTCTAGTGCAGCCAGGTAAGCTCCACTAGGCAAGAAGTCTCAATGTGCAACAGGTCTCCAATGCCTGGAAAAAGTGCTCGACCCAGAAAAGACCTGATGCAATCAACTGCCGCACCAGCCACACAATTACTGTCAGTTATGGTCTTTGCTCCCTCAAACTATCAAGCAGTAAATTTGTAAATGAGCTGAGCATTTGTTATTAAAACTTCATTTTACTATTCTGTCTATGCAACAAACATTTAACATAGTACTCACTCAAGGAAAAAAAGCCACCCTCCAATTTTATATAGGCAGTCTCTGGCCTATAGTTAATATATTCAGGGCCCTGCAAAGTAATATGCAAAGAGTTGTCTTTCTGTTTATTATTACAGATAAAAGTTTAGACTTCTGACCCGGGATAGGAGGAGAAATTCATTAAAGGAACAAATTACAGGGAGATTCCTAAAGAATCAGTCTCTGAGTTAATCAGGGCACTTAAATTGTGTCTAGCTCTGGCTTATTATCATAACTGAGTAGAAGGCCGTGGGATCTCAGCCATCAAAGAGGCCTGGCTTCAATTACTTTTGAAGTGATGACTACATTTGGAGGTGGTGTAGACTGACCAGTGATTGTCAAAACTGGTTCAAAATGAAACCGTTGATCCATACTTACTTTTGCCACATAACTTGCAGATGCCCTGCAACAAAAATAAATTAGCTCTAAATTTTCTGTTGAGCACAGCCTTCCTATGGGGCCATGGTGTGAATGCTCTTCAGTCATTTTGCTGAGGGCTAGGAGAGATGTGAATGTAACCTCAGGCTACAGGAGTGGCTAAAAAGTAAAATATTCATGCATAATTAAGGCAAAACACAAAAATCAGTCATTCTAGACCTAAATAACCTTTTCTTGCTGGAGAGCTTTTATTTAAGTTTCAGCATTTACTGTCTGAGGCAGGCTCATAGAGGTTATACCTCTTGCATCCAGAATGTGCAGAAAGTCTACAACTGTAAATGTCTCAGCAGCAAATGGGCTGTGCAGCGTGCCACAGCCATAGCCTGGTAGGTAATTTATGTTGCTCAGGGACTGTACTTTCTAATAGATTGAACTGTTAGTTTTCAGGAGGATTTAATGAAATATTGAACCAGATGCCACTGGTCTGCCGTGAATGTGGGACTATGAGAAATGAGGAAATGTTGCTTTGTAAACAGCTTGGACCTCTGAGAGCAGGGAGAAATTGGGGCCTTAGTGAAAGAGAATCACAGCCAAGAGCAAACATGGCAGGTGTAAATGTGTCTGCCTCTATGTCATGTGCTCACGTAAAGTGGGAGTCTGGGTCTAGCCCCGGGCCCTTTGGATTATCCAGAAAAATTGCCTAATTCTGGAGGTAGGTAATAGGGGCTGGTGTTTTTCTGGGCCATTGTGTTGTCCAGCGTTAATACTCTAAATATCCTATTAATTCCACTTGGTATGCTTTTGCCATATTTGCATTTCAACAATATTATCAGGAAGATTGGCATCAGGATTTATCTAGAAGATTTTTGAAAGGAAAAAAAATATCTTCAGAATGAAATTGTTGCTTGTCATTTTAAGAGCCCGGACAAGTAGACTTTTTCCCTAACATTTAGGACTGTTCCTTTTCTTTTCTTTCTTAAACTATAATGGTCAGTACAAGAATCATTTCTGGGCAAAAACATTAAACTTATGAGTTCAAATTTTGATTTTTCTCTTTAGGAAAGGGACATGTTGTTAGAGAGATACTTTCTCTTCTCTGTAAGCAGCATTCCAGACAAAAACACTTTTCTTTTTGAGAGTCATCCTGTTTATTTTGCTTAAGATTTTAAAAGTTGGCATTTAAAAATATGTCTAGCAGTCTTAGTTTAAAGTGCTTTCTGGTTTTTGACAATCCTGACCAGTGCCTAAGAGCACTCAGCGGAGGGTCACATGGCATGTCAGATGCAAGGAGGAGGACCCTGGCATAGTTCTATGTTAAGCAGGCAAATAGACTTGACAATTAAAGCAAAAATTGTGGGTATAAAGGTGAATAGTTGTGTGCATAAGGATTCATATCCATAGGAAGATTCTCTTTCTAGTTAGCTAAATGTCTGGTATAATTTGGATCAGCTTTTAACCATGTGAAACTGAAAGTTGTTGGTGTTCTGTAAATAGTTTTGGATAGAAGTAGACAACATAGTTGGAAACCTTACTTATGCAATTCTTTCTGGTCCTGGACCAGAGCTTAACAGCTGATCACAGAAAATAAAGAGGTTGAAAGCTAAAGGAAAGGAGATAACTCTTGTCAAGTTCCTGGTGACAGCCATGGTGACTGCTCTGTACGTATTTATTTGTGCCTATTTTATAGGACAGTACTTACTTCCTCCAGATCATTCAAGAGAATGCTGGTGGAGTAAAAATGTTAAGATGCTTCTGAAAAAAGATTTAGCATATTTTGGTTTGGAAGAATAGGTCTTGGGCCATGTCCAGGGGCCTGGGGTATAGCACCAGCAGGGCCACTAAGTCAGTCCTTTGGCAAGTGACCTTTGGCAAGTCACTGGACCTCCCTCAGTCTCTCTTGTTTATCAGTTCAAAAACTGCCAGATAATGTTTAAGGTTCCTTATCACTACTGATGATGTCTATTTCTAATATTACCAACTCTGATCTTTATAACAAATACCTTAGATAAACAAAAACGTAGATCACTCCTATGAGAATTCTTATCCAATTATTTGATTTGTTCATTTCCATGCCATTCCAGCATGTCAAATAGGTAGCCTTAAATTAATAGGGAAACTTGTTTCCTGTGATACTGTATAACTTACTGTGTTTTCTAGAGCATCTGATTTTGCTCTCAACTACTCCCTTTAGAGTGATAAGGACTTACTACCACCCCAGTATCATGGATATCGCTCCATTGCCTTAAAGAAAAAATGTGAATTTATAAACAAAGGATTGATAAACATATCTTCAGACATTTGCCTTCTTGTCACTAAGATTTATATGATGGATGAAAAATAGTGAGTGGTACAAATAAACCTGACTATTCCTTTGTAACATTTCAATTTTGACCTTTTCTTATTTTATAGACTAACCCACTCCCTGCAACACATTGGAGGTGTAGATCATCCCAACCTTGTTTTATGGTCTGGCTGCAATTCATAGCCCCTTAATAGCTATGTCTTCAGCACACTGGGAAATTCATCTTTATGCAGGGTAGAGCCGTTTCAAGACACAGAACTATGTACCTCAATGTGCAATCCAAGGACCCTCTGCCTCAGAATCATCTGGGGTACTTAGGACAGTGAATCCTTCTTGGTCACACCCCCAAGCATAGTGAATCAGAATGTGGGGCAGGAGGAACCTGTACAAGTGTCCTAAGAGATAGTGATCCTTATTGATGCTTAAGGACCACTGCCCCATCCGACATGCCAGCTGCCAGCATCCCTTGTGTATAAGAGGATCCTGATTGTGGGGGAAGTTCTTAACTGTAGAATGTTTGCTTAAACACAAGAATGAGATACTACTACTTAACCTCAGGATAGCCCATTTGAAGCAGAAGGAAAATGTCAAGGGAACCTAATTCTGTGGTCCTGATTCTGCTGGCGCTATGGGACCATCCCATAGCAAACATCCTTTGGTGTGGTCTTGAATTGGTCCCAGGTGAACTAACTCACCTGGCACTGTAATTATTTCTCCCAGGTATGATGATGCATAAAACAAAGCTGAGTGTGTGTGTATGTATGTCTATTTGCCTGTTTATGCATACACACAAACACACATTCTTTTTTCTTAATTTGTGATATATGGAGGGTTTCATTCTTCTTAATAGAAGACTGTGTTCAGTTCAGGGATTAGGAGTAGTAGAGAGACACATTGATTCATTCAATGAGCACTTGAGGTGCCTACTTATTCAAGGCACTAAACTAGGTGCTGCAGGGACAACATATCCTGGACTAACTCAAAGATCTGAAGAGTGTACACATAAAGACAATTTTAGGTTGAAAGTGATAAAACGTTATAGGATGTGGGTAAAAGCTCTCTACAAGCTCAGAGGGAAAACTTGCTTTCAGCTGGAGGAATCAGGAAAACTTCAAGGAGGAGGTGGAAAATAGGTTGCAACTATTAGATATAGAAAATGAAAAATAGGTGGTAATGTGCTGTTGGAGTGAGAATTATCATTACTTATTATTTTCATAACATTTCATAACACTTAATATAACAGAGCATCTGTTTTGCTCATTTCATGTGAGTGCATATGCTGAATGGTATAAACAGGCCAGGTCAGAAAAATACTGCTTTCAGACAAAGGATATTGGTCCACTTATAAAGCAAGTAAAAGATTAAGTATGGTTTTGGAAGCAAACTTAAAGATCAAAGCAAAGACAAGGTGGGTTTGGGGTTATACAACATAAGAATTGGTAATGTATTGTAGTTAATTTAGGGAAAGAAATTATCAGCCAAATAGTACAAGCGCAGTACTGACAGTGTGTAGAAGAGTAGTTAGCTATGAAATAGTAAGGCAGTGAAAGGAGGGGAAAATACCTATAGAGAAAGTACAATTTGTTGTCTCTTGTTAAAGTAAAAAATGACTTGCTACCTGAGTGAGAATAAGCATATTTCTTATTAAAAATATCTTTGTCTTATGATAGCCTGTTACTGTTTGAATCACAACTTCCACTGCTGCTTTCATTTGGTAAAAGCCGTTAAACTCATATACTTCCTGAATGTGTCCAGTGTGTGAAAGCTTTAATTAAATCTACAAGTACAGCCTTACAAGAACAAGAATCAATTAATTGCAACATGGGCCACGCATTTGTTTCTCTGACAGTCCCTGTGCTTTGGAGAAAAGGCAATCTGTGCACCCTTATCTGAATTAGTAAACTCAATATCACTTTCCATTAGCATGGCCAATCAGCGCCGTGTGTCTGCTTTCTGACACTGTTTACACGCTAATACCCTCACAAATAGAGTCTGTTCCAGCTGGTTTTCTATAGGATTCCAGAGCAGTAAATCTGTGAGGTGGAATATGCCTGTTTTCTGCTTTCTGCATCACTGGCTTTTCTGAGTTCCTCTCTAGATTGAGCTCCATAATTAGACTGCAGAGTAATTAAAGTAAAATTCAGCACATGCAAATAGAGCAAAAGGATTTGCTGCTAATTATGGTTGTTATACCATAGTCAAGAAAAATTAGTTTATAACATTATGGCTTTTCAGTGACCTGCAGTAGTCTAAAATAAGGAAGTGATGTTTGTGCTTAAGATTTCTACAACGGGAATTAATATATATTCATCCCATGAGAAAATTAGAGATAAAAGCTGTTTATGTGAGGTTTTAGCCTAAAAAAAGATCCGAAATTCCAATATCCTATAGAAGCTGTAGTGTAAAATTACTTTGGTTTTATTTTTGTTTTATTTCCAAAAGGTGCTGTTTTTTAAATATGCCGATGCTGTGGTATAGCACACACTATACACGCACAGTCTGTCAATACTCACTTCTAACTTTCAGCATTTACAGCTGGGAGTTTAATTAGACAGTATATAATTTTCTCGTTTTAAGGTCTTCACCTAGAATACCTTATGCCAAACGTTTAAAGCCAATGAACTGTGACTGGTTACATTCAGCTTATGCAGAGGAAATAGCCTTAAGCAAGGTGGCCTAGTTGAGCATGCTGAGTCAAGTAGGTATCTCGAAGGTAATTTTGTTGGCTGCACATAGTGTAGAATTAGAATTGCAAGGATTTCTACTTTGAAACATTACATGTTTTAGTGTGAGGATTGTCTCAGAGGCAAAGAATTAGGTTTTCTCACTGAAAAGATAAAGCAGATTTATTTGTGAGCTGTTCACCCCTTGCTGCTATGTGTTTTTTTTCACTTGTTTCTCATTCCTCAGACTCTGAAGACTGGAGGACAAGCATGTGTTCTTCTTATGACTGAAAAGGGGAAAGCAGCACTTGAAGAGTTAAGAGCTTTGCATGTTAATTAAGAGAAGCAATATTCACAAAATATAAAAATTTAAAGATTTACTCCATCCAGGGTCAAATTGGGAAATTTAAAAATTTATGAGCTTATACTGTTAGTAGTTTCCTGAGGGAAAATTCATCCAGTTTTTGAGCAGTTAATGAATTGCTTGTTGTATGGCAGTATAATAGAAAGAGTACAGTTGGACATAATCTAGAAGTTCTTTTTGGAAACAAGCTAACAAGGGAGCCTGTGTAATCTCTATCTATTGCAATCTCCAAAAATAGGTTGAATAACCATCTATCTTCAGTGATTTCAGGATGCTGTGCCTGGGGGCAGGGAGTTGGAGCTGGTAGCTTCTGAAGTCCTTCCACTTCTCTAATTCCCATAATTTTTCATGTAAATATAAACACAGACAATGTGATTTTCTTTATACAGAATTTTACTCTGTGAAAAAAAATATATGTAGTATTCAGTACTCCCATTATAGAACACTGCTATCAATTATTAAGCTTAACTCCAAAGAGCTTTTTCTGTTGATGAAGGGAACCAAAGTGCACATCACCACCACCAAGATGGTAATTTGTGATGGACGTTGAATGTCCAAATGACTGTTGCAGGAGGGGCCAAGAGAAAGGTCACATGAAGATTAGTTCCAGACATACCCAGTTGGTACTCATGAAGGATTTTGCTCTGATTAGCAAAGCACCAGTGTCCAGCCAGGGAAAAAAGATCAGATCAGTAACCTTCCAAAAGGGAAGTTAACATCAGTGATAAACAAAGGCCACCCCTGTCCGTCGGTGCTGCAAACCCATGCAGAGCTGATTAACAATATTCTTCACTGTGGCTTGAAAGCGCTGCTGGCAGTTTCAGTTCTAATCATTTGTGGATCAGATTAAATAGAAATACCTCTGCTTCTTTTCCATCTTTTCTTTTTATCCTTCTCTTTTCTTCTGCCCATTTTTATGTGCACTGATTTTCTAATTTTTTACTTTTTATGTTTTTTCTATCAACCCCATTTTCTCCTGCCTTTATCAGAGGATGTGCTTTTCTTATTACTCATTCAAATACTGATACCCTCTGGAACAAACTAAATGATTAAGTTGTTTTAATCTTTTTTAAAGTATGACAGTGTATACTTTTTCAACCCATCATCCAACCGATAAAATAAGTAGTTTCTTTAGTAATTCTTCACAAAGTCTCTCTGTTTATTCATACATTAAACACAGTTTTGAGAACATACTGTTAAAATAGAAACATTAGCCAAATTAAATTTAGCAGAGTTTATTTGAGCAAAGAACAATTTGCGAATCAGGCGGCCCTCAGAACCAGAAGGGGCTCCAGGAGCTGGGCTCCACACCTGGGCAGGCAGCACTGAGGGAGGGAAAGCAGATGGGAGGTACCCAAATGGCCTGATTGGTTACTGTGGGGCATTTGCCTCATTTGAACACAGTCTGGTCAATTGGCTGCCTGGAATTGACTAGAGCACGGCTGCTGTGATTGGCTGAGACTCAGCTATCTGTTACAAAAGTATACTCCCAGGATAGGCTTCCAGTTACTTACCTGCTAAGTTAGGCTGCAGTTCCTTATGTAAGAACTCAAAGTAGGGAAGCATTCTCAGGCCTAATTCAGTTTATTTTAACACTAGCCCATGTCAGACACTGTTCTAGACATTGCAAATAGAGCAAGCAGTGAACAAAATACACAGAAATCTTTGCACTTCTGGAGATTTGAAGTCATGTCAAGAATCTTCCTCTGTGAGCAGTCATCCAGGAGGAAGAAATGAGAGTTGGGCATGTGCCGTCTTTCTCCAGGTGTTTCCAGTTTTCTTTATTTTGGTTGATACTGTTTGAATTAACACAGTCTGCTCCAACCAGGCCAAAGAAGCACAGCAGTTGCTGGAGGCAAAGATGAATCCGAGCTTCTGCAGGCAGGGAGGGAGAACCAGGAATGGAGGGGAAGCAGGATGAGGGGCCTTGATGCACAGGGCAGCTGCCAGCTGGGATCTGCTGCAGAAGGAGCGAGCTCCAGGGAGCATGACCATGGGAGCCTGCTAGGCCTCTCTGCGGCCAGAATGTTGGGTGCCTGCTTTGGGCAGCTGAGCTTCTGCCCAAGTTCAGAGCATTTTCCACTGCCCGTGCATCTTAGAAGAGTGCAACTGTTGATTTCTCATGATGCTCGTTGAATCAGACACCCTGAGGGTCTCTAAGGGAAGGGTGAGTCTGCATCGGGCTTTCCCCAGGTTAACAGTTCAAAAATTGCCATCCTTCATCAGTGCTCGCAACGTGGCAAACATAGTTCTCTGCTGTTGCACATCTTAAAACAGTCAGCCTCTTTCTTAATGCTTCTTGGAAAAAAATAAACTGGAACTCAAAGGGATCCTGTTGTTTTAAAAGTTTTGGTTCAATTTCAAGATAAAGATGAGTAATATTCATTTGGGGTCTTTAATTACACTGGGTGTCTGGCTTACCTTAGAAGCTGCCTTTGTTATTTCCAGTCCTATTCTAATCTGTGTTTTCCTCTGCCATTATTATATCATGAAAGTAAACGCCCCTCTCCACCCACCAGAAACCCATCACATTGTTCACTGAAAATCAGAATGGAACAGGGGTGTTAATATATTTATAGTTGCTAGATATATTAAAGAATCTCATTTCATTTATTTTAAAGTAGTCAAGACATTGCTTTAGCTAAACTTTAGTGCACTTTAAATATTTTTGAATTGAAGTGATATATTATTTTATGTTGAACTAATTACAGTACCCTTTTCTCTTGAACTTGTTTGCTGTTAAACTTACTTCCAAATCAGAACAACCTAAGGGATTTTTAACATATGCAGATATCTAGCCCTCACTCTAAATTGCCCCATATAAAGAATAACCAGGAATATTTATTTTTAAAAAGGACCACAGTTTATTTGGCAACTACTGTTGTGCTCTACTCAAAAATACGTGCTGTAGCTATAAAATCACTTTGATTAAATGATAGCTTTGATAGCTTTCTTGTCTTTAGAAAGTTAATACATGTTTATTATAAAATCTTTCGTCATAGCAGAAAAGTACCAAGAAAAAGTAAAATAATTTAATATCTTTCCCTGCCCCTGAGTTCTGGGCCTGTTCTGACGACCATCTTTTCATATATCACCATGGATGGTGGGCACACGTGTGTCCCCATACGTCCTGTGTAAAGGAGAGCAGTGCTCTGTGTGCTGTTCCATAGCTAGTTTTTCTCATATCTTGCCACACCAGGAGTTATATTTAACCATGTGATATTAATAATTTCTGTGGCCTCAACTACAATTAAGTTTGTAGTGACACAGTCCTTATAATTAGATAAGTTTACATTTTTTTCAAATAGTTTATCAGATTTTAAACTACCCTCACTTTTAAACTACAGATTTTTTTTTTTTAGCTGATGCACAATTTATTTTTTTTTATTTTATTTTTTATTTTATTTTGTCGATATACATTGTAGCTGATTATTGCTCCCCATCAACAAGACCGCCCTCCCTTCTCCCTCCCCCTCCCCCCAACAATGTCCTTTCTGTTTGCTTGTTGTATCAACTTCAAATAATTGTGGTTGTTATATCTTCTCCCCCCCCCCCGGTTTTTTTTGTGTGTGTGTGTGTGTGTGTGTGTGTGTGTGTGTGTCTGTGTGTGTGTGTGTGTGTGTGTGTGTGAATTTATATATTAATTTTTAGCTCCCACCAATAAGTGAGAACATGTGGTATTTCTCTTTCTGTGCCTGACTTGTTTCACTTAATATAATTCTCTCAAGGTCCATCCATGTTGTTGCAAATGGCAGTATTTCATTCGTTTTTATAGCTGAGTAGTATTCCATTGTGTAGATGTACCACATTTTCCGTATCCACTCATCTGATGATGGGCATTTGGGCTGGTTCCAACTCTTGACTATTGTAGAGAGTGCTGCGATAAACATTGGGGAACAGGTATAACTTCGACTTGATGATTTCCATTCCTCTGGGTATATTCCCAACAGGGGGATGGCTGGGTCGTATGGTAGATCTATCTGCAATTGTTTGAGGAACCTCCATACTATTTTCCATAGAGGCTGCACCATTTTGCAGTCCCACCAACAATGTATGAGAGTTCCTTTTTCTCCGCAGCCTTGCCAGCATTTATCGTTCATAGTCTTTTGGATTTTAGCCATCCTAACTGGGGTTAGATGGTATCTCAATGTGGTTTTGATTTGCATTTCCCGGATGCTGAATGATGTTGAGCATTTTTTCATATGTCTGTTGGCCATTTGTATATCTTCCTTAGAGAAATGCCTGCTTAGCTCTTTTGCCCATTTTTTAATTGGGTTGCTTGTTTTCTTCTTGTAAAGTTGTTTGAGTTCCTTATATATTCTGGATATTAATCCTTTGTCAGATGTATATTTTGCAAATATTTTCTCACACTCTGTTGGTTGTCTTTTAACTCTTTTAATTGTTTCTTTTGCTGTGCAGAAGCTTTTTAGTTTGATATAATCCCATTTGTTTATTTTTCCTTTGGTTGCCCGTGCTTTTGGGGTCGTATTCATGAAGTCTGTGCCCAGTCCTATTTCCTGAAGTGTTTCTCCTATGTTTTCTTTAAGAAGTTTTATTGTTTCAGGGTGTATATTTAAATCCTTAATCCATTTTGAGTTGATTTTAGTATACGGTGAGAGGTATGGATCTAGTTTCATTCTCCTGCATATGGATATCCAGTTCTCCCAGCACCATTTGCTGAAGAGGCAGTCTCTTCCCCAGTGAATAGGCTTGGTGCCTTTGTCAAAGATCAGATGGCAGTAAGTGTGTGGGTTGATTTCTGGATTCTCTATTCTATTCCATTGGTCAGTGTGTCTGTTTTTATGCCAGTACCATACTGTTTTGGTTATTATAGCTTTGTAGTATATCTTAAAGTCAGGTAGTGTTATGCCTCCAGCTTTATTTTTTTTGCTCAGCATTGCTTTGGCTATGCGTGGTCTTTTATTGTTCCATATAAATGTCTGAATAGTTTTTTCCATTTCTGAGAAAAATGTCTTTGGAATTTTGTTGCGGATTGCATTGAATTTGTATATCACTTTGGGTAGTATGGACATTTTCACTATGTTGATTCTTCCAATCCAAGAGCATGGAATATCTTTCCATCTTCTTGTATCCTCTCTAATTTCTCTCAGCAGTGGTTTGTAGTTCTCATTGTAGAGATTTTTCACCTCCTTGGTTAACTCAATTCCTAAGTATTTTATTTTTTGGTGGCTATTGTAAATGGGCAGGCTTTCTTGATTTCTCCTTCTGCATGTTCACTATTGGAGAAAAGAAATGCTACTGATTTTTGTGTGTTGATTTTTTATCCTGCTACTGTGCTGAAATCATTTATCAATTCCAACAGTTTTTTTGTAGAGGTTTTAGGCTCTTCGATATATAGGATCATGTCATTTGCAAACAGGGACAGTTTGACTTCATCTTTTCCGATCTGGATGCCCTTTATTTCCTTCTCTTCTCTGATTGCTCTGGCTAGTACTTCCAACACTATGTTGAATAGGAGTGGTGAGAGTGGGCATCCTTGTCTAGTTCCTGTTCTTAAAGGAAAAGCTTTCAGCTTTTCCCCATTCAGGATGATATTGGCAGTGAGTTTGGCATATATGGCTTTAATTATGTTGAGATACTTTCCCTCTATACCTAACTTATAGAGGGTCTTTGTCATGAATGAGTGCTGAACTTTATCAAATGCTTTTTCAGCATCTATAGAGATGATCATATGGTCCTTGTGTTTGAGTTTATTAATATGGTGTATCACATTTATTGATTTGCGTATGTTGAACCAACCTTGCATCCCTGGGATGAATCCCACTTGATCGTGATAAATAATTTTACGTATGTGTTGCTGTATTCTGTTTGCTAGTATTTTAGTGAGGATTTTTGCATCTATATTCATCAAGGATATCGGCCTGTAGTTTTCTTTTTTGGTTATATCTTTACCTGGTTTTGGTATCAGGATGATGTTTGCTTCATAGAATGAGTTTGGGAGATTTGCGTCCGTTTTAATCTTTTGGAATAGTTTGTAAAGAATCGGTGTCAATTCCTCTTTGAATGTTTGGTAAAATTCTGCTGTGAATCCATCTGCTCCTGGGCTTTTCTTTGTTGGGAGCCTTCTGATAACAGCTTCAATCTCCTTTATTGTTATTGGTCTGTTCAAATTTTCTACGTCTTCACGGTTCAGTTTTGGGAGCTTGTGTGTGTCCAGAAATTTATCCATTTCCTCCAGATTTTCAAATTTGTTGGCGTATAGTTGTTTATCGTAGTCTCGAATGATTCCTTGTATTTCAGATGAATCAGTGGTAATATCACCTTTTTCATTTCTAATTTTTGTTATTTGAGTCTTCTCTCTTCTTTTTTCTGTTAGCCATGCTAATGGTTTGTCAATTTTATTTATCTTTTCAAAAAACCAACTTTTTGATTCGTTGATCTTTTGAATTGTTTTTTGGTTTTCAATTTCATTCAGTTCTGCTCTGATCTTAATGATTTCTTTCCGTCTACTAACTTTAGGTTTGGATTGTTCTTGTTTTTCTAGTTCTTTAAGGCGAAGTGTTAGGTTGTTCACTTGCCATCTTTCCATTCTTCTGAAGTGAGCGTTTAATGCAATAAATTTCCCCCTCAATACTGCTTTTGCAGTATCCCACAGGTTTTGGTATGATGTATCATTGGTTTCATTAGTTTCAATAAATTTTTTGATTTCCTGCTTGATTTCTTCTTG
The DNA here is from genome assembly GCF_027409185.1 of Cynocephalus volans. Classification (NCBI taxonomy): domain Eukaryota; kingdom Metazoa; phylum Chordata; class Mammalia; order Dermoptera; family Cynocephalidae; genus Cynocephalus; species Cynocephalus volans. The sequence goes on from NC_084472.1 coordinate 4,163,027, forward strand.
GACCCATATGTCATTAAGTAGAATGCTGTTTAATTTCCATGTGTTTGTATAGTTTCCAGAGTTTTGTTTGTTATTAATTTCTAGTTTTAATCCATTGTGGTCTGAGAAGATACATGGGATAATTCCAATTTTTTTGAATTTATTGAGACTTGATTTGTGACCTAATATGTGATCTATCCTGGAGAATGATCCATGTGCTGATGAGAAAAATGAATATTCTGAGGTTGTTGGGTGGAATGTTCTGTAGATATCTGCCAATTCCAATTGGTCTAGAGTCTTGTTGAGATCTTGTGTTTCTCTACTGATTCTTTGCCTAGATGATATGTCTAATATTGACAGTGGGGTGTTCAGGTCCCCTGCTATTATGGTATTAGTGTCTATTTCCTTCTTTAGGTCTAATAGAGTTTGTTTTATAAATCTGGCTGCTCCAACATTGGGTGCATACATATTTATGATTGTTATGTCTTCTTGATGGATCAGTCCTTTTATCATTAAGTAGTGTCCCTCATTGTCTCTTTTTATGGTTTTTAGTTTAAAGTCTATTTTGTCAGATATAAGAATAGCTACTCCAGCTCGTTTTTCTTTTCTGTTTCATGGTAAATCTTTTTCCATCCTTTCACTCTTAGTCTGTGTGAGTCTTTATGGGTGAGGTGGGTCTCTTGTAGGCAGCATATAGTTGGGTCTTGCTTTTTGATCCAGTCAGCCAGTCCGTGTCTTTTAATTGGGGAATTTAAGCCTTTTACATTAAGAGTTGTTATTGAAAGGTGTTGATTTATTCCTAGCATTTTATTGGTTGTTTGGTTGTCTTAGGTGTCTTTTGTTCCTTGCTTTCTGATTTACTGTTTGCTTTCTTTGTTTGGTGGTTCCTTAGGTTGTAGATAGTGTTTTTGTTAGCTTGTTTTCTCTTCATGAATGCCATTTTTATTATACTAGTGGGTTTTGATTTTTCTTGGGTTTTTATGGCAGTGGTAGTTATTTTTCAGGAACCAAACCCAGTACTCCCTTGAGGATTTCTTGTAAGGGTGGTCGTGTGGTAGTGAACTCCCGCAGTTTTTGTTTGTCTGAGAAATATACTATTTGCCCCTCATTTCGGAAGGATAGCCTTGCAGGGTAGAGTATTCTTGGCTGGCAATCTTTGTCTTTTAGTATTTTGAAAATATCATCCCATTCCTTTCTAGCTTTTAGGGTTTGTGATGAAAAGTCTGATGTTAGCCTGATTGGGGCTCCCTTATAGGTGATTTGACGCTTCTCTCTTGCAGCTTTTAAGATTCTCTCTTTGTCTCTGAGTTTTGCCAATTTGACTATGACATGTCTTGGAGAAGGCCTTTTTGGGTTGAATACGTTTGGAGATCGTTGAGCTTCCTGGATCTGAAGATCTGTGATTTTTCCTATACCTGGGAAGTTTTCAGCCACTATTTTGTTGAATATGTTTTCAATGGAATCTCCATTTTCCTCCCCTTCTGGAATACCCATGACTCGGATATTTGAACACTTGAGGTTGTCTGATATCTCTCTCAGATTTTCTTCCATGTCCTTGATTCTTTTTTCTTTCTTTTTGTCTGCTTGTGTTATTTCAAACAGCCCATCTTCAAGTTCAGAGGTTCTCTCTTCAACTTCGACAAGCCTGCTGGTTAAACTCTCCGTTGTGTTTTTTATTTCGCTGAATAACTTCTTCAGTTCAGCAAGTTCTGCTACATTTTTTTTCAGGACATTGATTTCCTTGTACATTTCCTCTTTCAGATCCTGTATACTTTTCCTCATTTCATCATGATGTCTAGCTGAGTTTTCTTGTATCTCATTCAGTTTCCTTAGAATTATCACTCGAAATTCCTTGTCAGTCATTTCAAGGGCTTCTTGTTCTATAGGATCTAGAGTATGAGATTTATTAACTTTTGGTGGTGTACTTTCTTGATTTTCTGTATTTCTGGTATCTTTTTTTTGGTGTTTATTCATTGTGGCAGGGGGTTGCACAGACCACCAGTTTGAGACTAATGACTAACTAGGATGTTGCTGTGGTTGCTAATTTGGTATGGCTCCCTCCGTGACTGCTCAGTTGGCCTCTAGTGCCTTGTGTGTGTGGTTGCCTCGGGTCTTGGGCTTCTCCGGGGAGCCACCTTTCTGGTCAGGTTGGACTCTGCTGGGCTGGTGGATCACGTACCACAGGGTGTGTGATCTCTGTTGAGCTTTCACTTCCTGTGCAGGACTTCTCCCCATTCCGTGTGCTCTGGCCCAGGCTGTTAGATCGTGCAGTGGCGACCCCACCGGGTGTGTGGTTTCTGTCGAGTCTCCGCCTCCCTGGCCGCACGTCTCCCCTCTCTGTGCCACTGTGCTGGGCTGGGGCGTGTCTTCTGCACCCCTCGTCTATCAGCTGGGCCTTCAATACCCTGCTCGGCACCGCCTCGCCCAGGAAGTCTACCAGGTTTCTGCTAGGCACAGACGACCGGTCTCTCTGGGTGCCTTTGTAGCACTGTGTAGATCTTTCTCGGGTCTTGTTCACCTTTGTATCCTCCCGGTATAAACCGAGCCTAGCACCCGCCTGCAGCCTGCTCTCCGGCAGGTTCAAGCGGACCTGGGAACTCTCCTACCACACTATTCCCAACCAGAAATTCGTTAGGCTTTTTTCCAAACTGGTGGCCGCAGAGATGGTATCTGCCTCCCAGTAACAGGAAGCTTACCGGGGGCCGGAGTCCAGGGTGTGGTGGAGTGACAGTCGGCCCGCCCTACTTCCTTGCCCTCCCAACACTGGCCGGGTATGCCCAACTCCACCGGCCCCACCAGAGATCTGGGGAGGGAGTGGGAGAGGAGGCCTGTCTGCAGGCTCCGGAAAGCAAGTGGGAGGGCTCAGTGATGGCCGAGCAGGGCGGAGCTGCCCGCACCTGGGAAAATGGAGGCAGCACCAGGGCGGTGAGTGGCCTGGTGGTGCAGGCGGGAGCCGCGTGGGCATCCGCCCCCCGAACAGAGCTGGACCAGGGGGTCACTCACAGTGCTGTGCCAGGTCGGGTGCTCGCTCTCTGTCTCTGGTTTGTCGCCTTCCATGTTCTCGGCTGCTGCCGCCTCGGGCTGTTCAGTCGCAGTGCGGCTGGGGCGCTCCCAGGAATCTTCTTTAATGCCGGCCTGAAACCTCAAATCCTGAATAGGGCCGCTGGCCGCCTTCAGCGCGGCCCCGGCCTCCGGGATCCTGGCTGCATCCACAGCAGCCCTGGCGCCGTGTTCCCTGTTTCGAGACTCGCTTTTGCAGCTAAGAAACAGTTCTTTTCCTGCTCCACACTTCAAAGCTGTTGCCTGTAAATGAGGCAGCCTCTCCTGCCGGGGGCAAAGTGGCGTTGAGCCCCCACGACCGGCCAGCAGCAGCGGTCCTCCCTTAAGAGATGGCAAGAGGAAGGACCACAAGTTTCCCGGCTGCCTGAGGCCTAGTGGCCGCCTTTTCCACCTCAGCTACTCCGCGCCAGCCGCCGCAGCCGGCGCCATCTTGAAACCCCCTAAACTACAGATTTTAAACTACCTGAAAACACTTGGAAAAGCTCCTCATGTCACTATATACTTTCTTTGTTCTCAGTCTAAGTCACTACCTTCCTCATTTTGAAAACCTAAACAAATTAAAGCATCGTTTCTGAATGGTTTTAAACATTATAAGTGTTATAAAATAAGTAGCTTTTCTTCTTGATAAAAACAAATTTTTAAAAAACTTCTATAAGTTCATTAAATATGGCTGAATTCTGCTATGGCTCAATTCCTAATTTTAAAAATTTTATTCAAGATGTAATGTTGTGAATTTCTTATCAGAATCACCGTTGTTCATAATCATGAGAGACAAAAATGAAGGAAGCAGATTGTAAAGTTGTGATGACATGAAGAACGAGTTGCTAAGCCTCCAGCGTTATTTGTCCTAAGATAAGTCTTTTTCATTTTGCTTATAGTAAAGGTTTCCTGGCTGCTTTTTCTTCCTTTCTGTGCCCCTCTCTGCCCTCATTCCTCCTCCAGGACCCTCTGTACAGAGTCTCATTTGTCTGCTCAGTAGGAATGTATGTATTGAGTGCCCACCATGTCCCAGGCATTCTCTGAGCAGTGGAAGGAATAAGATAGACAAGGTCGCCACCCTCCTAGGGCTTTCAGTTTGGGGAGACTGAAAATGAATAAGTAAACAAATGGTATTATGTCTTGTTTGCATCCCCATCCTCAGGGGTGATTTGTCCCAGGTCCAGCTGGAACCAGCCTGCCACCTGGGACCCAGGCTGTCTAGGGTTCAGGATATCTAAAAGTCTGATTCCAGCCCTCTAGTGGGGATTCATTCTGGGTAACTGTTTGGTTCCTGCTTAACTCTGGGTCTGTGAAGGATGTTACACCTTTCTCTTCTATCCCTGTCTTTATGCTCATCTTCTGAGGTATTATAGATCCAGTATGACCAAGCAGCCAAGGAACTAGGACTTCCCTGTTCTTGCTTCTTCATCCCAGAGTTCTTGCCCAGGTCCACCCAAAGTGCCGCCCTGACCAGACTCCCTGTCTTCTGCGCCATCCGCTACCTCTCTTTCTCTGAAGACACAAACAAGCAGCAAGTTCATGGCCTACCCAGCTGAAGCAGACAATCTTTGGTCTTGAACTCTAGCATTTTGCCATTCTGCAGCACTAGGAAATATATTTCAAAGTTATTTCATCTTCTGTGTTTCAGTTTGGCTTGCTGTGTTTTATTCTGTTGCAGCTGCATAAAAGGAAAGAGGTATGTGCAGTTTTAGGAAGTCAGTGGGTAAAGCAATGAGTTCATTAAAAAGATCTGTCCTGAGAGGCATGGACACCACCCCAGAGGCAGACACGGCAGGACCCTCCTGCCTGTGCTTCAGCCGGAGGAGGGAGGCTGCACAGACCCAGCCGGACACTGGGGTGGAGAAGAAGAGGAGCCTTGGACAGAGCACTTACGATAGGCTGAAACATCGATGTGATGATCCAAATAAGTGACAGATTTTTAATGGTTTATTTTATTTCAATGTGTACCAGGAAGCTAGGAAAGACATTTTGTCTAGATCTATAACACAGGCCTAAGGTGGTTGTGGACAATCTAACCTGAACAAGTACCATTTTGGGGAAAAATTTCTATTGAGATTTTCCCTGTATATTTATGATTTATTTTTGCTTTTTAACCTTTTTTGGAGAGTTTTTCCAGCTTTTAACTTTTAAAATCTGTTAACTAACATCTGTGTTGATGCTGCAGTATGTAAGTGGTAGCAAAGAGTGTTGAGTGAAATGGTCCCTTTTTTTCCCCCACGTCTCTAGTCCGGCATCCAGGCTAGCCTCACAGCCAGCCAGCTACCCAGGTGAGACACCTGGCAAGGTCTTGCTATGGGCCTCGAATTCTAATGCAGCCATTAAAGGATGCTGCTTTCTTTCACCATGTGTAACTCAACAATCTTCTTTCCCAGAGTAAAAACTGAGAAGATGCAGTTTTGAGATAAATTAACTTTACAGCAAATGTATTTTGCCAATGAGTGGACAATGGTATATTTTACATGTAGAGAGAATAAAAAACATTAATTACATCTGATTACTAACAGGTATTTTTTTTAAATAGCAAGTTTCTACTCATTGCCGAATAGTTTTAAAATTTGCACATGCTACTAAAGATGCACATCTCTCCAGTAGGGTAGGGGACCCACCCAGTGAGTCCAGCACTCTGCCCTCCAGGGTGTGCTGGGCAGGAGTCTTCTTATCTCTGTGGGCCTCACTTCATCCGCCTTTCCCAGGAGCCCCACCAGGAGGCACCACATGATCTCTATTTTACACATGTATAAACTGAGGCATACAGAAGCTGACTGTCTTGCCCAGGGTCCTGTAACTATGAGAGAGGACTGGGGTTGCAAGCCAGACAGTGTGTCCATGCTTCTTCTCTTTACTTTCTTCTTAGTACTCATCTCCCTATTTAGGATTGCACTGGGCTTATTTGCTTGAGGGTGGAGTCAGCACTGTCTGGCACAGTGACTGGCATATGAATGGTCTCAGGTCTCTCTGGGTCTGTGGCAGTTGTGCAGTCTGTTCATCTCTATGATAGGACTACATATGTCTTATTAAGAGATTTTCCAGGAGTATATGAATTGCATAAAAACTTACGTTCCTTTTGTGAAAAGTTTCTCTGGGCGGGCTTATGGAACAAAGTGGTCAGACCACTTCGGGGCCAGTTTTATTGTTCTGTATGAATTTTAGGATTGTTTTTCTGTTTCTGTGAAGAATGTCATTGGTATTTTGATGGGAGTTGCATTGAATCTGAAGATCATTTTGGGTATTGTGAACATTTTCACAATGTTAATTCTTCCAATCCATGAACACGTAATATCTATCCATCTTTTGCTGCCCTTTTTAATTTCTTTAAGCAATTTTATGTGGTTCTCGTTGTAGAGATCTTTCACCTTCTTGGTTAAATTTATTCCCAGGTATTTCATTCTTTTGGTAGCTATTGTAAATGGACTTGTGTTCTTGATTTCTTTTTTTTGTGTGTGTGTGTGTGTGTGTGTTCTTGATTTCTTTTTCTGCTCGTCTGTTGTTGGTGTGTAAGAATGCTACTGATTTTTGTGTATTTATTTTGTATCCTGCAACTTTACTGAGTTTATCATCTCTAGGAGCTTTTTGGTAGAGGTTATAGGTTTTTCTATATTTAGGATCATGTCTTCTGTGAGCAGGGACAATTTGACTTCACCTTTTCCAATTTGGATGCCCTTTATTTCTTTCTCTTGCCTGATTGCTCTGGCTAATACTTCCAATATTATGTTGAATAGGAGTGGCAAGAGTGGACATCCTTGTTTTCTTGTTCCTGTTCTTAAACATTTCCCCATTCAGGATGATGTTGACAGTGAGCCTGTCATAGATGGCTTTTTTTGTGTTGATATACTTTCCTTCTATACCTAATTTGTTGACAGTCTTTATCATGAAGGGATGCTAAATTTTGTCAAATGCTTTTTCTGCGTCTGTTGAGGTGAAAATATGATTTTTTCCCCTCACTTTGTTGATGTGGTGTATCACATTTATTGATTTGCATATGCTGAACCATCCTTGAGTCTTTGAGATGAATCCCACTTGATCATAGTGTATAATTTTTCTGATGTGTTGCTGTATTCTATTTGCTAATATTTTGTTGAGGATTTTTGTGTCCATGTTCATCAGGGATATTGGCCTGCAGTTTTCTTTTCTTTTCTTTCTTTTTTTTTTTTTTTTATATCTTTGGTTTCAGTATCAGGGTAATGCTGACCTCATAGAATGAGTTTGGGGGAATGACTTCTCTTTCAGTTTTTTTGGAATAGTTTGAAGAGAATTGGTATTAATTTCTCTTTAAAAGTTTGGTAGAATTCATCCATTCCTGGGTTTTTCTTTGTTGGGAGACTGCTGATTACTGCTTCAATCTCATTGCTTGTTATTGGTCTGTTCAGGTTTTCTGTTTCTTCTTGGTTCAGACATAGTGGTTTGTATGTGTCCAGAAATGTATCCATTTCCTCCAGGTTTTCAAGTTTGTTGGCCTATAGTCGTTCATAATAGTCTCTAATGATTCTTTGTATTTCTGTGGTATTGGTTGTAATGTCTCCTCTTTCATTTCTGATTTTTTGGGGGTCTTCTCTCTTCTTTTTTTTTTTAGTGAGTCTGGCCAGTGGCTTGTCTATTTTGTTTATCTACTCAAAAAGCCAACTTTTTGTTTCATTGTTGTTGTTGTTGTTGTTGTTTCTATCATTCTTTTGGTCTCTATTTCATTTAGTTCTGCTCCAATCTTAATTATTTCTTTCCATCTACTAGTTTGGGCATTGGGTTTTTCTTGTTTTTCTAATGCTTTGAGATGTAATGTTAGGATGTTTATTTGAAATCTTTCTATTCTTCTGATGTAAGCACTTAATGGCAATAAACTTCCCTCTTAGCACTGCTTTTGCAGTGTCCTTTAGGTTTTGGTAAGTTGTGCTTTTATTTTCATTTGTTTCAAGGAATTTTTTAATTTCCAGCTTTATTTCTTCTTTGACCCATTGGTCATTCAGGAGCCCATTGTTTTTTTTGTTTGTTTTTGTTGTTGTTGTTTTTTGTTTGTTTGTTTGTTTGTTTTTGTCTTTTTCGTGACCAGCACTCAGCCAGTGAGTGCACCGACCAGTCCTATATAGGATCCGAACCCGCGGCGGGAGCGACACCGCGCTCCCAGCGCCGCACTCTCCCGAATGCGCCACAGGCTCGGCCCAGGAGCCCATTGTTTAATTTCCATGAATTCTTATATTTTCCAAAGTTTTGTTTGTTGTTAATTTCTAATTTCATTCCATTGTGGTTTGAAAATATACTTAATATGATTGCAGTCTTTTTATATTTGTTGAGACTTAATTTGTGGCCTAACATGTGGTCTGTTTTGGAGAACAATCATGTGCTGATGAGAAGAATGTGTATTCTGCCAATGTTGGGTGAAATGTTCTGTAAATGTCTAAGTCCATTTGGTCTAAAGTGCTGTTGAAATCCAGTATTTCTCTGCTAATTTTTTGTGTAGATGATTGTCCAATGCTGAAAGCAATGTTTCAATAAAAATAAATAAATAAATAAATAAAGTAGCTAAATACATAGCAGTTTCAACCAATACATAAATATGAGTTCACTTGTAAATAAAGTAAAATTTAAAAAATAATAGTTAAATTAATAAATGCATACAGGCATAAATAAAGAACAAAAATAAAGCATCTCCTCCTATTGCTTCCTTGCCCACTCCATTCACAGCCCCATTCCCCACTAGGGGAATATGATTCCTAAATATAAAAAATAAAGTATACTTGTTATTTGTTGGACATTTTGTGAAGAGGTAAAAAGGAAATATCATGTACAATATCTAATTTATAAAAAGAGAAATAACTCAGAAGGCTTGTAAGAGTTGATGTTTATTCCATTCCTCCTTCTATTTTTTACCCACATATTTATATGTAAACATAAACTATTTTGTGTTTTGTTTGTTTTTATGTAAATGGAATCATTCCATACAGGTAGTCTATGACTTTTTATTTAGCTTAGCTTTTCTTTGGGTTCTTTCCATGTCTACCAGGATACATATATCTACCTTATTCTTTTAAACCATTGCTTAGTATTTTAGCATTCCTCTATTGATGGAAATGCAGGTAATTCCTGGGATCTTCTTTGGCTTTGCATTTGCTTTCTCAGCAACAATTGCCTTGAGCACTCTTGAGCATGGCCCTCCAAGCTGCTCTCTCTGGAGAGCTCTGGCCTCCATTTCCACAGCAGTGACATTTGTCCCCCTCTATTGGAGTATGCACCGATGTGTATCTGTGGTCTTTTAGAACACTCTAGAAAATCATTCATTCATTCATTTTCTGTGACTTTAACAATAACAATATTTGCAGCTGTAGTATTGGCAGTGACAGTAATAACATTTATATAAGACTGTGCACCAGCCACTGTTCTAAGCCTTTTTTATGTAATTAACTCATTTAATCTTCACAACAATTCTATTTTTATTCCATTTTACAGATGAAGAAACTTAGGTGCAAGGAGGTTAAGTAACTTTCCAAAGTCACACATTTAACAGTTGGTGGGATGAAGATTTAAACTGAGGCCAATGGACTCCAGAATGTCTGTTTTGTGACCATGTTATACTCAGTGGGTCAGGCACAGTGCAAGGTGACATACAGTGCTGCCTGCATGGACCTCACTCTTGAGTTGAGAAGACAGGTACTAATAAAATCATCCCCAAAGTAAATGTACAAATGCCCTGTGCCAAGTATAACAGAGAGGTAGGGTACATGGTGTTCTGTCTACAACCCCGTAATAGAGAGATTGACTTAGAGTGGTCAGAGAACGCTTCCCTCGGGAAGGGACTTGCGTGATGTCCACAGGTTGGAAAGAGTTCATGAGATGAAGTCGGAGGTGGAGCAACATCCGCCTTGTGCCTGTGGCAGGAAGGAACGTGGCAAGGAGGAGTGACTGGCAAAAGGCCAGTGAGAGGAAGGCTGCCCAGGAGGAGGCAGAGCCTGGCGGGCAGGCAGGCTGAAGGCACAGCAAGGACCCAACACCTGGTGCCGTTAGGTCAGGTGGGAGAGTTTAGATGTCACCCTAAGTGGAGGTGAAACCACTGTTGCATTTTAAGTAAGAGCATGCTGTGATCAAATTTGTGTTTTCAAAGCGCTCTCTGGTGACATGTGGAGAGCAGATTGGAATGGAGCCAGTGAGGCTTCGGAGAGACCTGCAGGGAGACAATTACAGGAGAAGCTAGGAGATTAGACCGCGTTGGCAACAGAGGAGATGGAGATTCAAGAGGTGAAATTAACAGGTTTGGATCCTAGATGGTTAGGGTGAGCCAGCTGTACAGGAGGAATGACAGTGACATTAAACATGGGGCGGGAAACGTTTGCACACCTGTAGAGTGTGTAGACTTCAGGTCGGCTATCATGAGAGTCGCACACAGTTTTTCACGAGCTGCTTTGCCCAGGAAGAGCAGCTCTACTGTGTACTTTGAACACTACATCATGCTTGTGCCATTTGCCTTTTGGAGATGTGTATGCAGATGGCAATTTCAAATGCTCATCTTTAGCATCATATTTTTTTCTGTTTCTTTCCAGTCAGCCTTAAAAGCATACAAGCCGTTCGTTCCATGAGTTAAAAATATTTTTTATTTCCTATACAGAAGAAACCATGTCAGAAATTATAAACTCCTAAATCCGAAAAATAAATTAAACTTGCTTACATTAGTTATTTCTCAGATATTTATGGGATAGTGGCAAGGAAATGTTCGATAGAATGTCTCATTTTTGAGAGGTAAAACAAAACAAAATAAATCTAGGGGCACGTAGTTCAGCATAAAGCTAGCCACGGCTGTGCATAAAATTTGAACACCATGTAGTCGGAGGGAAGGTTCCTCCCGCTCTGTACACAAAGGATGTGCACAGCTGGAGCTCTTAGTCCTTCATTGTAGCAGCAGCCAGCATTTTGCTGCATTCTGTAACACTGAACCAACCCATAATTTTGAAGCAAACTCTGTAGGAAATGTTTAAGTGAATAATTCTGTTCTATAACAAAGCGTGTGCCAAATGCTTCCTGTATGTAACAAGCGGCTCATTACCATGATGTTAAAGAAAATGTCCATCTTCAGCACTCGTCTTACACCATGTTGGTTTGCACATACCGTTTATGTTCAGCCCTGGAAAGAGTAATGTTCTGTTTATTTAAATTTAAGCAGCAAATGAATTCACAGTGAAGACCATTGAGTTGATGGTGGTTATTGTGAAATTTTTCTTAGGTTCACCATAACTAGTTTAATGGACAAAACATAATTTTCTTAAGATGAGGTGATGTGCATCAGAAGCCCCTGGAGATTTTTCTTTGTTTTTGTTTTTGGGGGGTTTTGGGGGTGTTTAATACAGAGATTCAAACCCTACCCCAGACCTACCGAGTATCTCCAGGAATGATATATAAGCGTGTGTATCATAAAAACGTATAACATACATAAAAGTTCCTCCACTTTCAGTTAAAAGCCATTGGATTAATAAGACAACAGTAATAGCCACATTTAACCAATTTTTTTTAGAAAATGCCTTTCTAAAGATTGTATGTTGTTTATTCAAAGATCTCAAGGTTGAAAGGTAAGTAGAGAGATCGGCTCGGGGTGGCGGTGCTGTCTCTAAGTGGTCACGGGGCGGGCGTGCCGAGCCTCCTCCTCTGTCCACTCCAGGTCTGTGGGCAGAAGCGTGGCAGCACGTTCTTCCTTACAAAAGCAAAAATATTCCTGCTGCTAATTATGCCTATTTTCTTGTTTTACCCTCAGCCCAAAGTGAGATACTGACATAGGAAACTTTGAGAACTATTTATCCGTGCCTGAGATCGGCACCTTTTAAGGTACACCAAGAAATTGTTAGAAAATGTATTTTATTGACATACAAATTAGTTGTATTTTAAGTTCTTAGGAATATGTCAGTCTTTCTTTACAATCACTTTTTCGCTTTGAATTATTTACTTAAAAATAAAATTAACAATGCTATATTTTAAATGCGTATTCAATATCAACCCTGTAAGAGTGGGTTTACTGTCTTTTTTTTAATTTGTAGAATATTTTTTTTAATGTTTTTAAATAACAAATAAAAATTGTACAAATTTATGGTGTGCAATATGTTTTGGTACATGTATATGTGGTGAGAAGGCTAAGTCATGCTAACATGCATTACCTCACATACTTATCCTTTTTTGTTGTGAGAATACTTAAAATATACTCTCAGAAATTTTCAAATATACAGTACATTGTTATTAACTATAGCCACCGTGTTGTACAATAGATCTCTTGAACTTATTTGTCCTGTATAACTGAAATTTTGTATTCTTTGGCCAACATGGCCCTGAGCACCTCTCTCCTGGCCCCTGGTAGTCATAATTCTGCTCTCTGCTTCTGTGAGTTCAACTTTTTTAGATTCCACATATAAGTGAGAACATGTGGTATTTGTCCTTCTGTGTCTGGCTTGTTTCACTAATGTAATGTTCTCCACATTCATCCATTTTGTTGCAAATGACAGCATTTCCTTCAGTTTATCTCATTTTTATGAAATGATAGAATTATATCATCTAACATGACTTCTAGTGATTGTTCTAGTCTTTGCCTTTCAGGAAGACAGAGATACTACAACGTGTTTGAGGATCAGTAACTAATAAATTTTATTTGAATATTTTATGTTTTATATTGCCCTGTTTGAAAATAATAAATCCATAGTCTACTGTTTATCTGTAGGAATTTCATATAAAATACAGTTAATTTAACAGATAAATTATATTTCAAATACATAGATGTTAATTAATATAAAATGTGATGGCTTTATTGAGCAAAGATAGTTGTAATTCAGAAAGTATATGTAGAAAAATGTAGAAAACCACTTCGTCATGGCTGATTTTTTTCTCTGACAATATAACTAGCCTGAATTGCCTCTTAATGCCAAAAAATGTGTGTGGCAGTGGAAATGTCATGTGGAATAGGTTATACCTTAACAGTTATAGGCGTACATATAAAAGATTAGTTAATATCTTAGTAGCTGGAAGCCTGCTAAGGTTACAATTTCGAAATTGGGTGAGCCTCTGGAGGTGTCTGTGTTTGGCCTAAGAAGAGTTACCAGGAAGAAGGGCTGTGGGGTGGGGACATGGAGTAGTAGAGGGAGATGGACAGTTGTCAGGATTGTTGAGAGCGGCTACGGTCAGACAGAGCCTGTTCCAAAGCTTTGCCTGGCCAGCCTGGGATAGCCACCTTGAGTTCACCTGTGACCTTGACCTTGATATGGTGCTCCTTAGGTTGTAAACTCTTTACGTATGCTCTATCATTTGATAATTTATGTGCCTGAAGGTTAAGTGTAATGCAGAGGTTGGTGGAACATAAAGAGACACTTCTGAATGGCCCTTCTTATTGTGAGACCATCGGAACTATGGAACACACACTGGAGTACTACACAGCAATAAAAAAGGTGGGAAAAGACATCTCTGAACAGAAGTGGAGTGATTCCAGAGATGGGTACAGGCAGAAGAAAAATCTCTTCTTTACAGAAGGATGCCAGCTAGTAAACGTGGAAGGGGACCATGAGCCTAGAAAGCCACTATTTTGAAAAGGCCAGTGAAATATAAGGTGCAGATGACTGTACATGGAATGATGCCTTTTGTGTAAGAAAAAGAAGGGATAAGTAAACATGCGAATGTGTGTCTATAAACATACTTGCTCACACATGCACACGCACACACATATTTTTACAAAGAGAACCCAAGAAGGATAAACCCAAAACACCTGAAAATGGTTACCGGTAGGCATGGGCGAGTGGGGGATGGGATGGAAGGACTAAAGATGATGAGCGAGAGACTTCTCTGTGCACTTTTTAATATGGTTTTGACTTTTGAACCATCTACATGTTTTGCATATCTAAAAAATTAAAAATAAGAAATGAGTTAACCCTGAGATTGAATATATACGGAAACAGATGACCCTAACTATGGGGGTCATAGGTAAAAAGAAAAAAATGATTTCTAGTAACTTCTGAACATACTCTTTGACTATATATTCTTAGTAGGATATATGCTAAGGACTAAAATGAAGTCTTAATCTTTATTTAGCAGATTTATTGTTAATAGGAATATTAGTATTGTTATTCTAAAATTATTTTATATATAATAGGATAAAGTAAATAAGCCCATATATTAATGTAATGAGAAACCAAAGTTTTCACCGTAAGAGATACAAATACTTTTTAAAAAGTAATGGAAATCTCCATAATGTTAAATTTGAATTGGATATATCAGTACAAAGTCATGTCAGTATGAAGTCATGATTTAAATACAGGCACACACATAAGTGTGTGTGTTATATGTGTATATATATACACACACATACATATTTTCTAAGCTCTATTTACTGAAATAACCTAGAAACCATGCAACTTCAGTTGCAATGAGCGTGCATTACACATAGGTATTGCTTTCTAAATACTACTAACCATTAGAAGAAATCAGGGCTTCTTGGAGAAATTGCTAATTAATTCCAGATCTTGGTCAGGAATAACCAGGTGAGCTTGTAGCATCTTATGCCAGAAAACAAGGTTGAACTCAAAGATTAATGGCATTATGTGAAATGCCCACAGTAAGAGCCCACTCAAAAGAGCTCCCACGGGCCAAATTTGGGACAATTTGATTATCCAAAGAATAACAGCAATAATTGATTATAACACATGGAATTTTTTAAGATTCACGTATCTCTGGTAAACTTGTAAAAATCAAAAATGTTAAAAAGAAATCAAATGGGAGGGGCAGAGGGTGTTTTTCTTTATAGAATAATACCAGGAAGTAAACGTAGAAATGATAGGATTAGAAAGTCACCATTTGGCAAAGCCGAATATCAGAGTTAATGATAAGAATAATCCATGTTTGTTAAAACAACTAGGTGAGAGATATTATGGGAGTCAGAATATTCACAGGGCCTTAAAATGTCACCTACAGACCCCTTAACTATCTTATTATGAAGGAAAACTGTGCCTTTACAATGAAAAGATCTGGTGGTCAGCACCTTACACATCAAATTTAGCAAACTGGCATAGACGCCTCAAAAAATCAGTGTCCTTAAAGAAAAAAAGCTATTCTAGATTATAGGAAGCTAAGGAGACACAACCAAATGCAATGTTTGCAGTTGGGTACAGAAAAGAAAAGCATCTATAAAAGTATTTAGAGGACATTTGCATATGTTGAACACAGACTTCATATTTAGTGATATAGTAGAATTATTTTTCCTACTTGTGATAACATTATTGTGGTTATGTAGGAGAAGCATGCTGAAGTAGTATCTAGCAATAGAAATAATATCTAAAATTAACTTCCAAATGCGTCAGGGCAAAAACTATACAAGATACAGATATATAGATACAGAGAAAGTGAGAAAAAGCAAATTTTAACGATTGCTCAGTGTAGGTGAAGGGAATTCAGATGTATATTGTACTATTCTTTTGTCTTTACGTAGAAGTGAACATTTTCAAGATTAAAAGTTGTGGGGAAGAAAGCTATCAAGGAATACAGTAATACAGCTGCATTTTCTCTTCCAGATGCTTACAAATTGGTTTTGTGTTATTTTTGTGCTTCTTTCCAGTTTTATACTTTCCCGTATAAATGTTAAGTCATCAAAATGTCTGTGACTCCCGAAGACCTTTAAAAAAAACATGATTAAATGACAGCATAGGGGTCTCCTTCCCCCGTGAGTTATGGTCAGCTGTAATGCACTTGAGGTGTGGCCTGATGCCTTCCCTGAAGGGAGCTGTTGTGCCGACTCAGACTTGTGCAGACTCTTGTGCTCCCGTCCTTAGGGACCTAACACAGGGGAGCAGAGAGGACAGAACGGCACGTGCACAGCTGGCCACCTTCTGCTTTAAGACACAGACTGGCATTGAGGGACCCAGGTATTCCTGGGTTTGAGAGACCCTGGGCTGCAGGCAAAGCTTTGAAGGAAGGGAACTGTCTCCATGCCAAGCACAGTGGCTGCAGGGACAGTGCCCTGGGCCTATGGCCTGCTCTGTGGCATGTCACTGTACCTTGGCCTGTCTTATTAAAGTGCTGTGGGATTTTTTAATTGTTTCAGACACACCAAGGCTTCAATTTTTAGTTCCCATGGATGCCATATTAAGAAAAGCATCAGGTCATATAAATCCGGTTCAACTTGTCTTGATATCGAATATTTTTTCATATCGAATATATGACTCTCTGTAATGTCACACTCCTACAAAAATCCTCCTTGTTATGAAGAGGGCTTTGAAATGCCATTTTGGAACCAAATTTTCTTTCCAGTCATCCATCTTCCATCTTTTTCCTCTTATTTTATGTGTCTGAACACTACAGTTCATAATATGTTTAGAATCTTTGATTAGGTACTAAGACTTCTGTGCTGCCTCCTCTGTCTGGTGCTTCTCTCCTCCTGCCCACCCGCTCCCTTGGCGGTTCCCGGCTCCACAAGCTGCTTGCATCAACAGTATCCACACAGGACACATGGTCACCCACGGTGACTGTGCATGCTGCCTGCAGTAGCCAGCAGAGTCTTGTCACTGGTGGGAGAGGAGCTGTGAGAAAGGTGTTCAAAACAAAGAGATGGCGTGTGGAAAAAAGAAAAAAGCACTAAAACTTTAATCATTCTGTCTCTAGAAAGTTCTGTCTGTGGGAAGTTATCACAGGGTCACACTGCGCTCAGGCCCAGTATGAGGGGACCAGGGAGTACGCTGGACTGCAGACTGGAGGTAGACACACCCTGCAGCCTCCTTCTGCTGCCTCTGTGGCGGCTGTGGGCACTCATTAGGTCCTATTCATTGGTCGCGATTGCAGAATCAGAGTGATTTTTGGCATAGGCAGTCTGGAAATAATATGAGCAGGAAGTAGCACAGCCCCGACTATTACTCATTCACCATATCTTCTCTGTTCAAAGGAAGTGTGCAAGCGCACTTCTCATTGATACTCTTGCACTGCTTTTTTATTTCCCTTGCTTTTGAAATACTGTGTAGTCTCATTCTCCTGTGTGTGAGTGTCAGACCAGGACTTGGTCATTGTCTCTTTTGTCAGATCTGAGATGCAGGGGCCCCTTTTACTATTGTAAGAATTGGGCACACAGATTTTTCATCTCAGGAGTCCAAGAAGGATCTCCTGAGAAACTGCCTCCCAGGCACCCCCGGGACCCCAGCCACCCCAAGGGCAGGACTCCGCATTTGAACAAATTTCTTCTTGACTGTGCCATGTCTGCACTGAAACCTCTCAAGGGCTGCAGTACTGTTAACCCCACCTTGGCCAGGGGTACTGGGAAGTAGCCAGGGTGAAACTAAGTCAAAATTCTCAACTCTTGTGATTTCTCTTATGTTCTGGGAAAACCAGTTACAGAGGCCTTCCACCCAACCTCATTCCCTACTTCTGACCTCTGGCTCAGATGTATATTTGCTTTCTGGTTGACCTTACATGAAATTGGTGTATGTTTGTTACAGTGATAGCTGCTTTTAACAAAGCTTAGCGACTGTCAGACGTGTAGAGAGACTCAGCCAGCACCGTGGTAGTCATCCATTTTGAATGGGCAAAAGAATAGTAAAAAAGAAATATAAAATCAATCCTGACACTTTTGATATGAGCAAAAGTGAAAAGGTCAAGCTTGAATCCTCACCTAAGTTTAGGTGATCTTCTTGTTACTAGGTAGTTAGTGTTCCTTTCCAGTTAAGCACTTGGCCCAGCTGGTGGTAGCAATCTTTTAGAAAGGCCTCAAAGAACAAAAATTGCTGAGCATCTGCTTCTACTGACTTAGCCATCATCCAGAGTGTGAGCCACAGTTTGGGGTGCATATAGCTGGCAATTGGGGGTGTACGTGGGATTATTTTGCATCAGCATCTCTTAAGAGCTCTGGGATTGGGGCCTGGCACATCGATCCTTCCAGCAGCATCAGGACTTAGGATGGCTTTGATCAGTAAAAGGTCTTTACTACAGATGTAACAAGAGCTGTCAGATGCCTTCTATTTTTCAGGTGAAGTCTCTGCCTCTGTTGCTAGCGTCATTGCTGGTAGAGAGACAGGAATAGGATGGAGTGAGATGAGCCGTGCTGAGCTCCTTGAAGAACAGTGCTACGTCAGCACCAGGGGCACCGTGCAGGTAGACGATGCGTCAGCACACTGGTTCTGCAAAACTCAGCACTGACCTGTTTGCCTGCAGCATTTGCCTACCATGTTCAGCCATCTAGGCTTAATGCCCAGTGGAGGGGTTGGCAGGCAAAGACTCAGTGTAGATGGCTTGCTTTCAAATTATTTTTCACATTTGACAGTAACTATGTTAAGAAAAACCATGAGCTTATATCAAAAAGCAGTTTGGAGAAACATTTGTCATTTGGAGGGACCCCCCGCACTGATGTTTTTAACAAACTATAGAAATGATCCCTAAAAGTACAGTCTTACCCTGCACTGATGTTTTTAAATGGTGCGTCATATTGACATGTTCCCATACTGCCACAATATGGTCCTCAACTCCCCTGTCATGAGCTTGGGTTAGAAGCCACTGTTCTTCTGAACCATGATGTCTCCTTAGGGAAGTCTACTGGCACTCAGAAACTCAAAATGTCATGAAGTATGTGTTGGGATGAACATAACCCTCTTATATCTGTATTATACCTTGGGCAAATATCTGACCTGAGGGTGTAGAAACAGGCAAACTGAAGAGCCATTAATAATTCTGTTTTGATTGCCTCTAAGTAGTCATTTGGGAGAGTATTATGCAGAAAGCCAAGTAAATGCTTATTTCAAGCACGTCCATGTAAGGACACTATTTGATTCTGGTTTGTTTTCAGAGACCAGAATAGTTTATGCACATAACAATTGTTCTAAATTATTTGTTGAGTATGTGAGTGAACAGCAAGGTATTACATAACATTGTAGTTGTGGACTTTATGAGCTTTAGGCCATGTTCTAAATAAGATGAATTATTTAAGGTTCTTATTTTAGGCAATAATGTTGCTATTTACTCAGTGTATGTTTTTATGGAAAATAGTGTGTTACACAAATGCTGTGTCACTAAGCTGAGCATCTGTGAAGTGTCATCAATAATTACTCAATTGGCTATAACATGTAAAATTTTTTTTTTTTTTTTTTTTTTTTCTGTGACCGGTAAGGGGATCGCAACCCTTGGCTTGGTGTCGTCCGTACCACACTCAGCCAGTGAGCGCACTGGCCATTCCTATATAGGATCTGAACCCGCGGCAGGAGTGCCGCTGCGCTCCCAAGTGCTGCCCTCTCCCGAGTGCACCACGGGGCCGGCCTATAACATGTAAATTTTAATGTAGTCATCAACACTTAAATTGTTGGAAGGACCTATTTGCAATGAAAGCATGTATAAACGAACAAAATGTTACTTTTTTATCACTGTGGAATTTCTTGAGTCACTACTTTTGAACTTTTGCCTCTGTCCATAGGACAAGGCTAAGAGAAATAGAATTGAAAATTTGCTTAGGAGTAAGCTTTTGTGCTTATTGGGAGTCAGTATTGTACATTCACAAATTTATAATCTTCATTAGCTCCAGCAATATGTTAATGCTGAGTTCATGAGATTAATCAGGCCACATGCTGTCCTGTGGCTTCACTAATACAGTTCTCATTAACATCAGCATTTTCTCTTTCACACCACAGACAAAAAGCCTTACAGAGCAGCGTGTAAGCAGTCCAAGCAGTTCAGACTGGTGAGAGATGAAGTTTAGCTTTTCTGTTATGAGTGGGGAACAAGATAGTGTTCTCTACCTATATTATTGGAAAAAGGAGCCAAGGCATTTGGCTGCCAAACATATTCTCATTGAAACTACACTCATGACTTCACCAACCTCTAGAAGCTCATTCCAGGAATTCCAGCCTGTGAGGGATTACTGAGAAGCCTGGTAGAATGAGAATGTTGAGTCTGATGGGTGGAAACAGGTCATCCCTGCTCTTTGCCCACATTTTCTTATGTGCGCACTCTGCTTCTGGGATTTTTAGTGACTGGATATTTGTTGGAAGATCAGTTCCTTTGGCTATACTGTGAAGTAGGAAAATGTATGGATTCATTTCACTAAAGTAAAATTTTGCCATTGGTCATTAGAAATTGAATCATAATTTTAAACTGACATTGCGTCTTCTTTTATTAAAGTCATACTTTCATATTTATAAGAAAGTAACTCAGACATGAACATCATTCCAGCAGGTATGTGCTGGTTCTATAGTGGGGAGAGGAACATTCTAAACATAAAGTAATCCAGAGGCTCATGTTGGTCTCTCTGAATGGTAAACCAAGTGCTTTTCACCTTGTCCTTGTAGCTACAACCAGTTAGGTTGCCTGCTTCCTTATGGGTTCTGTGAATCTAGAGATGTCGAACATAACATTGCCCATTTAGACAGGCTGAAATACAGACCACCCCTAAAAAGCCAGATTCCGGAATGAACTAAATAAATAAACCATTAAGATGATGTATTTAACTGGGCTGACTTGTCCACATTACCAATTATTATTAGGCAGCCAAAGTTGGGTAGTGATGGCAGCAAGAGAGGATCTGGGGAGCACACTCTCCCTGAAGCTGCCTGGAGGGACGGGAGGCGGGTCCCACACTCCTTTGGATGCAGGACAGCTTCAGGATAGAGAGAGAGCAGGTCGGGCCTGCTGCAGTCCCAGTGAGCTGTCTTCTCCCCCCCCCCCCACCTGCATACTCCTGTGGGTTTTGTTGTTGTTGTTTGGTTTGGGGTTTTTTTGTTTTTTTTTTTAATAACAGCACTAAAAATTCTTGAGTGCTGACATTATTCTGTGTGAGCCATTTCTACTATTATATAACTTCACTTACATTAGCCTCACCACCACTCAGTAAGGGAGACACTGCTGTTACCCTTACATTATAGTCAAGGACGTTGAGTTGCAGAGAGTGTACATAACTGGCCTGAGGTCACAGAAGGATTAGGTGGAGGAGCAGGGACTCACAACCAGGCGATATGACCCCAGAGCGTGTCTCACAACTCACAGCCTGCTTGGGCATCAGAGACCTCGGGAAGAAGACGACAAAGTCCAGTCTGAGGAAAAATGGAAAGGTAGTGTCCTGCATCTGTCGGGCAGCAGTACTCTCGATGGTGCACACAGGAGACTGCTAAGTGAAAGTGAAATGAAGGTCACTGTGGTTCTGTAATAAAATGCAGATGATACTCTAGGTTTCCTCAAGAAAATTACACACCACGGGCTTCTGTTTTCCCCTACAGGTTCGTTGCCCAGGAAGATTCGTTTATTATTTATTTAAGTAATCCATCACAGGGACAAGATTCATTGAAGTGAAGGTATTTCATTTCCAACTGTCCTACAGGAAAACAATGAGCCCAAATAAATCCTACAAATGCTCCCTGGTGAGGGAGCAGTGATTGATTCGTTTGTGCATTTGCCAAATGTACAGATAGTTAAAAAGTACATTTCGTCCCTCCCTTAAAGAGATTCTCTTACCAGTGGTTTCTTCGGGCTTTATTGCCACTGTATTGTTGAATAATATTAAACGTAGAAGAAATAACACCGTAGCCCAGTTTCCTGCATCCAAAACCCAATTCTAAAACAAAAAATCCTGCTGGTTAAATAATATATGGGTACGATTTCGTCACAGTTGATAAATATTGCACTCATGCCCCAAAAGAGACTTTACAGCTGTCCCTGAATTAAATGAATGACTGGTCTACAAGCCTATCCACAAAGCTTTAGAGAGTCTGAAACTCACCTTATAGCAGAGTCCCCGTGATTGAATATAAACTTCTCTGGTCACAAAACCATATGAAGTTACAGGCCAGCTAGCTCAATTAGAGCACACGGTGTTATAACACCCAAGGTCAAGGATTTGGATCCCCATACCAGCCAGCAAGCAATGTCTGGAATGAGACATCATTGCCATAGTGCAGGGGCCTCTTTACGACCTCATCACTGAACCCCCAGTGAGACCCAAGCAGACAGTTTGGAAGTAGGAGTGACCTGGGACACACCACAGTAGTGGTGTGGTGCACAACCAGGGTGGGGGCACTGCTGTGTTGGGGTCAGTTGTAGTGTGGATGTGGTTTACTAGCAACTGGTAATAGTGCACTGTCGTGTTTATGGTTTTGTTTTGTTTTGTTTTATTTATTATTATTTTTTAAAGTGCTGTTGTTTTTGCACACTTCACCTGTGTGAAGATCAGTGAGCTAACAACAGTTCAGGTGGCTAACAACATCAACATTCACAAATCTTGGAAATTGTAATTTTTTATTTTAACTTTGCCTCTTTATTTCCAAATAATTTCAAACTCACAAAAAGTTACAAGAATAGTACAAAAAATTCCCATATACCTTTTACCCAGATTCCCCAATTGTTAAAATTTCACATTTGTTTTGGGGTATGTGTGAGAAAGTCATAAACACAATGCCTTTTACTCCTAAATACTTCAGAGAATAATTTCTAAAAAATAAAACACATTCCTTTATAGAATCACAATACATGAATTATAACTTTAATTTAATAAGTCATATTTATGTTCTATTTAAATAGTAAAATAATTTTTCTTGTATTGATTCATATTATTAGTAATATAATGGCATGGAGATTAGAAAAATCAAGATTAAAAGAAGTACAATCTTGTTTCACATACATATTGATGACTGTTTCTTTTCAAGGTGACCATTTTTAAAAATATTTGAATGGCTCAAGTCATTACTCATGTCCTTTAAAAATGCATTTATGAATACCACACCAAAATAGGTTTATGGTGTTATTACCTTATTTTCCCTTTTATTAGTCAGGCTGCCATAACAAAATACCATAGACTGAGTGGCTTAAACAACAGACATTAATTTCTCACAGTTCTGGAGACTGGAAGTCCAAGATCAAAGTGCTGGCTGGTTCAGTTCCTGGTGAGGGCCCTCTTCCTGGCTTGCAGGTGGCCACCTTCTCACAGCGTCCCCACATGCAGGAGAGAGCTCTCTCTCTTCCTCTTCTTATAGAGACACTGATCCTATCATATTAGGGCCCGTGCCAATGACCTCATTTGACTTTACCTCTCAGAGGCCCCAGGTCTACTATCATATTGAGGTAAGGGTTTCAACATATACATTTTGGGGGACACAATTCAGTCCATAGCACCCCATGCTCTGTCTTCTCATTTCAGCGTAACTGGCAACACCCTCAAGCATGTGACACCTCTTTTGATGTTTTGTTGTTTAGAAGGTGGTGAGCCTTGAAGGAAACCTTATGTTGGGTTTCTTCTCCTCTGCACATGCTACCCATCTTGCTTTTTAGGTTTCCCTCCTCCTTGCACAACTTAAAGAAATATTTTGGAAAAAGTACTCTGAATATTAAATTAGATACATCAGTTTTAGCCGGTGATTGAATTGCAGGACAGGACCTGTGCTGGGCTTGATCTTCAGGTCTTCAGACTTGCAGAGCTTCAGGTTTCTCAGACTAGATGATTAAAAGATCTCATGCCACAGTATTTTAAGAGGATAGAGTGGAAAGTAGAGATAGGTCAGGAGTCAAATCCCATTTTCCCAACTCTCTCATGGCAGTGCCTAGTGGTCACATTTTAAAATATTATACAAGCTCTATTTTACAAAAATTAGAGTTATTTCGAAGTGGTGCTAGAAAGAGGAGGGGCCCCCATATGCTACATGCTCATATTTCCGTTCCATTCTGTGCTCAATGTGAGCCCAAAGAGGGCTGGAGAATGTGCAGTTAGTAAGTACTTTTTATCTACCTCATCCAGAAATTTCTCTACATGCAAAGAAAAAAGAAAAAGAAACCCCACAGATTTCCATATATCTAGTATAACTATGTCCTTTAAGATGTTTCGATCTGGTTTTGGTCACATTTTTAATTCTCCCTTCCTGCTCCCATTTGTCCTCCTCTTATTTTTGGAAATGATAATAAATTGGCAGGATTCTCGCTGAACGCCCTACATGTATCATGCTCCTGATAATGCATGTAACCTGTCCACCTTCTCATTTCCTTGTCTCATAACAGCTTTTTGTTTCTTCACACAGATCAAGACATCATCCTATTATTTTAAGTATTTCTCTCCTCGTCTCTGTCTCAGTAGCCCGGTTTTCCCACTCCCCTAGGCAATCACCTTATCTTAATCAACTATAATTAAAGCTTCACACAGTTCCTTTCTACCTGAAAAGCCTCCCAGCCAGCTCACGGGCTACTGTCCCTGCCAGTGCACAGGTCCCCCCACAGGATTCCTCTTCCTCTGGGAAGGACCTGCTAACCTCAGCTCAGACAGCTCAAGGCTATGATGAACTTTCCTGTTCATCACCCCTAAAAATGTTTGCACTTCAGTTTATAAATATAAAATATCTGTACTTGTTCACGGTGAGTTAAGCTGAATGTGCATCTGTGTAATTACTGCTACTTCAGATTATTCTTGAGGTATGCAGGGAAGGATTCCATCTGATTAAGTTACATGGCACTGCTCTGAAAGAGAACTGTTCTTAGGTTTCAAAGGTAGCATGATGTAGCTGGCATTGTATGTATTAACATTCACGCAGTTTCTTGCTGTTTAAAATAGCTGGAATCAGAGAAGCATGGTATAAAATACTACGGAGTAAAGACCCAGATATGTGTCATATTAAAAAAAAAAAAGTTTCAGTTGTTTTTATAAAACAACTCACTTTTATTCTTCAAAAAGGTCAATGTCATGAAAGAAAGAAATGCAGGGGACTGTTCTAGTTTAAAGAGACTAAAGAACAATACAACTAAATGCAGTGCTTGATTCTTGAGCAAAAAAAATTAAAAAACTGTAAAGGACATGATGACTGGGACAATCTGGAAGACTTGAATATGCATATGTAATACATAATATTTTTGTGTCAGTGTTATATTTCTTGAGAATAATAAGAATAATGTGGTTATATGTGAGAATTTCTAGTTCTTAATTGATACATGCTAAACTATTAGAGGTAAAAATGTCTTCAACTTTCAAATGGTTTGGCAAAATAAGTGTATATATGTAAGTGGGTATATATGTGTGTGTGTGACAGAGAGAAATATAAGTTGCAAATATTCAATCTTGTTTTCCCTGTTTCTTCCAAATGAGTAAAAGACAGGTTTCTATACTGGTTTTCCTACTGATAAATAAAAGATTTTTATTATACTCTGTCAGAAAAACTAAAGGGGAGCAGGCAACAGGAGAGGCAAGTGCACCTCAGTCCTTCCCGGTCCAGGAGTGGGGTGGAAATTCCATGCTAACTGTCCCCCTGAATCCTGCATAGTCACCTGTTCTGTATGTGCAGAATCAAACGAAACCGCATGCTAACTGCAAGAGCGTTTTCTCTGCATTAAAACCCAAGACATTTAAATCACTGGATGTCGAAGATCTGAAAAAGATTGCCAACTTTCACTGCCTAGTTCTCCTGCTCATGAGTGGAACGAAGTGTGCGAGGGTGAGTGGCGGTTATTATTGGCCACCTCTTTCTTCCTGAAGTTTCATTAATGGCAGCCCAGCCTCCGCCCAAAATGTGACACTTTTTATTCATCATCACTTACCATACTTTGGGATGTATTTTATCCTGTTCTTTATGGGTGTGTTGAATTGTGTGCAGAAATGAGTTGAGCCTTGACATTTTGAAGTAAAATAGGCTTGTTTTCTTTTTAAATCCCTCTAGCTGTTTAATGAAATACTTCAGTAGGGTTTCTTATTGAAATATAATAAATAGAAGGAAGATTAGTTTTGAAAGCACAATGCCATCTTAGAAAATACATAAAAAGAGGAAAGAAAAAAAAATGAAACCCCTATCTTGATGTCAGAACTTTGAGGAAGAAAACTGATTCAGAAATGAAGGCAAAGTGGCCCGCAGCCTGACAGCTGTCCCCATGAGGAGGACCACTAATGTGCAGGAGTGCACCTAGTATGCTACGAGGGCCGTTTTTCCTATACTTTGCTTCACTTAAGACTTGTCAGAAACTGCATTTGGACTTGATACAGAAAATGACTACTTTGAGAGCTCTTCATAAGTAATCCTTATAAGGTAACTTTTTAAAAAATCTAATACTTCACATCATAAAACAAAATTTTTTTGAGGATTTATATCCTCATGTTTTCTTTCTAGTGTATCAGAATTTGTGCTTCTTCTGGTCTGAGTGTGGAAAGAGTTTGGGTTATCAGCATATGCCATATTCTATTTGTTTCATATGTGTTAGCAAACATAAAATGATATTTTACTGTTTAAGTTGCTGCTCAGTGCTTAGATTTTCTTTATAGGGTTTCTCTTACACTGTTAGACAAAATATTATGTGGCTAAATGATTTCAGTTTATCTAATTTGCTTGACAATTAGACAATCATTCTAGCCTTAGGAACAAAACATGTTCATCATAAAAAAATTAAGAATGTGATCTAAAGTTCAAAGCTGAGATATCAAAGCACTTAGTAGAAAGCTTCAAGAACTATTCACTTAATATACAAAGAAATAGTCATTTGTCACTGTTATGAATTTTGTTCCTGCCCATAGAAGGAAAATATATCAAGTTTAACCATTTCATACTTTAAAAAAAAAAATCCACTAGGCCACCTTGAAAATTCTCCAAACAAACATCACTATTATCCCTACATGCATGTATGGCCTTATATTATATTTATATGGTATCACTTTTAGAAATATGTGCCAAACATGCATATGGTTTCCATTACCAAGAATGCTACACTAAGTTCTGTAGGTCTGCTTTCTTTATTTTTTTATTATATGTTTAATTGATAACATATTTTATCACTTTCAATATTTTGGCATTTTAGAGTATAACAGCAATATGCTGTACTGCTATAATCCATATGTACTCATATTTGGAATGATATGTTATGCTTGAGTTAGAAAAATAATTTGACACATCCACTACGGATAACACATGTTCAGTGGATATCATGTCTGCCAAAAATATTTCCATTTACACACTGCTAGCTTTCATACATAATTACTTACTTGTTCATCTCAGGACATAATGTCAGTTTGTACTATGTAATATAAAATAATCTCATCTAGGTGCATAATGCATTTCTATTATCTAAGAGTTGTTTATATTTGATGACATTTTCCTTCTTAGAGAAATTCTATTTCAGTGAGAGGAGAATCGCAAACATTTATGAAGTCAGCGCTAATTGTTTGGCATTGTGGTATATTGGGAGTGCCCAGTGGTTAGAATCACTGTTGTTTGGTGGGAGTGTGCTAGGCCTGCAAAGTGTGAGAAATGGTTTCTTACTTCATGGATCTCACAAGACGTTATACATATTGAAAGGTAATTAATTAAAAAGACAGAATGAAGTAAGGATAATAATGGCTTTGGAGTTTGGAGGAAAGTGAGGTTACAGTGCACCAAAAGAGAAGATGTATGCCAGGGAATGGAGACTTAAGGATGGACAAGAATTAGGTGTTGCAGGGGAAGTAGAGAGCAAGTGCGAGTGGAACGGAGGGAAAGAGAACAGAGGAGGCACGAAAAGACAGAGCAAGGCCGACGTTTAGTAAGTAACAAATGGCTGATGTCCTTGACGTAATCCATTCAAACCCATGAATGACACAGTAAGATACTAATAGAAAAGTGGGCAAAGGACATGAGCATCAGTTTATACAAGAGGAAATGCAAATGATCGATATATGTATTACAAGCTATTGAACTTCATTAATAAGCAGTGAAATGCAAATTTTAAAAGTAAAATACTGTTTACTTTTCACATCAAGTCGACTACCTTTAAAATCTAATTAGGGTATAGTGGAAAAGGCATGCTATGTACTTTCTAGGGAAAATATTAGTTGGTACAATTTTTTTTTCTTTTTTTTTATGTGGCTGGCTGGTATGGGGGATCCGAACCCGTGACCTTGGTGTTATAAGGCTTTGCTCTAACCAACTGGGCTAACCTGCTGGCCCACGTACAATTTTGGGGGAAAGCAATTCACAGTTTGCATTGCTACTCTTTTAAATATGCATACTAATTAATCCAGTACCACTTGGGAATTTTCAGATGCAGTAAAGATTTACAGATAAGGAGGATCATCACAGCCACAAAATATGGACATTGCCTAAATTACCAACAGTAGTGACATGAATAAGTGATAGTACAACCATTAAAGTATTTTTTAGTCATTAAAACCTATGTTTTTAGACAAATTTTAATCACATGGAGAAGTTATGGAATAAGTGAAATCCAAATTTTATTTTAAACAAGTATGTGTAAAAAGAGACTGAATAAGAATATTCTGAAGTGATAGCAATTACTATTGAGTAGAAAAATTATGGGTGATTTGTATTATGTTAAACGTTCATTTATTTTAACAATTTATTGAGACAAGACAAGTAAGACAGGTAGATTGAAGTCCCAAAGAGAGGATTTTATAAATCAATAAATGCCAGTGTCACCCCTTGCCTTTGGTTGAATGTCCCCCTAAAACTTAATCCCCACTGTGACTGTTGAGGGTGGGAAATCCTATTACGGTAATTGAAAGGTGGGGCTTTGGCAAAGTGATTAGATTATAGGACCATGCCATAGTGAAAAGATTAAAAATGGTGGTCATGGGCATGGGTCTGAGGGCTTTAAAAAGAGAGTGAATGAGGAGGTTAGTCTCTGCTCTCTCTGCATCCACAGTCTTGCAATGTGAGGGGTCACTGTTGCCACCACCAAATATGCTCCTTAAACTTTGGACTTCCCAGCCTCAGAGACTGTAAGCAATAAATTTTGTTTTCTTTTTTTTTTTTTTTTTTTTGTCGTTTTTTCATGACCGGCACTCAGCCAGTGAGTGCACCGGTCAGTCCTATATAGGATCCGAACCCGCGGCGGGAGCGTCGCCGCGCTGCCAGCGCAGCACTCTACCAAGTGCGCCACAGGCTCGGCCTAAATTTTGTTTTCTTTATGAAATACCCATCTCCGTATATTTTGTTATAAGCAACAGAAACAGACTAATACATCCCTAAACCAACTAATGAAAGGAAGTTGCTGAAAAAAAGGTGTGTGTGTGTGTGTGTGTGTTGGTGTGTTATAAAGCTAAGAAAAATGGTTGGCAACTTCAGAGAAATGTATTTGATTAGCAAATATTCAGAAAGTACATTGTATGTAAAAAGAACAAAAACCTAAGCATTCTCTATAGTATGGGAAACGGGAAGTATCAAGTTCAGAGAAAATGAGCCAAAAGTTTAAAACCTAGGGGAACAAAGAGTGAGAGGCACAGTCAACAACCAAAATCATAAGCTGAGGTCTCGCCGGACTCCTGCTGGTCTAGACCTAATGTGCGCCTCGTAGACAGCCACTTCGCCCAATGCACAGCGTGTGCAGTGCCAGTGAGTTATTTAAATCCTACGGTTAGTGCCCTCACATTGGCTAGTACAGATGTAGATGCTGAATATGTATTTCTTTATTCATTTAATAAATCTCAAATGAACAGCTGTATTCTCAGCTCTGGAGAACGAAATTAACAGTCTGCCTTCTCTCCTGGAGCTTGCCTTCTGGTAGGAGAAGGCAACCATAACGATCCTAAGCAGCTTCTTTGTACTATAGAGGAAAATAAAGCTGGGAAGGTAGATAGGGAATGGGGAAGAAATTAGACTTGGAAAGGGCGTGGCCAAGGAAGGCCTCACTTTTGAGCATCTGATTAAAGGAGGAGAGGAAGGAAGCCCTGAAGATATCAGGGGAAAGAGGTTCCAGGCAGAGGGAGCAGCAAGCGGGAAGCTTGCAGAGAGCCTGCCTGGCATGTGGAGGGGCAGCCAGCAGCCGTGGCTGGAAGGGAGGAGGCAAGGGGCAGTGTGTTGGGAGGTAAGGTGTGAGGTCAGATAGGGCACAGGAGCTGTTGTGAGGACTTTAGCTTTTAGTCTGAGTGAAGTGGAGACCCACTGGAAGGTTTTAAGGAAAGGAGCGACATATGCTGACTTGTGTTTTGGAACAGAAAGGTTTTCTATGCTTGTCTTCAATTCCAAAGACTATATGTGGCCACTGTGCGAAGAATAGACCAGGAGAAGGCAAGGGAGGAAGCCAAAGGGCACATCAGGAGGCTCCTGCAACATGACAGGCAAGAGAGGATGAGGCTGGTGCATAGTAGTGGCGGGTGAGCCGGGGTCGGGTTTCAGGTATATTCTCAATGTAGACCAACAGGATTTGCTGATAGATTGAAGTGGAGCATGAGAGAAAGTGAAGAATCGAAGATGTCACAAGGTTTTCAGCCTGAGCAACTGGAAGAAGACTGTAGAAAAAGGAGGTCTGGATGGAGAAGAGGAGACAGTAGGAATGAGGAATCTGTTGGGGATTGATAAATTTGAAATGCCTATTTGTCATCCTGTTGTGGATTTAACTGTGTCCCCCTAAAAAGATGCTGCATCCTTAACCCCCAGTACCTCAGAATGTGACCTTATTTAGCAATAAGGTCTTAATGGAGGTAATCAAGTTAAAATGAAGTCATCAGGGTGGACCCTCATCTAATATGCTTTGGCGGAGGGGGGGGGCCTTTTAAAAAGGGGAAATTTGAACACACACATGGGGGGGATGTGAAGAGACACAGGGACAAGGTCATGTGAAGACAGAGACAGAGATTAGTGATGTTGCAAGCCGAGGACCCTGTGGGCCACTGGCAGCTGGAAGAGACAGGAAGGATGCTCCCTCCCTACAGGGTTCAGAGGGAGCACGTCCCTGCCAGCACCTGGAGTTTGCACTTCCAGCCTCCACAACTGTGAGACAGTAAGTCATTGTTGTTCTAGGCCACCCAATTTGAGGAAACTAGTGCAGTATCCAGGTGGAAAAGCTGAGTTGCTGTTTGGATACGGAACTGTGGCACTTGGGGAGATCTGGGCTGGAGAAACAAAATGTGGAGTTACCACTAGATGACGTTTAAAACTAGAGACTAGATGACATTACAGAGGGGGCGGAATAAATCGAGCCTGAGGGAGCTACAGCTTTTAGAGCTTTGGGAGATGAGGAGGAACAGGCAGAGGGAAGGCACTACCCTGATGTAGGAGGAACGGGTGGTTCCCAGTAACAAGGTTTCAAGGAGACAGGAGCTTCATCTTGACGGAAAACAGCTGAGACGTTATGTAAGATGAGGACTAAAAGATGACCATTGGATTTAGCAACACGGAGGTCCCAAGAAATCCTGACTGATGGTTTCAGGCAGGATGGAAGTCCTGATGGGAAGGGGTTCAATAGAAGACTGCAGGAGAACTGGAGGCAGGGGTATTGCCAGCTCTTCAGGAGAGGTGTACTGTCAAAAGCACAGAGCAGCAGGGCACTGGCACAAGTGCGTACCGAGTGATGACGGGGTGAGGAACGGAAGGGACGTTGGGCAATCGCAGTGTCTCCTCGCGTGACAGGAAAGGCTGGCGTGCTGGCAGGGAGCGCATCTTGCACTGGGACAGGGCAGAGGCGAGGACCACATGAGGGGAGCTTGTGTGGGTCCCTTCTGAGGGCCGCAGTTCCCTCCCTGAAATGGAAGCAAGGCCATCAGCTCGGCATGGGGATGCCGAGAGGCGACCAGAGAAGGCACGAGCCATGCAAGTGGTCCCAGGAGAGGCAGCTGATTGCAGGTAGACAGGGGCTTGCGGGAGGTGACATAGGGTGGTGGAACAGTGGGGAGATGAGGGCGTGGGATTAGTGACTGTCATGACCGGCCGTGGCTGCTGGCTTGGTAACAAGAGAGGTGAGAAGATACAAAGACCTTTGTGGCGTGGCATGAATGGGTAAAGGTAAAGAAAGGAGCAGTCATCTCAGTCCATCGAGTCAGGGCTATGAACACGCACCCTGCTGGGTGGGGAGGAGGACCTGGATGGGCCTCAGGGAGGACATCTTAAAGAGGGAGCAGAAACTGGACAGAGGTGCAGGTGAGGAGTGGGCAGGTGCGAGGAGAGACGGTCACATGCAAACATGCAAATGCAAACCCAGGACAGACAGCGAGGGTGTGGTCTGCAGTTCCTGCACCTGTCAACAGACCTGCAGACCACCTTCTTCACTTTCTAGCACTAGTCATAGTAATTGTTATGTTTCTTGATCACAAATTTAATGCTGCTTTGTCACTCCCCAGTATGTGTGTTTATATACACACATTAACTATATATATATATTTACATGTAAAAAATTGTTATAAAAGACACATATATTTTAAAAATTAACTGTGTACATATTATTAAAAAAAACAAAAGCACATTGTTTCTCTTCCCCTTTGCCCACAACCACCTTCATTCCAACTTCCTTCTCCTGTCCTCCTGAACATCGTTCCTAGCCACCTTTAGGCCAATCCCTTGTCTTCTGGACTTCCTGCGATTCTGTCTGCCAGTGTTCCAGAAGGCCAACTTGAAAATATGAAAGTCAAGCTCTATTATGTTCGGTTTGTTTTCCCAGCAAATAATACAAACCACTATCAGGAATGGTATGACAGAGGTTATGATGACTGGCACCCTATCCTCTCGGCTGTGAATCACGAACATTTCAACATGGGGTTTAAAGTGTTTGGTTATGGATGTTTAATCACAAAGACAACAGAGGTCCCTTATGCTAAGTATATTCTGTGCAGATAATTCTTACACATGGAAGTTTTCCTAAATGCTGAAGTAGTAATGTCATGACTTAATATGGCAAGGCCTCAGCACAGCCTGCAGAATGTAATCAACACAGGGGCAGGTCCTCCGGGACCTGACTACAGTGTTCTGCCAGCTCGCAGCCTAGACCGTAATGCACGCTGGACCCCGTCAGCACCGTTCCTGACTAATTATAAACCTAAAGAAATCCCACTTATCAGAAACCCTCTGGACCAGAGAAGTTTTATTGGAAAAGGGGCTGAACACACCTCACTGAGGCAGAAGTATGTCTAGGGGCATCAAAGTCAATCTAAAAGAAATACATAAAAGAAATACAAGATGGTAGTGTGTGCTATGCAGAAAATTGAAACGGGATGATAGAGTGGTTGATGATTCCTCTTGTTTGGGTAGCCAGGGAAGGCCTCGTGGAGGAACTGGGATTTAAACCAAGATCAGAGTGATGACAAGGAACCAGCCCAGGAAGATGGAGAGAACAGTACAGAGGCACTTAGCAGAAAATAAGCTTGTCATGTTCGGGAGGAAAAAGAAGACCGTGTATCTTGTGCACAGGAAGTCAGTGGAAGAGTGGCAGGTAGGCAGGAGGTAGATCGTGGGGCTTCGTAAGCCACAGCCACAGTGAAGAATCTGGACTTCCTTCTAAGTGGTGTAAAACACAAGTGTTTTAAGCAGGGGGGTGACCCAAAAGCCTTTACATTCTTAAAAGAGCATCTTGTCCCTTTCGGGCAGGGTGTGTGGAGAGTAGCCTCCGGGCAGGGAGGCAGTTGGAAGGCGATTGCCCTGGGCCAGAGGGGTGCCAGGGGTTGGTATAGGTGGTAGTAGTAGGATGGAGCCAGGTGGGAGATTCAGGGCAATTGGGGACTTAGTAAGGTGTGCTTGGACGTAAGTGGTGAGAGAAAGAGGAAATGAATCAGGAGCTCACTCCCAGCAGTAAGCCAGGTCGTGCCGCTCGCTGCCTGGGGTGAGGTATCAGAATCACCTTGGGAGCATCTTCAAAACATGTTTTCTCTCCCTAAGAATCTGAATGCTACAAAAGTAAGACACTCCTCTCTGTTCTACCCTGAGTTAACAATCGCTGCCATTATAACCTGTTTTTGCCAATAGAAATGTAACCTACCCTACGAAGTGTCAAGGCAGAAAACACAAGGTGAGAGTGTTGCTCTGGGAGGAAGTTTTAGCTAACATCACATTATATCTAAAAAATCAAGAAAGCCATCATACCCCTTCTGAAGGTTGGTACCCCAAATGCGGCATACAAATATAAACAATCCTTAATATTTATGAGGCTTTGTCCAACATGGAATATTCAGGATAATCAGATTCACGTTCACCTAGCATTCAGTAAGTTCACATCCATGCCAGGCCTCTGGCAGGGGGTATCACAAAATGGACTTCTTTTGATACAAATGACAAAGGTCTTCAACGGCAGACTCCTGGGATTCAGATATTTATTTAACTGTTACCTAAAGTAGTTCTACCTTGGCTGGGTGAAACTTGAATTGAGGATTAGCCATATCATGCTATAAATTCAGGCCCAAGAATGTTGGAGAGAAAAAATTCCCAAAGTCACGGGTATTCTCCCAGGTTGAAACACCAGGCCCCACCCATAGAGTGCTTCTGGTGGTGACAGTTGGCACAGCAGGAGCCGGGATCCCAGAGACACAGCCTTTCAGGAAGGGCACATGGAAGCTGAGTAATGCAGATTCCTGTAAGAAAGGGCTTGCTTCTCTTCGGTGTTGTATCTGTAATGACATGACGGTATTAATCAGCAAATAATATTAGGCAGCAGTTTCCGAACCACAGATTTGAAAGTTTGAGCAGTGGTTGTTTCCAATTTCATTTACTAAACTGTTGTGAAGAGGTTTGAATATTACCTATGATGGCAAAGAAAATTTAGGTTGTATTAAGCGATAACTTTTTATTTTATAGCATTCTACATTTTCTCTGATTGATGGGTTTTTTAAATCTGCAATGACCCTATCTCCTTGAATTTTTAAGTTCAGAATTTAATTGAGTTTCAGTAGTTATGTTATGTTTCTCCCATGAAATTCAGAACATTCTTGTTAATGATTTCAATTCTTATTTTTTTTAATGAGACCAAGCTTGATTTTCTTTGCCTAGCATCGTGACCACATCATTAACCCTAGTGAATAGGATAAAGTGTAAAAGTTCTACTCTTTAAAAGTACCTTCCCTACCTCCAGAACTGGGTATCTAAAAAATCACATATTAGGAAAATTCGTGGTGGAGGAACAAGATTGGGGAGCGATGGGAAGAGGGGGACCTGTGACATCTCTAAAATAGTTGTATTGTTCCATAAGACAGTAAAGATACAGCACCACATAAATGGGCCATCACTTGCATAAACACATTTTAAAATAGTAACAATAAATATTATGCAGTAATTATCATTAACCATTTCTTGCTTGGTAGAAGCTTTTTAAGATCTGCCATTCAAAATTTCATGAAGATACTTATAAAGGCATTTTCTCCTATACCTGGTAATATGCTTATGAAGAGCCATTTCCCCATGTGCCTGGCATGCTAGACAATTGCTCAAAGCCTTTCTGATTTAATGACTCAGTTATTCTGTCCTTACTTTAACTCTTCCCTCAAGTCCTACCTAGTGCTTCTTAACTGGTTCCCTGAGATGCAGAATAACTTGGCTGCTTTGAATAAAAAAAGGGTTGGAGTAACCTTTTTTAATGTATTTCACTTAAGCCAGCCCCCTCTCCCAATAACTAGGGCACCTTACCCTCAGCTCTGTGATACCTCCTAGCAGAAGAGTGCAGTTCTGGTCTGCTTTCTTCTCTTTTCCTTCACATTGATTGGTCTGGTTGCAGAAACCTCCATTTCTTCTCCCTCTTTAACTTTACCTTGGTTTTCTGCTTCTCACCTAGACCTCTGGGTTTTTTTACGTATTCCCAGCAGGATTGTCTGGCCATTCATGTCCTCTATATATGAAATTCTCCCACTGTCTGCAAATATATGGAGATATAAATGTATGTGCACTCAAATTTTGAATAAAGAGCATTTGTGATTGAAAAAGCATAGGGTATTCTATTTTAATTAATCTCAACAATAAATAAATTATTCATTTCTAGAACACAGACTGTCCTATCTACATGTAATAATAAATACAGTTCAGATATATAAAACCTGTAATCAATGCTCATAATATCCTGTAAGGTAAAGAAAACACATTCTGCTAATTTCTTTTCTTCTGATACTTTTTCTCTGACTCAGTGTGATCATGGTTATAATACACCTGTTTTAGTTTGTTTTTGATCATTTTTCCTATTTTTCCCTTTTTTTTTTTTCTTCTCCTTTTGTTTTTTTCCCGAGAGGCCAAATCTCTCATTTGATTAGTCTTTTCCAAAATTTTGTTATCTTAAGTTCAAAGTATGTTTTTTTGTTTTTTTTTTTCAAAGTATGTTTTTTGATTTTGTTTTCTTCCCAACTTATTTACAAGTCATCTCTAAGTCATATGGTGACATATTATTTCCATGGGGCCTGCCTGCGTATTTTATGGGAAATTACAGGTATTTCATAAAAACGGATGCTCTTTTTGGTGAAGATTTTCATTTTAAATGTTATTAACCAATACACTGTTAATGTTCACGAAGAGCAGCTCCTTCATTGAAGCTGAGATGGGATCCTTGGGAGACACAAGGTTTTCCTCTCTGGAGAATCTGTGAGGAGGGTTCTTGCTTATGCACCAGATGAAAGGGAGCGGATGCTCAGCACTTAATCCTAGAACTGTGTTGCTTATGGAAACAGCTTTGTGTAGAGTGTTTGGCTCTTAGGCCTTTTGAAACCTCCTGCCTTAGAGATATATGTCTCTTTCGTTTGATATTGTGGCAAGGTCAATAATATTTACACATACTTTCCTCTGTGTTGTGAGATGTTAGTATAAGTTGGGACATGCTGGCTTGTCATTTTCTAAAGTGAATCAGTTTATCTTTGGGTTAGCCTGAAATTGCAGCAGAGAGTACGCTTCCTCCTGGGATCCGAATGTAAAATAACTGAAGCAGATTGAAGTTGGCAGTGACTAATGAAGTCTTGTGTGGAAGTCAGCAAGTCAGGGGATCCAGGAGGAGGAGCAGAGCAAGCAGAGTCTTTCTGTGATCCAGGCTTTCTCCTCCTCCCCTCCTGCAGCAGCTCCAACGGGGGAGGGGGATTTAACACAGATATATTCCACTTACATTCTTTCCAAAGACGTCAAATTCATTGTATACAAATTTGTTACATTACTGATAATTCCCAGCTAGCTTCCTTGTTTAATGAGCCATTTTGGCTGCCTAAAGGTATTCTACATAACAATAATTTTAACCAGTCGTATAAAATTTATGAAGCTGAGATTCTAATGAAAATTAGCATGAATTAGAATAGGGGTAATGTTTCTTTGATATCTCCTTCCACAGGCTGGCCACCTGGTTCCACCTTTAGAGCCCTGGAAAGGGCTCCCTGTCACTTTCATAATGACCACCTTGCTCATTATTGAGTCTCAATATGCACTACTGTGGCTTGGTGTAGCTTCATTTTGTTTGTGGTCATATCTTCATATATTTCCATATACTTACACATGTACAGCTTTACTTTAGAAAGTACCAGAGTCATTTCTTGGTTTCTTTTTCTTGAAATGTTTTATTTTTGCAGCTTTTTTTTAACCTTTGAAATGGTTTCAGGGATCCACCATATCACATTGCATTTGCTAAATTTCACGTGCATAATTTGCTTGGTGCATTTAGAAATATGTTTTGAAAGAAATCAGTGTGCTCTCTCCCTTTGGTTCAGCTCTCACAGCCGTGCCCACACGGAGAGCAGCAAGATTTGTGTTTTCCAGCTCATTAAACTGACAGCAGAAATTAGTTTGTGGTATTAAAACTAAAAAGTTAAATTACAGCTACACGTGTCCTTTATGCAGCGGGGCGTGTGGAAGATGTTTGATTTTAATGTTTGCCATAATGGAGAATTTAAATTACAATGTTTGTCAAATCTCTAATCTTTGTTACAGAGTGGAATATTAATTACGCTTTTAACTATGAGAGGTAAATAAAATGAGCATCCACTGCACGCCCAGGGGTAAATTGCAGATTACCAACAACGTGACATAATGCGCTAAATGTCAGTTTTGTCAAACAAATTTAGAGGAACGGTTAAACTATTAGCTTCCTGTTGTTCCAGGGCCTTTCTTGCAGCAAGCAACTGTTTTGAGCAGCAGGGACACTGCCTTATCGAAGAGGAAGGGAGTTAAATTGAATAAGCAAGATGAACGAGGAGACAACACCCAGGCTCACTCGATTAGTTTATAACTGTCTATTAACTTCTGTAGGTGGTTTTGAATAAACAGCACATAATAACAGCACGTTGCACTTTTGTGGAGACATGGGGAGCCATGGGAAGGGGACAGTGTGGCGCTCAATGGGAAGAAAAATGTTCTGGTTATCATTTTCCTCTGTCTTCTGCTTTCCTAGTGTTGCACAGGAAGTGTGGGCAGTGGTGGTCAGAGCCTTCTGCAGGGTTACAGCACATCAGGGAGGAGCAGCACTCCCTGGCACTTCTCTTGGCTGTTCTTGAGTGGAACAGTGGCGTGCTGCCCTCCAAAGAATAAACCGAAGTTGGGTTGCTATGGCTGTTGTTTCAGAACCTGTTCTTGGGAAAAGAGTATTGAGACTTGATTCTTAGAGTTCAGGAAGATAAAAATTCTCCATTAATAAGCACAGCCAGGATTTCCTGCCTGGGAGTCCTGGAGTGAGTACGGACGGATGATGGAGTTCCCGTCTTGCAGAGCAGGACTTGGGAAGTCACCCTCGATTCCGCAAAGGCACTGTTTCTATTTTCAGTATTTACACAAATTTTAGTCTTCTGGTGCTCACCTTGTAATGCATTGAGGGAGAATTACATAGTACAATCACTTGATTATTATCAAAAAGAACAAAAAATTTTAATATGAAATTATTAAAGAAACATAATAAGAATTAAAGGGGAAAGAGATAAAAGATGGAGGTAAAACAACACAAAGAAAATGTGGCAGCTGTGAGTGAGGATTTCAGAAACTTTAAAGTATTTTTAGTGGTTCTGAATTTATGTCTTTCAAGTTGTATAGCAGCTTGCTTTTCTGGGCATGCAGACATTATATGATGCAAGCCATTTATCAGAATTCTTTTATACAGCGCAGAGCAATCATAAGACACTCCCGCTTTTCAACACACACACACACACCACAAAGGGCTTCATTTTCCTTTCATATTTTGAAAAGTCTAAGAAATTTAGACTCAATGCTCCCATTGGCAGGGTTGGGGCATTCCTTATGTGGATCTGTCCCAGTCAGAGCCAGTTGTCAAGAGAGAATCAGGATAAAATACAACAGGTAGTGGATGTGTCCACTAAATAGTATTTTTTTTTTTTTTTTTTTGAGTTAAGAAAGCTAGATTTTCTCCTAAATGAGACTCCTTTGAGGAACAGAGCCAAGACTTAAAACTTTGG
Source organism: Cynocephalus volans (assembly GCF_027409185.1). Taxonomy (NCBI): domain Eukaryota; kingdom Metazoa; phylum Chordata; class Mammalia; order Dermoptera; family Cynocephalidae; genus Cynocephalus; species Cynocephalus volans. Next base: position 4,202,025 of record NC_084472.1, read on the forward strand.
GTATCTGTTTTAACACTTGTGACTATAATTGCTGGTTCACTTTGAGTGAAAGTAGTTTATTAATAAACATACTGTATAAAACCCTTAGCATATAAGATCTCAATGAACAAAGTAAGCATAAACAGGTGAAATAATAGTAAAGTAATTGCCCTAGAAAAATAGAGGCATTTGGCCTAGCTCGTACTTGAATTCTTTTTCTTCTGCTTTTTTTTTTTTTTTTTTTCCCTTGTTCCCTGGAACTTTATAGAGCCTCTGTTTATAGAGCAACACACTTTGTTGCTGCTGTGGTTGTTTTCACAGTCCTGTCTGTCCTAGTAACTGTGAGTGTCTCAGAGGCAAGATCAGGGATACTGTCACCTTCCCCCAGTATCCCAAGCATTGAGCATAGAGCTGAGCTCACTGGTGACACTTATGAGCGGCTGAATGAAGGGATACTGGAGAAGAGTGAAAGACATCTTTTGTGGATATCCAAATATCCAAAAAGAGCTGGCCAGTTAGCTCAGTTGGATAGAGCACATCCCTGTATCACTAAGGTCAAGGGTTCGGATCCTGGTACCAGCCAGCTGCCAAAAATAAAAGAACTAAAACAAATATCGAAAAAGAAACAGCAGTGTAGTTTAAAACATTGAACTGTTAGAGAAGGTTCCTGTCTCATTTTGCCTCCTGTCTGTCAAGTTCTTACCAAGTATAAGGAACTGTGCTTTACATGTGTTCCCATTCAGTCGTCAAAATTACCCTACAGAGTAGGTGATAGTCTTTTCCCATTGTACATATGGGGAAGCCATATGAACTTATGAAAGTTTCAGTGTCCTTGGAAAGCCAGAACTGGTGCAGTATAGCCGGGGGGGGGGGGGGGGGGGGGGGGGGGGGGGGGGTGTCAGGGGATGGGAGTGTCTCCTCTGGTTACTGCTATTTACTCAATGAAACAAATTTTCATCTGAAAGGGGATGGGGTAGAGGGACAGCTAATGGAGGTAGGAGGAGAGGAGAGAAAATGGAAAATTCATTTTCCTAAAGCGTAATGTCTGTCATTTTATTCTCCTGCCCAGCATAACTTTTCTTCTCTAATAGTTTTATTCCGACTTCTCAGCTTTGCCCCAAGGCCTTCTACAGAATGATGCCAGGGCTTCACTACAGGCAGCTCATACCTTTGATTACCAAAAGCATCTGTTCTGACCAGGTCAGTTAAATTATAGTGCCTTGGGAGATATGGGATAAGTCGGTAATCACGTCCACCTGTCCTGGAAGACATTATCATAAGACCGTTGTTTTAGTCCATTTTTGTGTTGCTATAACAGAATACCTGAAACTGGGTAATTTATAAGGAAGAGAGGTTTATTTAGCTTATGACTCTGGGACAGCTGCATCTGGCATGGGCCTCAGGCTGCTTCTACTCATGGCGGAAAGTGAGCAGCCAGCGGGTACAAGCAGATCACATGGCAAGAGGAAGCAAGAGAGAGCAAGACAGAGAGAAGGTGCCAGGGTCTTTTTAAGCAACGAGCTCTCACGGGAACTAATGGAGTGAGAACTCACTTATTACTCCCTTCTCCATCAGGGAGAGCATGAATCCATTCATGAGGGATCCGCCCCCATGACTCAATCAGTTTCCAACACTGCCACATTGGAGATCAAATTTCCACATGAGTTTTGGAGGGGACAACACATCCAAACTCCATCAACCGTTTTACTTAGAAGCAGCCATAAAGGTGCCAGAAAGCCATAAAATAACCTAGAATACTTCTTATTACCCTTCCCCTAGATCCCTGCATGTAGGATGTAACCCAGTGACAATCCCAAATCTATATGTCATATACAACTAATAGAAAGCCTGATGAAGGGGTTAGGCAGAGCTGTCCTTTCTCTCTCTCTCCTTTGACCCTTCCTTCTTGTGATTATAAAATGCCAAGCTCTGCTGGCCCCTCTTCAGAACCTATTTTTCAGGTCTACCTGGTCTATGTGTCTCCCCAGTTGGAATCGTCACATAGGCTCAATAAATCTTTGCTATATTGCTTCTCAATTTATTTTTTAGAAAAGAAAAAACGTCTTTTGTTTTTCTAAAATTTGGTTGACTAATTGTAAATGAACTCTGAAATACATAGTCATATGATATTAATTTACATAGTCATATGATAGTAATTTTAAGAGTTAATTCTTGTGTCTTCTCAGATAAAATGTTAAGGAGGCTTCAAGTCAGTGGCCTAAAGTTGGATAGTTTAGTGAAAGGTTTTCAACTCTATTAATCTTAAAATAAGTCAGTCTCAAATATTATAGATATTTTTCAAAGAATTATTTTTTTAGTTCCAAACATCAAGAGCAGAATGAAGTGCTGAGCATTTTCCTTGTGATGCAGCAAGCAGATACACTCCACGGGACAACATCCCCTTGCCCAGCCACCAGTGCAATCCAAAGTTACATGATTGAATAAGAAATTTGCAACTGATTGAAGATGATTTGGGCTCATTTTTGCTGTCCCTTCCCAACGGGAGTCTTAACTGTTCAAACTGCTCAAGACAATATCTCATGCAATCTAGGGATGGTGATTTATGTCAAATGGCAATATATGTTTGCTCTCATGCCATTTAATATGGCGGGGAACAGGTGTTCTAGAAATGAAGCAAAGCTGTAAATCTCCTCTAGGTATATATGTAGTATAAACAAGAGCTTTCAAATACCTTCTGCCCAGTCTTTGTTCTCTCTCAACTTGATGCAAGTGAAGAGCGCCATCATATGACACTGAATGGGTCGCTGTGTTTGAATTCGTTGGGTTGGGTAAAGCCATGGGAGAGTCCTTCTCTTTGCTTCAGAAATCAAAAGAAAGTGCAGTATCTGCTAGGTACGTATCCCCTGAAAGTTGCCAGCACTGTTCTCCACACAGCTCCCAAATAAGCAGATGGCTTTTTTAATGATGAAACCCATTTTTTCTTAAATGCTAATTAGTGAGAGAAAGATAATTTGAATGTCTGCCATACATCGCAGGAAAGGTCTTTTGTGTCTGTGTCATCGCTCCTACGAATCATGCAGTATCACCTGAGTAAGCTCAGTTTCTCTTTTTATTTAAATCGTGTGACTCTTCGATCACAAGAAAAAGAGAAAGACAGTCAGTTAGGAAAAGGAGAACACTTTTTCAGGATGAAGCACTCAATTAAAAGTAAAGCATTTTTCTTTTTTAAAAAATCAGCCTTATTGTTTCTTTTTGAACTATGCACTTGAAAGAGTCTTTTTAAAGTGGCTTCATATGGCAAGTGCATCTCAGTTCTTTCTCTATGAATTTCTGATGAAACTAGGAAAAAAAAGATTGCCCATTTGAAATTGGTTCTGATTCTGAGCTTGTCAAGCCAGAGTTCTTGGTCAGAATGTACTGGGGGGAAAAAAAGTAATGGAGACCTGGATTTTTGTTCAGATCCCATGCTTGAGTTATCTGTGATCCAGGGCAAGTCACCGAACCTTTTATATATGATTCCTTACTTGTAAGGTGGAATAATATGGTCCATTTTTACCTCATTTATTTATTGAATAAACCGTTCATCCTGAAGAGTTCCCCACATTCTGAACTTGACTGATGCATTCTTGTGGTGTCATTTAACATGTCCCTCTGTTATCTGTATTTCCTGTGAACTGGAGCTACAACTACAGTCTTAATCAGATTCAGATTTCTTTGGTAAGAATTTTTGGTAAGAATTTTGGTAAGAATCTTTCATAGGTGGTGTTTTGTGCTATTACATTACATCAGGAAGCACATAATGCTGAGATTGATTAGTGAGTTGTGGTTTGGCCAACCTCGTCCATCCATTATAAAGTTCCACATCAGCCTTTCACTTAATGGCTTTTTAAGCTACTGATGATGATTGCCTAGATCTATTATTTTATTAGAGCTTTCAAAATGGTGACATCTTAATTGTATCATTCCTTCTATATTTACTAAGTGCCATTCGCTACGCAACTCTTTGCTTACTGTGAAATGCACTTCATATAGGAAACTCAAAATAAATGTTTGAAATCCATTCCCCCTATTTACCAGTTTCAGAATGAATTGGTGCCCTAGTACTTTATAAGATAGCCAATAGTGTCATTATCAACTCAGGATTTTTAATGTTTGTAATATGTTTGAATATTTTACAGTAATTTATGTTTGGATGTTTAGAGTATCTCATCTTTGGCCAATAGGAGCCTGTTCAAGTTGTCTCTTGTGTTCTTTGGACATGACTCCAGAACTTTTGAGAGCTTCTTGCACTACAGTATGTTCTCAACTCCTCTTGTGCTTAGTCTGCCCTGTGACTGGAATCAGCCATTTCTCCAAGAGATCCTGGTTTCTTTTTATGGAAAATGAAATTTAGAAACCACTATCTTGCTCCAAGGTGTGGTTACTGAGCTGGGTCAGCTGCTGCTTCCAGACCTACGTCAGCCACTGTCACCACCATCAACTCTCCTGTCTGGATGATCCTTCCGCTGTATCTGACATGCCCGCGTGTGACTCATCTCCTTTGTCTGTGTTCAGTAGGAAGATAAAGGGCCATTGGTATATGGTAAAATCTAAATCTTTATGACCTCCAGTAGGGAACACCATGAAACCGTAATAGACATAATTGATAAATTTGAATACACCAAAATTTTTAACTTCTGCATACCAAAAGACACCATAAGCAAAATTTAAAATAAACTATAGATCAGGAAAAAATATTTTTAATATTTATATGTCAAAGTATTAGTGGCCTAAATACAAAAAATATGTAAACATCAATAAGAAAAGACAAACGACCCAATAGAAAAATGGATATAAAATATAAATAGGCAACTATAAGATAGGAATGTACGGCTAAGAAACTTTGAAAAGATGTTCAACCTCACACATAATCCGGTATATGCAAATCAACAAATTATAAGATTCCATTTTTCACTCATAAGATTGGCAAACATTTTTGTAACTAATAGCAAATGTTGGTGAATATGTGGGAAAACATAAATTCATCAACTCTGATAACTTAGTACAACTTTGGCAATACCTTTGAGACTTAATTTTAATTTTAAAAAAGCAATTTCTTTTGTTCCCAATTATTCCCATCCCACCCCCCACCTTCCCACATACATACACAATAAATAAATGGCAGATAAAGGCCCAATTGTTTGCTCTTCACATTTTTAACAACTAAGAACCTTCACTACCAGTATACTTAAAGTATGAAAATAAATCTAGTTTGCTTTGAGATCTATGTCTATAAAAAACAGAAACATATAAATTTAGAATCAGAGGTAAAGATTTTTAAAGTGTGATTTTTATATTTTTCATAGGGGGAAAAGGTATTTTTGACAGTAGAATGACAATTGTTTAGGCTAGGTTAATAAGAAAATGCAGGCTTATGTTTGGAAGAATTGTTAATAGATAAATAGGTGTTATAGAAATGCCAAATAGTTAGTGAAATGACCTTAGCAATGCCTATAAGTGATGAAATATTAAAATTCTGGACATTGTTTGATTATATTCCATTGTTTTAGTTTCCTATTGCTGCTGTAACAAAATACTACAAGCTTAGTGACTTAAAACAACACAATTATCTTAACAATCCTATGGGTTAGATGTCTGACATAGGTCTCACTTGGCTAAAACCAAGGTGTCAGCAGGGCTGTGTTCCCTTCTGGAGCACTAGAGGGAGACTACATTCCCATGCCTATTCCAGCTTCTAGAGACCACCCACATTCCTTGGCTTGTGGCCCCTTCCTCATCTTCAAAGCCAGAAAGGGTGGGTTGAGAGCATCCCCCATCTTTCTGACCTACTGTTCTGCCTCTTAAGATGCCATGAGATTATACTAGCTCACCAGCTGATTTAGGAGAATCTACCTATCTTAAGGTTAGTTTATTAGCAACATTGATTCTAACTGCAACCTCAATTCCATTTTGTCATGTAGCATAAGATATATTCACAGGTTCCAAGATTAAGAGGTAGACATCTTTAGGGGACCAATCTGAGTGAGATCTATATCCTCCACAGAGGGGCATCCCTTCTTGGGCTCAAGTTTGTGCATCTGGAGCAATCTGTTTTAGTTACTGTGTTCTGTGCTAGTTACTAGGGCCCCTTCTGCAACAGGTTATATTTGCTCTTCCCTAAATTAGCCCACAGCTATATTTTCACCTTGGAATGAAATGATTGTAAAATTTTTCATCCTATGTGTTTATGAGATTCTTAAAAACTTGGTTCTGCACATCCAAGGGTCATCTGAATTTTATGATAATGACAGTTCTTAAGTTAGAATCAAGAATATGTATTTTTATTGGGTCCCTATTTTCCTGTATGCTAACACTGGTTGGTTGCCTGTTTTTATTAGACAGAGGAATTCCAAGATTTTTTAGTGAGCTTGACAAACATCAAGAGGAAATTGGAGGTACTATTCCAATAAGACATGCATAAAAATTTCTCTTTCTCACTTGTATTTATAGTCTGATAGAGGGACAACAGTAGACCAATTTAATCTTGCTGCCGAATGATGTTTTTGAAACCATTAAATTTCAAGATAATGTGCACTTAAGAAGTTCAGCAGCATAAGCTGACTGTGAGTGGGGACTGCTATCACTAATGTCACTTCACTCCCATTTTGCTCTACTGTGGATTGTACCAGTTTCATATTTCTTGTGCCATCGCCAGTTCCAGTCCCTCTGGATTCATATTGCCCTGATATGAGAAATAAAACTAAACAAAATATTACTAAGGATGACAGATACTGCATCTATTATTTTTATGGCTGACTCTTTTAGTGTTTAAAAATCTTCATCTGGTTTGTGAAATTACTTTAGGTGCTCACATGAGCTGTGAGTTATTCCCAAATGGAGGATGTTTTTGTAGGGAGGGATTTTTCTGCAGGTGGATCTTGGAGGGCAGAGTGTGTGTGTGCTTCTGTGGAACCTGCTGCAGCAGATGTGCCGAAGAGTCCAGCTTAAAACACAGTCAAACCTGTTACCCAGTGGGAGCTCTCACCCTCCAGGCATGCACGCCAGGTAGAGAATGAGGGGAAAGGAAGAAAAACAGGGCTCACAGGAAGTTTTCCTTGGTAGGGAAGATAACCTAGGGAAGTAGGGAAGGTGCCCAAGCAGGTAATGAGGGAGGGTGATAATTAAATGCATTTCAGGATCGACCCAAAGGCTTTTCCTCCAAAGCTGTTATGTGAATAATGTTAAATTCAAGTTACAAAAAAAGTTGTTTTTTTTTTTTAATCCCGCTTTATCACTTAGAAAAATTCAAAGATAAAATATCTACATCCATGAAAAGGTTAGGTATTTTTAACTTCCAGGTTTCTTTTCTTTCAACAACTCGCAAAGCAGTAGCCCATGGGATTAATCCATTAGGTGTGTGTGGCGTCACCAAGCACTGAGCCAGGAACCCTCAGAAGCATTAGATGTGCACCAGAGTCAGTGTCTGTCTGCCTGCTCTGCTTCTCTCTCACACCCAATTATGTTCATCATATATTTTTTAAAATTAGGAAATAAGGTATGATTACTCAGGCAATCAGAAGAATAGGAACGAACAGAAGTATTTGTTGAGTGCCTACCATGTGCCAGGCACTGTTCTGGGACAGAAATGTCCAGTGAGCGAAAGAGGCAGAAAGCCCTATCCTCACGCAGCTGACAGGTAAGGTACGCCTAGAAGCACTGAAGCACCTGTTGGCTCCCAGAGCATGTGCAGGTAATGCTTCCTGATCAGGGATTCCTCTAGAATTCAAGGGTGAGGAAAAGTTTCCTTTTAGTCAAACACACTCCACTGTTAAAAAGCTTCACGTACTCATGCTCCTTCCAGAAAAGAGCAGGCTCTAGTCTTAATTTTTTTTGTTCCAAAAATAAAAATTGTTTAATATATGAGGACATTAGACTTATTTTTGTTCTCACGTGTTGATTTAACTTAGGATTCCATGAATTTTATTGCAATAAATAATATAATAATCATGATCCCCTTATTTATTATGTCATGATAATAATGACTGTCATCTCAGAGTCACACAAGACATTAGTGTCATGACTTTTAAGTGATCATAGGCTGTAATACATGTAATTTCAACTTGTAAAGAAAGCCAACTGTTCTCACATATTTTATTTTCAATCTGTAGGTTTGAGAAAGACTACTTTTTATTAAACTGGTATAATATGACTCTATTATTTGAGCCTCTTCAATATGAAATATACATGGTTTTATATACATATTATATACATATATATACACACACACACACACACACACGTACTAAGAGAGATCCCGACAGCTACTTGCCAAAGAGATCCACACGGTTCTTGGCTTCTTTTGCCCTGGTGCGTGTTCATTTGCAGATACCCACCTGCTAGTCAAGCATTCTATGGCATCTTTACCACCAGGTCACCCCAGATAAAGCTGCAGCCTAAAGTGATATGCTCATAAAATCTGTATATACGTCTCAGTGGGGCAGGACAGAAAAATAAGTCTATCCTCCTCTGTCATCTGCCTTCAGACTTATCAGCCTCCCTGATAGCCTGTCAGCCTATCATTCTATCTCATCACATGGTCAAGAGATAAACTCTAAAATAAAGGCCCAACAAAGATCAAAATCTTGACTTGTCTTAAAATTGAGGCAAACACGTGCCTATTGACTAGTCGATGGAGAACGGAAAGCCCTGGGCAGGTGGGGAGTGGCCTCCGTAGCGCTCTGTCTGTGAGAGGCAGATGGAGTGGACCTCCTAGTGATGCTAGAAGAACACTTACCCCGGTCAGCAGCTAGATTCCCAGCGGGTGAAGTAAACTAGCCTCTATTTACAGTGTCCAGACTTAAGCAACCAATAAAGTTTGGCTAGTGGTGCCAGTGACGGTTTTGCTGAGATGATTTCTCAACATAGGAAAACAATGTCCGATGTCTAAAGTTCTTTTCTAGCCATGTGGCCTTGGACAACTTAATACCACTGTGCCTCAGTTTCCTTCTCTCTAAGATGGGGATAATAATAGTAATTTCCTCACTGTGCTGTAATGAGAATTAAAGGAATTAAGGAGCATAAAGTGCCTGACTTATCGGAAGTCCTACATAAGTTTTTGTAATTATTATTTTCATACTGATTTTCTATCAGCTGTTGTAGCGCTAATGCTTTTGAGTTGAAATAATGCCAGATCATGGTGTTTTTTCCTTAAAATTTTAAGTTTAAAAACAACATTATCTGGTAATTCTCACAGATCTATCTCTAAGGTGAAAGCCCTTTATTCATTTAGGTTTATTCAACTGGATCTTGGCAATTTGGTATAATGTACACAGTGTTTGACTCAACCGGTAACAATTTCATCCCTACTGTGAGCAAAATTAAATACGTCTTCTTGGTTCCAGCTTCTACCCCAGCCCTTAATTAAGTCTCAGCACACGCTTAATTGTAGAAGCCAGGACCAGAAAGCCATTTATTTGCCCTTTCACTCTTAGTCTATATGTGATTTACATTTCTGTGTCTTGCCATCCCTTTCGTATTTAGATGAAGGATTATTTTATAAAGAAAACACCTTTTCTATGGCTAACCACTGATCTTTGGGTCAATGCTAGTCAGTCTTTTCTCAGTCTCAGCCTGTTGGCATAACCCATGAGGCAGGGTGTGTAAGAGAGGCTGGGGCAGTCAGGCTCTGCGGGAACCGTGTCCTACAAAACCCGGGGGGCCAGGAACAGGAGTGGGGGCAGCATCCGCACTGAGGGTTGACCTGTGAATTTTTTCCCCTCAAGTCCACTGGTGCCATGGCAAATGTGTCCTTCCAGCCCACTCAGTTGCCTCTCAGTTCAGCTTCAGGGAGGCAAATTGGAGGAGGAGTTGTCCCTCCTTCCCCTCCAGTCATGCTGCACTTTGCTGTCGTGAGGGGCGGCCATTTGTCCCCTAGCTCTTCTGTAGGACGCATTGCTGAAGAGCTTGTCTTTCACCATGTTTGCTTTATTGGCTGTGATTCGTATCCGTCTCGTACAAAATAACTTGCCGAGAAGTTTTCTTTTGTTTCCTTTACCTTCATTCCATGTTTTTTATTTTTACTCCAAGAAAGAAATGTAAGGGAAATATTGGAATATAATAAGCGTGAAGGATAAGAGGCATTCCTTTAATTTGAATTCATCCCGGATTGTTCTTCTTCCCACCTTTATTCTAGTTGGCCATGTTAGGGCTATGAGTATTTTTTTTTTCTTCCCTCGAATTTCTTTTTCCAAACAGTATTGCATTTTTAATAGACTTTATTTTTTAAAGCAGTTTTAAGTTCACAGCAAAATTAAGCAGAAAATGCAGAGTTCCCATATAACCCCTCATCGCAGACACAGCCAACCTCCCCCACTATCAACACCCTATACCACAGTGGTACATTTATTAGATTTCATGGACCTGTGTTGACACAACATTATCACCTGAAGTCCATAGTTCACCTTAGGGTTCATTTTTGTTGTGGAACATTCTATGGGTTTTCACAACTCTATCACATGTATCCTCCGTTATAGTATACAGAATAGGTTCACTGCCCAGAAAATCCTCTGTGCTCACCCATTCGTTCTTTTCTCTCCACTGACCCCTGACAGCCATTAATTTTACTGTCTCCATAGTCTTGCCTTTTCCAGAACATCATTTAGTGGGAATCATACAGTATGCAGCCTTTTCACATTGGTTTCTTTCAGTTTTAAGTTTTATCCACATCCCTTCATGGCATGATAGCTCATTTCTTTTTAGCACTGAACGATATTCTACTGTCTGTATGCCCCAATTTATTTAGCCATTTACCTACCTGAGGACATCTTGGTTGCTTCCAAGTTTTATCAATTATAAATAAAGTTGCTGTGAACATCCATATGCAGGTTTTTGTGTGGACATAAGTTTTCGACTACTTCGGTTAAATACCAAGGGGCACAACTGCTAGATCATTTGGTAAGAGTATGTTAGTTTTGTAAGAAAATGCCAAACTGTCTCCCAGTACTTATTTTGTGTTCCTCCCAGCAGTGAATGAGAGTTTCTGCTGCTTCGTATCCTCACCAACATTTAATGTTATCAGTGTTTGGACTTTGGTCATTCTAATAGGCCAACTAATCCAGGTCCACCTTCAAATAACATTATACTGCCTCACAGGTAGTGCAAACTCTTACAATAGCGAAGTGTGTTAGTCCCTTCCTGTTGCTTACAATAGAATATCTGAAACTTGGAAATTTATTTAAAAAATTAAATTTATTCCTTACAGTTTCAGAGGCTGGGATGTCCAAAGTCCAGGGAACACATCTGGTGAGGAACTTCTTGATGGTGGCCCTACAGTGACACAGGGTATCACACGGCAAGTGGCTGAGCAAGGGAAAGCTAACATGTGTACTTGTTCTCCTTACAAATCGATCAGAGCCAAAGCCATGACCACCCATTAAACCATCAATGGATTAATACATTCACAAGGGTATAGTCCTCTGAATCTAATCACCTTTTAAAGGCCCCACTTTTCAATTACCATAATAGGATTTCCCACTCTCTTAACACTGTTACAATGGAGATTAGGTTCAACGAGCTTTGGTGGGTCATTCAATCCATAACACAAAGTATTCCTCTTTTCTCCCTCCTGTTCCTTGTATCATTGCTTTTATTTATTTCAAATATGTATAAGCTATAATTATTGAATATTTTGTTACTATTATTATTTTGAACAAACTTTTAACTGCTAGACTAATTAAGAATAAAAAAATAAGTTTTTTTAATCTTACCTTTACTAATTCCTTTGCTAAGGTTTGTTCTTTCTCTATGTAGACTTAAGTTTCTGATCTGTATCATTTTCTCTCTCTGAAGAACTTTTTTTTTTTTTTTTTTTTAGCATTTCTTGCAAGACAGCAAATTCTCTGGCAACAAATTCTCTCAATTTTTGTCTGAGACAAGTTTTATTTTTCCTTCACTTTTGAGGGATAATTTCACCTGATGTAGAATTCTAGGTTCGTGGCTTTTTTCTTCAGTGCTTTGAATATTTCATTCCACTCTCTTCTTGTTTTAATGGTTTCTGATTAGAAGTCCAGTGTAACTCTTTTCTTGCTGCTCCATAGCTAAGGTGTTTTTTCCTTCTGGCTTCTTTCAAGATTTTCTCTTATTTTTGACTTTCTGCAGTTTGAATGTGATATGCCTAGGTGTAGATTTTTTGGCATTTGTACTACTTAATGTTCTCTGAGATTCCTGGATCTGTGGTTTGGTGTCTGACATTAATTTTAGGGAACAGTCACATTGATTGCTTCAAATATTTCTACTGTTCCTTCCTGTCTTTCTTCTCTTTCTGGTACGTCCACTACACATAAGTTACACCTTTTGTACTTGTCCCACAGCTTTTGGATATTCTGTTCTGTTTTTTTCAGTCTTTTCTCTTTTTGGTCCTTAGTTTTGGAGGTTTCTTCAAGCTCAGAGGTTCTTTCTGCAGCCATGTTCAGTCTACTAATGAGCTCACCACAGCATTCTCCATTTTTGTTGCAGTGTTTTTGATCTCTAGCATTCTTCTTGGTTCTTTGTTAGAATTTTCATCTCTCTGCTTACACTGTTCATCTGTTCTCTCATGCTGTCTGCTTTATCCATTAGAGCCCATAGCATTTTCATCCCCAGTTTGTTTTAAGTTTTAAATTCCCAGTTGGTTAATTCCAACACCTCTGCTATATCAGAGTCTAGCTGTGTCACTTCAAACTGTATTTTTTGCCTTTTAGCATGCCTTGTGTTTTTTTCTTGATAGACATATTGAGTAAAAGGAACTGGAATAAATAGGCCTTTAATAATGTGGTGGTAAGGTGTGAGGGGCAGGGCAACATTCAACAATCCTATGATTAGGTCTTAGTCTTTTAGTGAACCTATGCCTCTGGTCTGTGAATTTCACAAAGGCTTCTCAGTACCCCTCTTCACCCCTGCCCTTAGGTGAGACAGGATGGCTGAAATGGGCTGGAATTGGGTATTTCCCATCCTCCAGTGTGGTTAGGCTCTGATAAAACTCTGACAGCCTAGGCTCTGGTAGTTTCTCTTCAGGGCAGGCCTTGTTAGGAACAGAGTGCTCTGGCATATTTCACAGTGGCCACTTTTCACCTCCTCCTCCTGGAAGCATGAGGGGATTTATCTCCAGTCTTCACTGTGAAAACCTGGTAGAGCTCTTGAAGGTAAAACTCACAAAAATGTGGAGGCCCTCTTAAGCTAGTCCCCCTGGGGTTTTTAACTCTCAGACTTATCTGCACTGAGACTTCAGCATTTTGTCAATTATAGTTTAGGTTTTCCTAACTGGGTACTGGTTCTCACAGAAGTTTCTCATGGACTTTTGCTCTAGTGAGTTATGATTTTTCTGTATTCTTCTTTTGGTCTCTCTAATTTTGGGGAAAGTGGTTTGCTCTGTGACCTCAGTTCTGATTGATCTAAGAAGAGTTGTTGATTTTCAGTTTTTCCAGCTTTTGCTTGTTGTCAGGACAAAGTGATAACTTCCATGCTTCTTTGGTGCCAGACTGGAAACCACAAGTCCTTTCTCTAATTTTTTATGTCTACTTATAGATGTTGGTAAGAACCCTTTTTTTAATTACTGAGGGCCTGTGAGATTCATGCATTGCAAGTTTGGAGACTGGAGATTGAAAAATTTTAGGCAAAACATTTATTAAAAATCAAAATGGAAAATAAATTTACTTGTGTCTTTAGAGAAGACTACAAAGAAACCTGTTTCAACTTTATGAGTTTCTCTGCACAAAACACTTAATTTCATTAAATTCAAAAAGTTTTTCTGATAGTTTTCAAAGTTTTCACTTGGGAAAAAAGTAATGGTCTGAAACACAAGGCTCAAAAAGAGAGAGAAAGAAAAAGAGAGAAATAAGCTCCAGTTTATCCAGTCATAACTGAGCCTGAATTCTAAACCCAACCTTCCTCAACCATCTGTAATATGAACAGGAGCATTTGAGCTGTATATGAAAACAAGTGAAAACCCAAACAATGACTCAAAATCTCCATAACCAAGCAAGCTACTTTTGATAGATGACTTGTCAAAAAACTCTCCTTACTAATGCTTTGATATGATGATGGTTAATTAAATTAATGAGCGCATATGGATGCCACCAGCTTTGTGTAAAGCTTTGGCTAGACACTAATATATCAACCCAACTTTTTCAAAGCATAGTATTTAGTATGGGGATGACAGTATACATACTTGAAAGCAATTTGTTGATAATTATAATGAAACTTATAGGGAAATGTAAATTAATGAAATACCATACTAGGGACAGTACATTGTTCTAGAATCAGTACCTTTGAGGTCAGAGAGATCAAGGGTCCAATCTCAGCTCCACCATCTGGACAAGTTACTTCTCTGAAACTTAGTTCCCTCATCTGTAAAACAGGAAGTAAGAATAACTCTTACAAGGTTACCAGGCTTAAGTGAGATAACGTGGAGAGTACTGACATACCGTAGTTGTGTCCTATATGTTAGTTTCTACTCCCTTCCTTTCCCGTACAAGGACATTTCTAAGTGCTGTTATTCACGGAGAACAGAAGTGCCCACAAACTGCTTTATTTGGGCCATGTGATGTTTTATTTTTAGGTTTGAATTATTTGACAACACTTAAAAATGAAGAGTTGACATAAAATCTGGATTTCTGGTTTCTCCTAAAACTTTCAATGACTGGGACCTCCATGGTGCATCAATCTGTAGGAGCTGAGTTGCTGATCCCTCTCCATTTCCCCAGTTCCCCCTACTCCTTCTCGTCTTACACCAGCTTCCCTCACTTGCATTACCTGCCTGACCCAGGTGAGACATTTCTGTTTGTGACACCTGATGAAAGTACAAATGTGGTTAAAGGGTAGGGTTAATGCAGGTAGGCTTGCTGAGGACATTGAGAGCCAGGTTTTGAAGGAGGCTCATGGACATAGAGTCTGTGCTTATGGGTATGAGTTTAAATCTGCAGGTCTCCAACTGGACCTCTTTTGGATTTTAGCATACACTCATGAGTCCTTGATGGGGTTCTTTTGTGCTTTAAGATCAACAGTGAAGTGTTTGATGTGATATCACTGCAATTAGTTCACACATTTGGAGGATCAGAAAGGAGAAAGATCTTTTTCAGTATAAGCTTAGCTTTTATTGGAGCATACAACCCCCATCCCCCACCACTCCTGCCAACAGCAATGCAAGCAGCGTGTTAGCTGTCATTTTCTAACCTTTAATATTAGAGGAATTTAAGCAAGAAAAGGCAAAGAGAGAAGTCTGGTAACATTGACTATGCCTTTCTTAAAAGGCAGAATAAAAAAGAATATTGAGGCAGTTATCTGCATTAATCAGTCCAACGCAAATGAAGGAAATTCAAGCAAAAACAGGCATTTTGCCTGAATTGTGGAGCTAATTATCTCAATCCTCCACTTCAGCGTTCCTGGGGAGACCTGGCCTAAGAATGTTTTTCCATTGAGCTGGCAGGTCCGGAAGTGAAGAGAAAATATATTGTTGCAAGTGCAGCTATGGAGATGGAGCCTGCTGCTGCCTCTGTCCAGAACACCTGTTGAGAACATCCAGACTCTGGCTCTCACACTATCAGGCCTGGAGGGAAAAAGGGGCAGGGGCGGTTCTGGAGAACATCATGGTCTGACCGTGCTAAGGGAGGGGTGCTAGTGCCCAGGGGAGTCACACTGGCCTAACTTTCAAAATCTTTAACACTATGAGAGATAGCATAGGTGGTTTTCATTTGTCTGTTTAAAAATGTAGCTTTTTTTCCCAACAACTTTTAGTAACCAAAAGGGCAACTTATTAATGAAACCCTTCTGCCTTCGAAGTATGAAATTAAAAGATTATTGTAACTATGGGCAAGAAGGCATTTGGATTATGTGTCATTTGGAAATGATAATAAAAATTATCCGTATGGTCTAATGTTGTCACTGCCTTCCATTCCATTAGCAATCACCTAGTATGGGTGTGATTTTGGTTATGTGGCTCATTTTAAATACTGCTGTGTCCCAAGTCAATTAGTGTCAAGATGATTTACTAGAAGTAGTTGCCATTTTCTTTTATAAATGCTTCTAGGTGCTCAGGCAGAATCAGAGTATTTTAGGACATAGTATCTTTGATATTATGGTGTTGTGGTCTGTGGTCTTCTCATATTTTCTCACTTTATACCTTCTCCTTAAGCATCTCTAATTCTATTCTTGCCTGTCTTAGGTGCATAAAACAACCTGCAGTAGTAAGATCTATAAAATTTTGTTTTATCAGTTTATTTATGTTAGTTTCCCTTGGGTTTTTATGGCTTTTGTACAGGTATCCATAATTTTAGATTATGAGTTTTTGGTGGTCAGTGAGCAGGAGGCAGAGACCAGAATTAACCTTATGTCTCCAAAAGAATCAGGGGTCTTTCTGTTGTCCTAGGCCTTTTTGCATTCTCTTCCACCAAGGGAGGGGAACAGTGAGGACTTATTCCTGCTAAACTTGCCAGAGAAGCCAGCAACAGGACATTTTTACCTCTACTCTGTAGGAGCTGACAAAGCTTGATGGGAAACTGGTTTGGATTCTTTGGGGAGTTGGTCTAGTGTCATAGTCTTCTGAGAATTCAGGACATGCCCCTCCAATTCTTCTGAGGCCTGAGCTCCTCTGTCCTTAGTAGGCTCATAGTCTGCTGCCTTTATGCACCTGCTTCAGCTATACTTGACTCCTTCCTAATTCTGTTCTTTAGTTTTACGGTGTGCCTTTTAGATTCACCCTTGGATTGTTTTAGTTTTTTTGGCAAATTTTCACTAGGGAGAATCTTCTCATTGACACTGAATATGGCAATGTAGACAATCATTTAGTAAAATGTTAGTAACTCTAGGAGCGTAGCAGAAAGCAGATTATGATGGCGTTGTACTAGGGTCACTGGTCATTTTAATTCAGTTTATGGTAGGAGGATCACGGTGTTTTAGGCTGTGGTTTTTCTAAGCCTGGGCAGTGGATGTTTTTCATCTCTGTCTGTAGTACCTGACATACAGAAATCACTGTATGAATGAATATCATTAATTCAATAGAAGTTATTCCTGAACGTCGGTCAGCACACTCTTGCCAAAGCTCCATTTTCCATTCACATGAATGTCTACATAATTGCACTCTTTGTCCTAAGGAAACTAGCCAGGAAGCGGAAGGAGACTATGAGTAGCACCCGGCAGGAGATGACCGTGATGGTGAACTCCATGGACAAGAGCTACGCTGAGCAAGGCACCAACTGCGACGAGGCTTTCTCCTTCATGGACACACACAACCTGAATGGGAGATGTAAGTGCACACGCTGCATGGCTTTTAACATCTCCCTCTGGTTTTCCAGGACTCCAGGGAGTGCCCTTCCCGAAGAAGCCTTATACCATGTGGGTTTCTCCAGTCACTTCAGATGATCCTGAAAACTTCTAGGCGTTATGGTTGCTTAGCAGAGCTGTTGTTCTTCAGGTGATAGGACCAGGAAAGAGAGCACAGGAAGCCACCATGATGTTTCTGTAAAGACCTCAGGAGCAGAAGCCTGAAGGCTTCCCTCCTCTCGAGGAGGAAGGCACCTACATCTCATCATCTTTTGTAGTTTAGATCCCATTTGTAAGCTAGCCAGGTGTGGAATTACACAAGGGAAGCTTGTTATAGAACAGTTCACTAAGTGGCAGTAACAAGTTAATTGTTTATTTGTTTAGCTGACAGGTTCTGCCTTTATTATAGGGCTATTAGTGGCAATTAAGAAATGAAACTGTATTTCACCTTCACAAGTGATACGCTTCACACTAGGTGGGTAAACTGAGCTAAGCTAAGACCATCCCACACTAGCACCTGTGATCCAGGTATAAGGCATTATTTTAGGAAACTAACAATTAGGTTGATTATATGAAGTAGAAAAGGAACAGTTGTTTTGCTCCTCGTGATCTTCTCAGAGACCAGAGGTAGATCCTGTGGTGTGCACCTGTCTCTGGTTCACGTCACACACTCATCAAGTTCAAGGTCTGGCTTCTCTACTGCATGAAACCCATGATACCTGCAGACTGCCATTGACCCCAGCTACATATCAGAGTCTTGGTCAGCATGGGGATGGAATCAAAGTGCAGCTGTTACTGTTACAGAAATAAATAAATAAATACACACAAGGGCTGGTGGGCCTCGGGTCTGTGAGGAGCACGGAAATGGTGTCTGGAGTTGCAGACAACCCATGGCGGTTTGGACAGCCTGTGCTTGTGTCCTGACCATGCACCCTGGCCTGTTCTGATTCTGCAGCTCTGCCTGTCCACCCCGTCCTCTCTCCTATCATGGCACGGCCAGTGCATGTGCCTGCTCCCAGGCCTCGTGTTTCTCCTAAACTCTGCTGGGCTTTGTAGAATTCAGTCTCTCCTGTTTCCTGCTTATCTTGGCACCTTCTTCTCCTCCATTAATTTGCTCTCCACACACACCTGGCCAGTGGGGCGCATGTGTGGCACTGGCCACTTTGCTGTGGTGGGCATGGCAGCATCGCTCAGTCTTCATCATTGGCCTTTCCTCTCCGTCCTTCATGTCACCTTAGCATAGGGTAAAGCTGTGGCAGGTATCTCAGTATCCCACAAACTACTTCCCACCTATTCGTAGAATTCCCTCAGCTTTTTTGTAGCAGATTTTATATTTTTCATTTAAAAAATACATATGCACTTCATTTAACTTCCTAAATAAAGCATCCTGTGATACATTTGTTGTGGGCTGGGGTCAGAGGAGCCCCTTCGACCACACACAGGGTTAGAATTGTCACAGTAGCAGCTATTTCTTGAACATCAGTATGAAAGGGACCCCAGAGATACATGTTCTCCCTTTCTAGGACAACCCATTGACGTTCCAAACTCTCTATTTCATGGTGAAATTCTTCACAAATCAATTTACTGGGAATTACCCACCCCAAGAGCAGGAAACTACATTTGCCTCTGGACAGGAAGTTTAATTTGGCAGTTACTTTTTTAAAAGTGACGGTGTCTGGAAATCCAAGAACTCTTAAGCAGAGAGTACTTCTGCGGAAGCTGACATCAGCATTCATGGCTAATCTGCCATGAGGCGTTATTCTGTGCCTCCCCTGGCTACAGCCAACAACAGGAACACGGCAGCAGGCTCCTGTTCTCCCCCTGCTGTCTGAGTCAGGGGTAGGTCTCATCCAATCTCATCCATTAGGAGGTGACCTCAATGGTACATTTTACCATAATGCTTTCTGAATGCCTTTAAAATAAGAAGGCAGTTACTAGGGAGGAAACTTTCAGGAAAAGTATTCTTTAGACCATTCGTCTGCCAGCCCATGCCTATTACAAGTATGGGCATGTGTGAGATCTTTTAGGGTTGGGAGAAGATACTAGAAGTTGTGAGGTGAATAGCTTTTAGAAATGAGACAGAAAAATGAAATTGGGGAATTTAAAAATAAGCATGAACACATTTCTGAGAGTGGGGAATAATCTGTCCATCAAAGCAAATGTGAGTTGTACTGTCCATTTACTTTAATATGCTATAAAGAGGGAGAAACAGATATGCATAGTGGGAAAGAGTTTAATTTTTATACTTTATATTATATGATATATATTTTATATTTTAAAATATTTTAACAAAAAGGTGAAAATAAACATAGTTTTGTATCTGCTTTGCACACCTTTACCAACTACATAAAAATGTCCATGGGTAATAAAGAGGAATTATTCTCACTGACCCTAGCATATTTTATAGATACTGGTTTTTTCATTCTTGTCATCAGTTGCTTTCTTTTTTGCTGGCAGCTTACCATAAACATGTATTGTAAATGTAATACTCCCCTATTTTAGAAAAATATCTTATAAATGACAGGCAGCCTGGATTCTGGTTCTTGTTCTGACATTTACTAATTCTGCACTTTAAAAATATAAATGCAGATAAAGGCGCTGTCCTAAAGGAACTGCTCCTGGAGAGCTAAAGAATCATCAGACGTGTCATCAGAATAATTACAATGGGCAGTGTCTATGGGGCTGTGATAACGCATCCCATGCATACAGGCAGGCCACTGCATCTTAGTGTCCTGTCAAGAACTCTGCATCCTGTAAGTCGTATACCTGTGTCAGAGGGGATAAGAGTAGACTGAAGTTTAACCACATTCAGATCCTTATACATCAATGAAATTAAACTGTTTTTAAAACACTAATCAATTAAGACACTGAAGAGAGTTGACTACCTTAACAATAGAAAATATCTATTTTTAATGGCATCAGATAAATTGGATAGGGTTGACTTTCCCTCTTGGTAACAGGGAGGAAGAGAGTGTGTAATAGTTCAATCTTGAGTATTTTGGAGGACTATTCCAAAGAAAAATAAGCGTCTTTATAAGGATTTAAAAGACTAATAGGACAATATGGAGGCATGCACCTTCCACCTTCAGTATAGCACAGCTGGAACCTCGCGTTTACTTCTTGTAAGCCCAGGTCACAGCATTGTGGAAAGTCTTCTGCACATCCAAAATGTGAGGAAGGAGAGGATTCAACAAACTACAGAAACACTGACCTTCAGAATATTCTCCAAAAGCCACATGTAGGCACATTCTTCTACTTTTAGTTGTAAAATTCAGCACAGCCTGAGAGCAGGATTTTATAAGCAATGGCTAGAAGTCAAAATAGAGTTCTGATGAATCTGTCTATTTAGCATGGTGTCAGTGGTTGTGGGTTAAGTCTTTAAGTGATAAAAGGGCGCTTGTCCTCTGAAAGACAAGTAACCAGAGGCAACTGGGGATGGTGAAATTTACCAAGTGGACTTCAGTGACTCTAGGAGGTGTCTCGCATCCGCGGTGGACAGCAGCGTGGAGTCACTGTAGGCCATCTGAGAGTGTGGTACATTCAGAGTACATGTAACCTTTCTGCAGGCACTCACCAGCCTTTCTTTTTATTTTCAGCTGTGTCTTCACCATCGTCCTTTACAATGAAAACAAATACGCTGAGCACATCGGTGCCTAATTCTTATTACCCAGGTAACAGATTTTTCCCTGTCCCACCTCTCGTAACCCCTCAGAAGTCAGAATCACCAGCCTCACTGTGCTACCCAGGGCGCCTCGGGAGCTTACTGTGTTTGATATGTTGTGACCCAGTGCTTTCTGTGGCTTTCTGCAGGGACGGGGGCGCCTTTCACCAATCATTTACTGTTCTTTCTCTTTTTACTCTCTCTGCATTGACCTGCTTACGATGTATGCCAGACCCATTTGTGCCAACTGCAATCTTAGGTGAGAACCTTTCCCTTTACCACAGTTTATTGCAGGAGGAATTTAGAAAGTCAGTGGCCACTCTTTGGGAGATTGGAGAGTTAATTCTGTATGATGCAGTGATTACAAACAGATCATGAGGGTGGTGGGCAGCCGAGTTGGGGGTGCAGGGATAGGTGACAAAAGGACTTTCTCTAAACAGTTTCCATTGATAAGAAAAGTTTGCTGCATGTATGATGGAGATGGTGCCAAATGGTTCAAATGAACAGTCCCAGCTCCAGGATTCCTCCTTTCTATGTTCAGAATTTAAAGTTAGGTCTGATCCCGGGGTCAAAAAACAACATGTCATCACTCAGCCGTGTACTTCCAAGAGCTGAATTCTATCTAATGTGGTGGTCATAAAAGTGAAAATAGCATCTCATTATTTTCATTTACTGCTAAGCACTAAAAATTTCAATTTCAAAAATAGCATTTTTCCAATTATGCCAAATGTTATGCAGAAAAATGATCACAATAGAGTTTTGGCCCCCTACCTGTCCTTGGAACTGCTCAGGGCACCCCCAGCATTCAGAAGTGTCTGTCACGCAGTGGAATTTCAAAGGAGCTGATGTTCTCAACAGCGAAATGACAAGATGGCACTTTATAATCATATGGTTTATCATGTGTCAGTTGTCACTAGGAATGAACTAAAATGTTAGCTCAGTGGGGCAGAATGCATTTAAAGTATGAAATATTCCTAGCAGGGGGTTACAGAAAAAAATCCGTTTGTCCAGTGTAAGAAGGGTGAGGAGAAATGGCATCGCCTGGCTGTGATAAGCAGACAAGCACGAGTTGCTGTTGCATTTTGAGATGCTAAGTAACCCGAGTGTATCACGGCTGTGTTCTCTTTCTACTACTAACCTTTTCGCACAGGAGCACAACAAAAATGACTTCAAGGTCTATAACAATTCATTGTAGCAAGACTTCCATCCTCAGTTGTTCAACCTCTCCTTCCTAATTCTCTTTACAAGGGTTTATATCTTTGCAACATAATTTCCCCCCTGTGCTTCTCTTTTCTCTAAGTTGTTATGATTTTCATAAAGAGAGTAATTTTTATTTTCCCTATGGCGTTCTCTGAGCTTAAGCAAGTTTGCTGCTTGAGGAAAAAATGAACTATGACAAAAGTTTAAGAATGAACATAAAACAGAATTTTTGAATTTTGCATCATTTGGAGGGCTGACAATGCTCACTAAAGTTCCCTGGCTTTTAATACCAACTATAAGGGAAAGAAAGCTGCATTTTTATTCTTTTCATAAGTGAGGGGCACCAGCTAATCTTAGACACCCAAACAATGTAATCTACATGCAAATGACATTTGCAGAATCTTTTGATAGGCGAAGATTTGCGATTTCTTTGTGTGCTCCAGCATTCATTCCAAGGTTCTTCTAGTAGATGTTGTGACCTTGGGGGAGCTGTAAGTGGGGAAGGCTAAGATGTGCATTGTCAGAGAGAAGAAAATGTTCAGATTTCACAGCAGGATTAAGATAATCTTATTAAACAAACATTTTTTAAAGTCGCTGCTTTGTTGTTATGAACACGAATGACATCTTTTAAAGTTGGTGAGGCTTCTTAAACCGACAGGGAATCACTTGAACAGACAATTCAAGGAGCAAAAATGATGCACATTATGAAAAATGAGTGAGCCAGATCAACCATACCTGTTATCATGTACAACTTGTGTGTGTACCAACATCACAGATGGCAGCACTTGGAAACAATGTTCCTTCCACATTACTTGGTACAAATGTGAATCTATATATTGTATGATAATGATTGGTGGGGTTATCACTTGAAACTATGGAAAGAAGACAAGCTATACATCTACTCTGGCACTCTTGGATGATAATAACAGTTATAATTTACATTAAAACAAGAAGGAACGCTTTGTTATGAATCAAAACTCAGTACAATTAAATCCTCTATTACCTTCACCTTTTATTCTCACATAAGGTGCCCAGCCCTGGTGTACAGAACTTAAGCATATCTTTAGTTCATTTGCTTGCAAAAAGCTAGATAGATAGAACTTCCCCCACCTCAAAAATATGGCATACGCTTCAATTCAAGGTTTTTCAGCTGGCTTACTAAAAATTCAGGATAATTCATTAAAGAATATACATAGAATTAGTTTTTAGTTCTCAGAAAACCAAAAACTAATTCATTAAAGAATATAGGCAGAATTAGTTTTTAGTTCTCAGAAAACCATCAGATCTGTAAGTGAGACGCTTTATTTCCGATTTCCTCTTGGGCATTATTTTTAATTTAAAAAAATTGTTGGTGGATAATTTTTTTAAAAAATAAAGGAAATTAATGACAAGTGATATGTTTCATCAGCAGTAATTTTTTTAAAGATGTTATAGAATACTGATTAATCACTAATGTTAGTGGAATCAAGAATTTCTCATAGTATAGGTGACCCGATTTCATAACTGATATTGCGTGAGAAACCTTCTATTACCCCTTCATTATGTCTGTACTAGATAACAGTGCTCTTTTCTTAGATGGACTTGGTAGTGTTGTTTAAATGCTTTAAGATGTGTTCCACTCTAGTAATGAGGCCAAGAAGTCGTAATGCAGCACAGAACGATTACATACAACAGCGTCAGTGGTTGTAGCTCTGTGGATTTAAAACTTCCAAGAATGCCTAGCCCTGGGATCAGAGCGTTGCTAAGTTGCTGGTGTATCCACATGAAAGGCCCAAATCATTTAGGGGAAGTTTAGAAGGTCAGCCTGCAATGGAGGGCATGTTAATTATGTTCATCCCATAAGATACAAAACTGAGAGAAGGAGAGAGGCACAGAGTGGAAACTAATTACTGTTCCATTTATTCTCGTATAAAGAACAGAGCTTCCTGCTGGAGTAACTAAAAGCTCAGTGGATTCAATACTTCAGCAGGGATCCTGTATCCCAATTTATAAAGCTTTTGCAGTTTTCAGCAAGCAAATCTGATTTGAAAATTTCCAGCTTTATTTGTGTCTGTTAAAATAAAAGGGGAACATGAATTGCTAAATTTCAAAGCAAATCCAAATGAAAACAAAATCATAAAATCAACTTACCACCCTTTTTATTTTGTCTTTGTGTCTTTAGCCACCTTGTAGTGATCCCGGTGCCATTTCAGCAACAGCAACATAGCTACACACTTGTGCACCACCTTCCATGCCATGCATCCCCAGGTGCTTTGCGATGCAGGTAGCGGTGAGGTCTCAGACCCAGGCCCAGCTAACCAAGCACCCTTGGACTAAATTTCTTTTGGAGCTGAACTTCTCATTAAAAAATAAAAAATAACTATAGCTGAATTCCCTCTTGATAACAAATCTGGTAATTTAAAAAAAAAACTGAACATTTATATTTTAATTATTTATACCTGAAATCAATTTTGATATAATATTCACCTTTTAAATGACTTCAGCATTATATTTTGATGATACCCATCCTCAATAAAAAAAAATGGTTAAAAGGATTGAACATTATAATGAGTTAACCTGTAGAATATGAAATTCTTAATCTAATAGCACTTTCCTGCATAAGACGTTTTTAATAGCCACAATTTCTGCGGTTCATTAATCTAATTTACTAATAGTCTTCCATTAAAATATAGCCTCTTTTAGGCTTATTCGACCAAATTTTGACATTTAATTTGTAGTACAATTTGGTTGACACTTGTTCAAGAAATTTAAATGAGAAAATGTGTTGAATACAAATAAGACTTATTTAGTCATTACTTGGTTCGTGGGGGATGAAAAGCAATTTTGATACTAATTTTAACCTTTTTGTTATTGAATGCTTAAATTAAACACCTCCACCCTAACGTGATGGGAGAAATGAGGCTTTGCCCTCTGACCACTCTGAACAGAAAACTTAACTGGAAGATTAAACCACAAAATAAAAACTACCTGTAATTTTCACACAGTACTATTGCTTATGCCCTGTTTCCTTTTTCTCCTCTTTTCTCCTGATACGTATCTTCTTAAAAGTGCCAATAAATGGTAAGTGCCCCTATTCGCCCCCTGGAGAAGTTGCGGCGGGAGTGGGAGTGTGTGTCTCACCTGTCGCTCCTGACAAAGCCGGCGGGTACTGCTCCGCGCTGGCCTGCATGTGGCTATCGTAGGACATTCCATGTGTGATGTGTTGGTCCACGATGTTTTGTTAAGCTTTCTGAAAGCCGAGCATGCAAAGTGACATCAAAACATTATCTTCGAGCCAAGTTTCTTTCATTTTCTCACTCTTACTTTATCTCATGTAGGAAGTCACCATTTCCACCGCTAGCTTCGTAAGCCAATCCATTCTGTGCACTTTTATTTTGCTCACAGAACATTTGTACAGAGTTCATTTACATCATCATACCAACTAGTTAACTAGTGTTTGGAAGAATACAAGACTGGATTCGCACCAGGTCTTGATGAAGTTTCAGAATGAAACTTCTACAAACTTGAGCACTGAAAGGCTAAAGGGCTCTTATCGATTAGCTTTGTGAAAGCAATATATCGTTTGGACTGCTTTGTTAAAACAAAGATTTCTGCCTCATTCCTATCCGTATTGCCAACCCCATTTAAATTTCTAAACATGTAACTTTTCCTTTTCACCGAGTCATCGCAGGGACTCTTGCAGCCATAGGTTGAGGGATGTCAGCAGCCAGCTTCTTAGCATTCTCAGTGATCCCGACTTGGCTCACTGACCCTCCCTCACTTCCTCGCTGGGCTTCTTTCCTAGATGAAACGCACACGATGGCCAGCGATACCAGCAGCCTGGCGCAGTCCCATACATACAAGAAGCGCGAGCCGGCTGACGTGCCCTACCAGACCGGGCAGCTCCACCCTGCCATCCGGGTGGCCGACCTCCTTCAGCACATCACACAGATGAAATGTGCCGAGGGCTACGGCTTCAAGGAGGAATATGAGGTGAGCACCTGCTCCTTGCTCCACATGTCCAAGGTACTGTGCTCCCAACTCATTCAGCAAACCAGGAAACCCCACGAGAGAAGCCACAGAGGGACTGGGTATCTCACCTGAGGGTCCATCCCATCTGATGGTGAGACCCAGTACCAAGAAGTTCACCTTTTTCCTTATTCCACATTAATATGCAATGAACACAGAGGCCTGCCAGGCTCTCTTCCCCTCCCCGTTCTTGATCACCTTCCTTGGCTTGTCCTGTAATTAAGTATGATGTTAAATCCTAATAATTTTGTAGTTGTTATCTCAGGAAGAAACTGTCCACTTAAAACAGTTATAGACCAGCCAGTGATGTCATGTGCTTAGAGATTAGAGGGCAGTAAAGGGACTGGCTATTTTCATGGCTGTGACAACTGTTGTTGTCCTGCCAGCCCAGAGAGCATGCCACGGTCCTGGGCTCTCCTGTGGACAGCTGTCAGGGGCATTTCCAGGAACAGGATATTCTCCTGCTATATATAACGTGCAGGGATCAACCCTTTTACAGCCTCTGCCATTAGCTCATTCTGTTGGAAGGTCATTCAAGAGCCGAAGAGAATTAATTGACTCGAAGAAGTTTGACTCAGAGAAACACACCATCACTTGAGTGTGGGTGTGGTGCAGTGATGGGGGCGAGGCAGGAGGTTGGATTGCCTTTTTGCTATTATTAAAATTAGTTTAGAGTCATTGATGAAGATAAAGTAGCGTGCTTACTCAGAATAAAAATAGGACCATAGAGATATCACAAGCTTTTTAAACCTTACAATGGGTTTTTGGTCCTGTACCTACCTAACTAGCTCATAGCTGGGAAACATCTTCTCTGGAATTAGAGCATTTTTAAAATCAGTTCCTACCGTCTCTATAGCCTGTGAGTTTCAAAATCTGCTTGTTTCTCTTCTTGTGGGTACACTCATGACACTTCATTTCATGCTCCAGATGCTGTTTTGTCTTGGGTTTAGCTCTCTTTCCAAGCTTGATCATCAAAGATTCATTACAGCAGTCAAAGCAACACATGGCACCAGTTTTGGCTGTGCCACTGCCACACATCTTCTAAGAGTAAGTCTTTGGTCCAAAGCAGACAAATAGACACCATCCACTCTGCCAAACAGGCATTCTGGTGTGTTGCCAACGCCCTCGGTCTGGGAGACAGCAAAGCCCAGGAAGCGCATCCAAACCATGCCCTGAGTGCTTGATTTAAGGCCAGAAAATATTTTCAGATAAAGTTCTGCATTTTTAGCAACCCTGAAATTCTCGGATTTACCTTTAGTGGTTTAATGTATAATTCAGTGAAATTGACTGCCTTTGCATATTTCCTCCTGCACTTTTAAAAGCTAGCTTAGGAATTAATAGGATTAAGGGTAAGACTTCCAAAAGTATTAATATCTTATGAAAGACAAAATTAGGTTATTGAGAAAATATAAGCCTAATGAATAGGGATGATGTCTTAGTTCTATCCAATATTCTGAATGCAGATATTGCTCAAATGTTTATTAAAGATGTTAATGTCAAAGAGATTAGTTGTAGGCTCAAATAACAATTCACAAAATAATCTGAGTCCAATTTCTCTTGGACTGTTTAAAAATACCTACCTTGCAACTTTCTATAATACACCGTAGATAATGCATATTTGAAATTATGCAAAAAATTAGTTCCCATTCAGGTGTCCTGAAGAAATATAATTTATAAGTGCAAATAGAAATATTATACACTCATTTTAACCATATTGTGACCAATAATTTATTGAGTTGTTATAACCTGAAATAAAATGTTATAGTAATTAATTAAATTAAAAAATTTTTTTCATTCTAGCTATTCGTTGATCAAAGAGGACAGCTAAAAAGTAAATACATTTAGACTCCAAAACCATTATCAGTTTTTAAAAAAAAAAAAAAAAGGAAAGAAGAGCAGGGGGTGGGAATGAAAAAAGAACACATACTAGGGAGGAAAGCAGGAGCAAGTGGGACGGAGCTATTGGGAGAAATAAGAAATGGACCGTTTGGTCAGGAGTCATCACCTCTCAGCAGCTCCACCCACGCCACCCTCCTGGGAGATGCTGATGTCCCCAGGAGGACCAGGGACGGGCAGAGCACAGAGGGACTGAGGAGTAATGCCGGTTGGGGTAAACCTGTGCGATGGCTGCAGAGAGAAGGGGGGCCACCTCCTAGACACACGTGTTGTTGAGTCATGTGCCCAACTGTTGATGAGGGCACATCCAGGCTTCTGGGAATTCACAGTGTGGTGAAGATCCCAGCCTGCAGTTGCTCAGACTCTGCTTTTTCTACCCCCCAGGGAGTCCGGGACATACTTAAACACTTATTTTTTGGTTTTTAGATCTTTAACAAAACATAGCTCTTTCAGTCATGCTATGAAGTCTGCATTCTCTCCCGTAACACACGCTCAGAGTTGGGAGCACTGGGTGTTGACTGGTGTGGTGTGAGTCTCTGTGTCACTTAGTGGGGCCATCTCCCACATCAAATACTGAGAGGCCATGGGTGGTGTAGGGAAAGTGAAGGAAAATGGTCAGGGCCCCTCAGATGCTCAGAAACTTGCCAAACATTTGATGTAAATAATGCACATATGCCCAGGAGTTCCTTAGCTATTGTCTGATGTAGATGTGAGTGGGCACCCAGGTGTCCTGGGTTATCAGACTTAAGTATAAAGGACGAGTGGCTCTAATCCATGGCACCGGGGGCACAGGGATGCCACTGCTGCTGGAAACTGTTGCTGCCAGGGCCCCCGGGACCTCCCGGGAGGCCACCACCACTGCTACTGGAGGCTGCTGTAAGCTACTGCTGCTGCTGAGGACTGAGCTCATGTCGTGGATCTTTCCCAATTACCTAGCTTGTGGACCTGCATGTGAGGGGTCTGTGCCTGGCATGTGAAGGGTCTGGTGACCCAGCCTGGCAGGTGAGGGATTTGTGACCCAGGCTGTACAATGGGTTTGAAGGATCTGTGGGCCCTGAGCCCTAGCCCTAAGAATACAATTGGCTACGTCAGCGGGATTCCGACAATAACCCCAGCCAGACAATTAGCATAGCTATTGCTGTAACCATATGGATGGAGACACAGGCTGTCTGTATTCAAACTCAGCTCTGCTTCTTAGCTGCATGACCTTGGGCAAGTTATCTGGGCCTGTGTCCATATGTGTCAAATGGAATATTATAGTATCACTCTCATAAGGTTGTTGGAAGGATTAAATCATTTAATGCACGTAAGTGGTAGAATTATATCTGGTATATAGTAAGCATTCATTTGATCAGTAATGAATCCTTTTGGTGTTTAGGCCAATTTTTTTGAAAAAATACTATAATAAGATCCAAGAGAGGAAGTTTATGCTCTGTTCTTTATGGAAGAACTGTGTTCTGTGGAGGTTTCCGTGCATCTCTGTCTTATCCTCACATGTCTAAGGATGGATGGGGAGCCACTCACTATACAGAAAAGGGTCAGTACTTTTTGCTTCATCTCTGGGGCTAGATCATTTCCTTACCATGTATCACATATCATCAAAAGTTCCTATTAAAAAGTAACTTAAAAAAAAGTAGGTTTGATTCTGTGATTAAGAGTTTAAGAACTGCGAAAATAAGCATTGTAAAATATGTCCTGTCACCTTTTATTGCTAAAAATACTATTTATATTATACTAGTATAAATACTATTTATAGTATTTTCATGTCTTAAATTAGGAAAGTCCTAAGGAATAGTGTAACTATACACTGCAGAATCCTCTTTTTAAAAAAATGGTCGCATTGGTGTCTTTGGCAAAGTAGGATTTGGGGGAGTTTAATTTAACAAATTTTGCACTGTACTCAGTGCCTGGGATGCAGAGGGGAACTGCGCCTGCCTGCCCTGGAGAAGCTCCCAGCGCAGGAGGAAGCAGCCAGGTAGCAACTGCAGTACACCTGGTCAAACCCCCACCCCCCAAGAGAGATGTACAAGGGTGCTTGAAGCCCCGTGGAGGCACCTGAGCCAGCCTGGGGACAAGATTACTGTTGTCTTTGAAGGATGAGTGGGAGTTGGCCTGGAGAGGGTGAGAGAGGGTGGCATTCCAGATAGACACAAAAGCAGGAAAATGGGGTGCACCAGGGATCAGCAGGAATTCTGTATGCCCGAGGCACAGGAGGGGCTGGGACAGGGGCTGTCAGGGTTCCAGTTGTCAAGGGCCTCATTTATCACACTGAGAAGTTTCGACATCATTCTGGAAGCATTGAGAAGGAAGACTCAGCATGAGTCTCATTCCTGTCCTTGACTGGAGATCTACGTAGTATGAAGAGCTCAATTTCTAAATTTGCTTGAAAGGTAATAATCAATACCCAAAACAGTAAAGGGGAGAGAGAAAATGTATTTATTGAAAAAGTGTAACAGGAATCATATTGCGCTATCCCTGTTCAGAAATGCCGTGGCATGCTTGGCTTCCAGACCTGTGGAAGCAATTAGTTGCTTCAGGACTGAAGCGTCTCTGGGGACGCAGCATAAAGAACAGCTCTAGTTGTTGCCGTGCCTCAGTGAAATCATCTGTTCGGTCTTTCTGGCTTTCTTCGATCCATGTCTTTTGGGAAAAATCTTTCATCCAGTTTGTAAAACATTTTTGAAGTAGTGACGTTCTCTCTGTTGACCCTGTTCCAACCAATTCTTCATCTTTTCCAAGACAGCAGTGTCTGAAAATTGGCCTAAACACAGGAAGGATTCATTACTGATCCAGTAGCCAACAGAAGTGTGTCCAAACAAGACGGAAGCATGTGGTGGGGATGAGATGGAGCCGTGCTCCGTGCAGATTTTTTATTTGATTTTGCTCTAACAAGATAGTCATATGGCACATCTCACCAGGGAGATGCAATAATTTGATTCAAAAGAAACTCAGACATGAATCACAATAAAGAAGTAAACATGCTGAATTGAACAGAAAATGGCATGTTGTCAGAAGAGGGTGGTTCAGGGATCTCAGGAGAAAGACCAGGCAGGAAGGGCAAGTGTGTTTATGTTGCCGCAAGAGAGAAGCTGCTGCTTTCTTCAGACCAGCAAAGGGCAGTCTGTGCCAACCCCCGGGGAGAAATATGTGGGTCTCGCAGAAATGGAGAAAAGAGATTGCTGCACTGGAGATGGACAGTGTAGGACTCAGCCACTCTGCCTGCAGATTCCTGAACCTTTTTCACCTGGAGTTGAAAAGGAGCTCTGTCCCAACTCTGCCGCTCTGCCCTGAACCAAGAGACCCTGTCCTACACAGCGTATGCCATGCCGCTTTCTGTTCTTCTCGCCCCAGCAGCATTAGAGCTGTAAATTGCTCAGTACTGTGTCACATAACAAGGCAGTGGTGACCCTATGCGGGAGAAGTGAATTTCTCCCCGTGTAGTCCCAAAAGGCCTTGTTTTCTCCTAGATTTTGAACTGATCCTAAATTCCTTCGAGAATCCATGCAGAAAGACATTAACCTTAAAAAGAAAAATAGCCATGTTATTTTGAAAGAATAAGTGTTGCTGTAACTGTAAAATTAAGATAAAGGAAGGACAGCAAGTGAAAACTACTGCCAGATAGGATGTCCTGAAAAACATAGATAATACTGTTTTATTAACTAATAATCAATATCATTCTGGGGCAAAATATATGTTGTCCAATTACTTGAGCTGAAACTTACCAGAAACCTAAGTAACTCTGCATCTTACTCTTCAAAAATCTGTGTTTGTGTGTGTGTGTGTGTGTGTGTACATGCATATGTGTATATCTAAATATATTTAGAAAAGCATTATCCTTTCCCTGCCTCCTTTTCTCATGTGTTTCTCTCCAGGGCACAAACACTGGTGATTAAGTTTATAATTGAACATGGAGATTGCTTTTTTAGGTCAGTTTAAACTGGGGAATTGAAGACATTATGCCAAAATCTTCAGGTGTAAGTACAGTCTATAAAGTTTCTGAGGAAGCTGGATTTTCTTTAAAAATCTTTGAAGGTCTTTTTTAAATGTATGTGTTGTATATTTTCCCCCTCTTATCCTTCCCCGTCTTTTCTCAGTAAAACAGCTGATTTTATTCAGTGAAAGCACAATGTTTTATTTGATGCCTTTGTCTTTATTTGACAAAGTTGTGGCAATTTAAGAAAGATTATCTTTAAGATGTCTCACCTGCCTTCTAAAATCTCACTCGTTTTTATTTCTTGCCTCCCACCTCAGAGAAGCCAGTGTGTCCTACAGAAAACACTCCCCAAAAGCCACCTGCTCTGCGTGGAGGTTGCAGCTCTACTTCATCATCTTCAGATGCCCTTAGCTGGGAAAGGCCTTTAGTTGGGGAGGACAGGCCCTGGGTCCTTAGACTGGCCAGCAGCAGGCATGTGAGGAGGACACCAGGGGTGTCTGTCTCTTCTGTGCTGGTGCTTAGTAGGCAGAGGGAGAATTGCATGTACTTCCAGAAAAGTTTTAAGAGTAGTGCACAGCAGTCCTTTTGTTGGATTTTTGAGAGCAGAGACAGGGGCAGATGGAATAGAGGCACTGTGTGTTACTCAGCCACCAGCACCACTGCCTGTGCACGGCTGGGTCAGCGACTCTGCACTCTGTCCTCCCCCTCACCTCCAGCCCACTCACTTTTCAGATGTGCTTTTCCTCCCGTTTCCTATTCCCAGGCACCAGCTGAGTCAATCAATCGCCACAATCAGTGCAGGTTATTTTCTATCCCACAGGATGCAAAACAAACCAAACAAAACCATTGAAAGCTAAGGATGGGGAGTTGGCGGGAGGGTATTGGCAGGCTCTGTAAATGCATCAAAAATCACAGCAGCTGCGCCTCCGAGGCGGTAGCAGCCAAGTGATGTTTGACATGTTTTTTTCTTTAATTATTGAGGTTGTGGTGAGCCAAGTTCATAAGAAAATGATAAAAACTCCTCTCTGAGATTTTGAGATTGCTTCAAGCTACTTGGGCAAGTCAGGTGTGTGCATTTATGGATACTTTCTTAGTGGCTAGAAGTTTCTGTGTATTTTTGAATAATACAGTAGAACTGGTTATACCGTGAATACCTGCTCTATTTTCTCTAAATTACCCATCTGAAGGCATCTGTTGATTTGCTGCCTGCTCAGCTTTGTCTTACCTGCCTTCAGAGCCTCTTCCATGTGAGCTGGTTTTTTACCCAGTTTCCCTTCCCCTCACCTCTGAGGACATTCATGTACAAGCCCAAACTGCAGAAAATGAGATTAAAAACGTATTTCCTACAACTCTGTCTTTCCTCCGTTGATAGTTCATAGCCGTCGACATTTTCCAGTTTGTTTGAAGCACTTCCAGGCTACTGTCTGGTTTCCATTTTGAAGCTGGTTATTAGAATTTTCTTCAACCTGAGAGAAGTAAAGCAATTTCCTACTTGTTAACATGCTTTTAGTGTCAGATGCCATTAGCCACAAGTACTTTCACTGAGGACAGGCCCCAGAAGGGACTGTAAACATGCCTGTAGCCCAGCATTTGTGAACCTTATGAGTATCTGGTATCGATCATGCTTTTGACTCCTTTGATGGTGTCTCCATCCACTAACATGGTCAAACTAGATTGTTCACAGTTGTCATTGCCCATCGACATCAGCAGGTCACAAGTCCTAACTGCTTTCCCTCCCCATCATGCTTCAATCCCATCCTTCCTCCCCTACCCAACTGCCTGGTCCCCACCAGGCCTACACTCCTAGAATTGTCCCTCAATTTGTCTCTCTACATGTTGTCCCTCCCCTTCAAATCTGTCCCCCAGTCTGTATCCAGTTTTCTGTTACCACATTTGACTCATGCTCAAAAATCTGTGGATACTTTCCAAAAATAAGAAATTCAGCATAGCACACTTGGACCCTCGTGATGTGCCCTGTTTAACTGCAGCTACTTTGTACTGGGCGCTCTGTGCTCCAGCTCTGCTGAATCGCCCTCCATCTCTCACCTTTCAGCACTTGCAGGTCTGTGTGGCATGTGTGGCTTCTGCCCGAGTGACCGCCAGCTCCCTTCCTTGCCAGGTGCTTTCAGACCATCTCAGGTGTGGCCTCCCCCAAAGCTGTCCCTGATCCCCCAATCAGAAACAACCATTCCCTCCACAATCTCATAGCTCTGTGTTTGAATAATGTAGTAGGTGATATTTTAATTGATAATACAGTAGGCCATATATTGTTTTATTTAGAAGATTAAACACCAGTAAATATTTGCTGAATTAATTTTTATGTCTTTATACCTTATACTTTGTATTTGCTGAATTGAATGCTATATATTTAAACATGTACACCTCTACATGGGGCAATGATAAAGATGGATAGAACTATTAAGAAATACAAGCTCAGAATGGTACAGATCATCACATAAGATCAAGTGGGCTAGCAGCATCTAATTGGAAAAACTGTGCTGACCACCTTGATCCTAACCAATTATGAGCGTTTTAAAATGGTAAGAATGGGCATGTTTCAATCTGATCATTTTACTTATTGAATGCCAACCATATGTTTGAAAATGTTAGGATAAGAGACAGTTGTGGGGCTCATACATGTGCTGGATCCTGGGCACTGGTGGGTCACAGAGACTCGGGGGAGGGAGACACCATGGGTGTGATCTGCTCAACCCTCATGGTTCCTGCCAAATCACAGACCCTTTCCTCTACGTGAGTAGTTGTAAGCCCACCTCCTGCGCATCAGTCCTCTGCCCCATCAGCCCTCCTTCCCTTCGCCACCACTGCCAGCCCTGGGGTCAGTGGGCCAGATAATTCATCTCGGACCCCACCCAGCAGCCTGGGCCAGGACAATGGAGGACATGAACCAGAACTTCACCTCCCTCCCACAGTGCAACAAAGATGCCAAGGAGCAGACCCACCCTATGAAACAGAGATGCAGGAAATTTTACCTGGATTATTCTTAGGTCCAGATTCTTCTGCTATGAAAACTAAGTTACCTATGCCACAGAAACATGGAATAACCCATATAATGTGCATATGACAGAATATTTGAGCAAACTTTATTAAACCAAACTTTCAACAATTATTTAGATATTTAGTTTTGGATTTGCACATAATTCAGTTGAAAATATAATAAGTTTTTCCCTATGACTAAAGAATTTATTGATGGGAGCTTACAAACTGGAGGGAAAGTTCTCAGCCATGGAATTGCAGACATCTCCAGAAGTGCTGCCTGTGTTATTGCACACAGTATGGAAACAATTGGAATGAAGTACGGGGATGCATTTGCTTATGTTCAAGAAAGAAGATTTTGTCTTAGTACTAATCCTGGATTTGTCCATCAACTCCAGGAATATGAAGCCATCTACCTAGTAAAATTAACAGTACAGATGAGGTCACCCCTCCAGATAGAAAGGTCATTATCTGTTCATTCTGGTGCCACAGGCAGTTTGAAGAGAACACATGAAGATTATTTTGGAAACCTGCAAGTGGCTACTGCACAGAATGGGTGACTGAGGAGCAGCATCACAGAGGGTGTGAATTTCTATTTGAGGAGGAGAAAGTACTAGAGACAAAAATAATGTCACATGGTAAACACACAAGTAGTTTCCTCTCAGCTATATGTTATTTCCAGACACGTCTCTCTGCAGCTTGTTGAGCACATTTTAAGATGATGTTGGGCTTCTGCAATAGCCAGCACTGATGGTTTTACTCCTTTTCTTTATTTTTAATGCTTTACAGTTTTATTATAAACCAAGAATTTGGGACTTGCAAAGAGGTATTATTGCAATAATGCACATTTCATACTTGAAATTTCATACTTGAAATAAAGATATTACTTTAAACAAAATTCAGGTTAGGGGAGAATTTTTTTAAAAGCTTCAATAATTTATAACAAAAGAATTTCCTAATGTTTGCTAAAGATTCATTTTTTGTTATGTATTCCATTTTAAATATAATTTTACAGTTCATTTTTATAGTGGAGCCTCTTAAAGAAACATTAGCAAAATGCAGGAATCTACCACATTTCTTTTTAAAATATAATTCAATAGTTTAATTACCATTTTTTAACTTCTTATCCCTTATTAATAATCTTGAAAGCATGACATTAGCCAATTATCTTTACTAACATGATCCAATTATAGCTTTCTTTTCTGTCACCGTCCTAATTTGTTTGCTCTATGTAAAAGAAACAACAAAGCTTAATGATAAAAGGAAGATGTTTTGCTTTATAGTACCAGATGCTTAAAAACAAGGATAGTGTTAGATTTTCAAGTGAGTTTCCTGTTTGCATTTTTTTGGGTAAAAGACAAATGTATTTATTCTTTTCAGAGTTTCCTAGCCCTTTCTTCCTTTGTCCAAAATGGTTCTAAATAGAATATAATAAACCAGTGTAGCACTATTTTCTTCCTAAATGAAGCCCTAAAGAAGAAAAATGCCTTGCATCATTAAAAAAAAAAAAATTAAATCCACATGACCTCTAAATTAGTATGTAGAATAGTGAAAAGTACTTAGCATTTTTCTGTAATTTCTTTTATTTTTGAACCATAAATTAGTTTAAACTGAAAGTATGAGGCTTGAAAAAACCTTAGTAAATTATTTGGAATATGGAACATTTACTCCTTCATTTTATGTTGTCTTAATGATTCTGTGAGGTTGTTCAGGCTCAGACAGAAGCTTGTCTTTGAAGATGCATTTATTGGGGAAAGTGATTTGTGGGAGACTTCAGTGTATTTTAATTAGCATTTTAATCAGTGCTTTGAGTTAATCCAAATTTCCCCCATAATTTGCTTTAGCAGAGTCACTTTATGAATCTTTGGTTCTCCACATTTTTATTTATATATATAAAAATTGTTCTAAGAAAAACATTTTTGCTATTTTAAGTATGACATGAGGGAAGAGAGGAGTATTTTAACCTTTTTCTAGTTGATAACTTTATGGTAGCATGAACAAAACTCGTTTCTATCTTACTTTTCTCAGTCCTCCCTTGAGGTGCTTTCTGATGGGAATGATTTCCTTACACTTCCTTGGTACCAAGAGGTACTATGTAGCCTATTACACCATGTGACTTGTTTTGCTTTCCTCCCTATGATGTAATAATACAGTAAAAGCTTTTTTAGCCAGCATAGTAGGAGAGTAAAAATATATTAAAATTGTTTGGAGCTGCTGCTGAGGGCGCCAGTTCAACAGGCAGCCGTGCAGGTCCCTGGTAAGTGGGCCCCACCCCCAAGAGCCTGACCCAGCAGCCACAGAGGGAACCAGCATGACAGGCAGCCACACAGGACCCTGACACCAGTGCTGAATGAGCAGACCATTAACAGCCACTGCCACAGCAACTGTCACAACAAGGGCAGCTCACTGCCACACCAACAGCTACTGCTACCTCATAGGTGATCTGCTCACCACTCATTGGCATAGACAGAAGGAGAGTCATCAGTGGAACCTAGGGAAAGAGGGAAGAAAAAAGAGAAAATGCACCCAGCGTCACCCATTCTAATCAAGGAGCACTAGTATACCCCACTGCACTCATCAGGGTCAGGGAGAGCTAGCCAGGGTAACAACAAGCCCACCTAAGAGCACACACCATAACCTAAGAGTGACAAACTCCAAGACACTAACCCCCAAAATTTGAGAGCTTGCCCACATCCTGATGAACCAACATAGTGTCACCAGCCTCAGAAAGGAAATATTGAGTGCCCCAGGGACTGGGCCACAGACACTCTCACGCAACTCTGGCACTGAATTTTGCCAAAGTACCTAATGCAGAGACTGCATTACTGTGTCTACCTGGAACCAATATTAAAACACTCCATTAAACCACCATTATAATACACATACACAAGAGGAACCCCCTCTCCTCAAACCCCACTCCAAAGTACTAGAAGAAGCAACTGCTCTACCAGATGACTAAACACCAACATAGAGATACTACAAATACAAAAAAGAAAAAAAAGAAAAAGAAACTATGACACTAAAGGAGTATAATAATTCTCAAATACCAGGTCCTATAGAACAGAAAGTCCTTGAAATGGCTGAAAAGGAATTTCAAGCAGCAATCCTAAGGGAACTCAATGAGATATGAGAAGACTCAGTTAGGCAACACAACGAAATGAGAAAAAAGTACCTAGGACCTGAAGGAGGAAATGTATAAAGAAATTGATGCCCTGAAAAAGAATGCAGCAGAGCTTGTGGAGTTGAAGGATTCATTCAATGAAATAAAAAACACAACAGAGAGTTTGAACAGCAGGCTAGAACAAACAGAAGAGAGAATTTCTGATCTTGAAGATGGCCTTTTTGAAATAACCCAGGCAGACAAAAAAAAAAGAGAGAGAGAGAGAGAAATTTTTTTAAATGAAGAATATCTTAGATAGCAAACAACCTTAAGCACTCAAATATCTGAATCACAGGTATTCCAGAAGGGGAAGAAAAATAAAAAGACATTGAAAACGTATTCAACAAAATAATTGCAAAAAAAATCCCAGTTATAGGGAGAGATTTGAACCTTCAGATCCAGGAGGCTCAAAGATCCCCAAACATATGGAACCCTAAAAAGTCCTCTCCAAGACACATTATACCCAAATTGGCAAAGCTCAAAGACAAAGAATCTTAGCACCAAGAAAAAAGCATAATCAAGTCAACTATAAGGGAGTCCCTATCAGACTGACAGCAGACTTTTTATGAGAAACCCTAAAGTTCAGAAAAGAATGAGATGATATATTCAAAATACTGAAAGACAAAAACTGCCAGCCAAGAATACTATACCCCGCAAGATTATCCTTCAGAAATGAAGGAGAAATAGTGTATTTCTGAGACAAGCAAAAACTATGGGAGTTCACCACCACGTGACTAGCCCTACAAGGAATCCTCAAGGGAGTACTGTACCTGGTATCTGAAAAACAATCATTACTACCATGAATACACAAGAAAGAAAAAAACCCACCAGTAGAACAAAATTGCAAATGATAAAGAGAAAGAAACTTTATCTAACCACCTGAAGGAACTAATATACATGGAAGACAAATAATAAAATGGAAGGAAAGGAACAAAAGATATTTAAAACAGCCAAACAAAAATTAATAAAATGCCAGGAGTAAATCAATACCTTTCAATAATAATGCTTAATGTAAAAGGATTAAATTCCCCACTCAAAAGACACTGACTGGCTGGATTAAAAAGATAGACCCAACAATATGCTGTCTTTAGGAGACTCATCTCACCTGTAAAGAGACACACAAACTAAGAGTGAAAGGATAGAAAAAGATATACCATACAAATAGAAAGCAAAAACTAGCTGGAGTAGCTATTCTTATATCAGATAGAATGTATTTTAAACCAAAAACCATAAAAAGAGACAAAGAAGGTGACATTATAATGATAAAGGGATCTGTCCAGCAAGAAGACATAACATTCATAAATATATGTGCACCCAACATCATCAGAGCAGCCAAATATGTAAAGCAAACACTATTAGACCTAAAGAAAGAGATAGACCCAAATACCATAATAGCTGGGGACTTGAACATCTCTCTCACAACACTGGACTGATCTTCTAGGTGAAAAATAAACAGAGAAACACAAAATCTAAACTCTGCTGTAGACCAATTTGACTTGGCAGACATCTACAGAACATTTTATCTGACAACCACAAAATATACATTCTTCTCATCACCGCATGGATAGGCCACATGTTAGGTCACAAATCAGGTCTAAACAAATTTTTTAAAGTTAAAATTATTTCATGTATTTTTCAGACCACAATGGATTAAAAGTAGATATCAGTAACAAATGAAACTCTGGAAACTCTGCATGGAAATTAAACAACATTCTACTTAATTATATATGGGTCCAAGAAGAAATTAAACAGGAAATCAAAAAATGTGTTGAAACTAGTGAAAATAATGACACATCATACCAAAACCTGTGGGATACTGTAAAAGCAGTACTAAAAGGGAAGTTTATCAGAGTGAATGCTTACTTGGGGAGAACAGAAAGATTGCAAATAAACAACCTAACACTACACATCAAAGAACTAAAAAAGCAAGAGCAATCCAAGCCCAAAGTTAGTAGATGGAAATAAATAATTAAGATCAGAGCAGAACTAAATGAAATAGAAACTCAAAAAGCAATACAAAAGATCAATGAAACAAAAAGTTTATTTTTTGAGAAAATAACAAAGTAGACAAGCCATTAGTTAGGCTAACTAAAAAGAAAGAAGAGAGAAGACTCAAATAACAAAAATCAGAAATGAAAGATACATTACAACCAATACCACAGAAATACAAAGAATCATTAGAGACTCATAAACAACTATGCACCAACAAATTTGAAAACCTGAAGGAAATGAATAAATATCTGGGCACATACAAACTACCAAGACAGAATCAAGAAGATGTAGAAAACCTGAATAGACCAATAACAAGCAAAGAGATTGAAGCTATAATCAGCAGTCACCCAACAAAGAAAAGCCCAGGACTGAATGGCTTTACTGCCAAATTCTACCAAACATTTAAAGAAGAATTAAGACCAATTCTCTTCAAACTATTCCAAAAAATTAAAACAGAGGCTATTTTCCCAAACTCATTCTATGAGGCAAACATCCACCCTGATATCAAAACAAGAATAAGGTATAATAAAAAAGAAAACTACAGGCCAATATTCTTGATGAATACAGATGCAGAGATCCTCAATAAAATATTTGCAAATAAAATACAGCAACACATCCAAAAAATTATACAGCACGATCAAGTGGGATTCATCCCAGAGATGCAAGGATGGTTTAACATACACAAGCCAATAAATGTGATACACCACATCAACAAAATCAAAGACAGAAACCATGTGATTATCTTAATAGACACTGAAAAAGCATTTGATAAAATTCAACATCTCTTCATGATAAAGACTCTCATCAAATTATGTATAGAAGAAAAGTAAATCAACACAGTTAAAGCTATTTGTGACAAACCCACTGTCAATATCATCGTGAATGGGAAAAGTTGAAAGCTGTTGCCTGAAGAATGGGAACAAGACAAGGATGCCCACTCTCACCACTCCTATTTAACCTAGTATTAGAAGTACTACCCAGAGCAGTCAGGCAAGAGAAAGAAATAAAGGGCATCCAGATTGGAAAAGATGAGATCATATTGTCTCTGTTTGCACATGACATGATCCTATACAGAGAGAAGCCTAAGGACTCTACCAAAAAACTCTTGGCGTTGATAAACAATTTCAGCAAAGTTGCAGGATACAAAATCAACATGTAAAAATCAGTAGCATTTTTTGTACTCCGACAATGAACTAGCAGAAAAAGAAATCAAGAAAGCTAGCCCATTTATAACAGTCACCAAAAAGAAAAATAAAATACTTAGGAATAAAGTTAACCAAGGATGTGAAAGAGCTCTATGATGGGATCTATAAGTCACTGTTGAAAGAAATTAAAGAGGACACAAGAGATGGAAAGATATTCCATGCTCTTCAACTGGAAGAATTAACATTGTGAAAATGTCCGTACTACCCAATGTAATCCCCATCAAAATACCAATGACATTCTTCACAGAAATAGAAAAAACAGTCCTAACATTCATATGGAACAACAGAAATCCCTGAATAGACAAAGCAATCCTGAGTGGTAGGTTCATTTTAGGTGTCAACATGATTAGACTAAGGAATGCTGAGAAATCTGGTAAAGCTGTATTTTTAGGTGTGTCCATGAGGGTGTTTACAGCAGATATTAGTATGAGAGCCTGAGTAGACGGGGTGGGAAAGACCCATTCTCAATGTGGGCAGGAACCATCCAATCTGCCGGGATCCCAGAGAGAACCAAAAAAAAAAAAAAAAGGGAGAAAAGGTAAATCTCTCTATCTGCTGGAGCTGGGATACACTCTTCTCTCCTGTCCATGGACATCACAACTTGAGACTCTTCAGCTTTTGGGTTCCAGGATTTATAACAAAGACACCATCAGCTTCCCTGTTTTTGAGGCCTTCGGACTTGGACTGAGCCACACTACTGGCATCCAGTTTGCAGACAGCTTATCGTGAGACTTTTCTTCACAATCACATGAGCTGATTACACTAATAAATCCCCTCTCATGTATTTATAACATATCCTATCGATTCTGTCTCTCTGGGGAACCCTGACTAATACATTGAACAGAAAAAATAAAGCCAGAGGCATAACACTACCTGACTTCAAATTATTTTTCAAAGCTGTAGTAACCAAAACAGCATGGTAATGGCATAAAAACAGACACTAGGACCAAGTAACAGAATAGAGAACCCAGAAATCAGCCCATATACCTACAGCCAACTGATCTTCAACAAAGGCACCAAGAACATACACTGGGGAAAAGACTGCCTCTTCAGTAAATGGTGCTGGGAAAACTGGACAACCACGTGTAAAAGAATGAAACTAGACCTGTACCTCTAGCCATATACCAAAATCAACTCAAAATGGATTAAAGAATTAAATATATTTCCTGAAACTATAAAACTCCTAAAAGAAAACATAGGGTAGACACTTCAGGAAGTAGGACTGGACATAAATTTTATGAATACAACCCCAAAAGCACAGGTAACAAAAGGAAAAATAAGCAAATGGAGTTACATCAAACTGAAAAGCTTCTGCACAGCAAAAGAAACAATTAATAGAGTGAAAAGACAACCAACAGAGTGGGTAAAAAATATATGCAAAATATGCATCTGATAAGGAATTAATATCCAGAATATGCAAGGAATTGAAACAAATTAACAGTAAAGACACAAGTAACCTGATTAAAAAACAGGCAAGGGAGCTGAATAGGCATTTCTCAAAGGAATATATATAAATGGCCAAGAGACACTTGAAAAATGCTCAACATCACTCAGCATCAGGGAAATGTAAATCAAAACCACACTGAGATATCATCTCACTCTGGTTAGACTAGCTATCATCAGAAAACAGAATATGAAATGCTGGCAGGGATGTGGAGAAAGGGGACCCTCCTTCACTGCTGATGGGACTGTAAGTGCAGCCATGATGGAAAATGGGATGGAGGTTCCTCAACCAACTACAGACAGAATTGCCATACGACCCAGCAGTTACACTGCCAGGTATATGCCCAGAGGAATGGAAATCATCATGTCGAAGGGACCGTGCACTCCCATGCTTATCACAGCTCTATTTGCAATAGCCAAGAGTTGGAATCAACCTAAATGTCCATCATCAGATGAGTGGATACGGAAAATGCTGTGTATATTTATACAATGGAATACTATACTGCCATAAAAAAGAATGAAATCCTGCCATTTACAGCAACGTGGATGAACTTAAGGGAAAATTATGTTAAGTAAAATAAGCAAGGAACAGAGAGAGAAATACCACACGTCCTCACTTATATGTGGGAGCTAATAAAAATAAATAAATAAAAAGGAAAAAAAAGATAAAACAATCACAATATTATGTTCAACTTTTTAAGAGAGGAGAACAGAACTGAGGTTCCCAGGGGTGAGAAAGGAGGAGAGGGAGGGGGGAAAGGGAGGAATTGGGAGAGGGAAAAAAATAAAAATATAAATTAATTAAATAAAGGAAAGAAAAAAATAAAATTGTTGATTAACAGTTAATCCCTGTTAACCCACATGGTATTCCTCTTCTGATATCCCTTCCCAGCTCTTATCTTACCACACTGAAAACAGCATATTGTTTATCCCATTGTGGTCCAGTATTCTGCTGTGTGATTAGGTCACTTGATGTAATGGTCTAGTGGAGTCAAGATTTGCATTGGGTGTTCAAAATTCCAGTTGGTAAAGTACCAGATAACACAGCTTTACTGTGTATATATCACTGCTGGAAGCAAAGATCTCTCTTGCAATCAAATAATAATCTGATGCTTAATTATCAGAAACTCTATGTAAAAGTATCTTCGTAATAGTTAAGTTTAGGTTTTAAAATTGGAGCAGTTAATATTTTTTTAATTAGTTTTGTAAACAAAGGTGTCCTCTCTAGTAGTCTGTCCAAAAGTACAGATTTGGTCACTGACATTAGTTTATAGTTGGTAATCTTCCACTTTCTCTAACTGCTATAATGTTTATGTTGTCCCTGAAGTGACTGCCTAGCACTATATAGTAAGGACAATCTCTCACAAACATTAGGAAAGGGAACTGTACTCATCTTCAATACAGTATTAGTGTGGACCAAATATGAGGCTTATTCTTTCCATCATATAAGAACATTGTAAATTTGTTTGGGTTCTTTTTTTGGGGGGGGATCTATTCGTTCATCTA
Organism: Cynocephalus volans; assembly: GCF_027409185.1. NCBI lineage: Eukaryota > Metazoa > Chordata > Mammalia > Dermoptera > Cynocephalidae > Cynocephalus > Cynocephalus volans. The sequence goes on from NC_084472.1 coordinate 4,246,235, forward strand.
ATGTTCAACTGGTTCTTCTCGTAGCTGTTCCTATTCTTTATTATTTCTATTTGGTCCCATTTCTGTGATTCCTTTATTTCCACTGTTATTTTGTGATAGTTAACTATGATTAACTGGTCGTGACTTATTTTCTAGAGGATTTGAATAATGTATGAGTGACCACCCAGTTTCAACATTAAGTATGTCATCTTGGCATAGAATTTAAAGTGAACCACATGAAAACACAGGGAAACTAGATTACTGTACATTTTGAAAGTACAAAACTTAAATAGAAAACATTCAAACTGGAATGGCAGTATTTTTATCTTCTAATTTCATTGAACGGGTTCATGGTTACTTCTTATCTATTAGATGTTTAACCAGCAGTTACCTTTGTTTATTTATATCTACTCTAAGAAGGAAATGTTAAACCATGACACCTTTTACTACCAACTCTCAACCACTTAATTTTTAGAGCACTTAACTTTTTGGCGGGATTTTGTGCCTCATCTGAGTTTAGAAGTAATGACAAAAAACGTTAAGTATTTTGAGAAATACTTTTTAAGAAAATATAAGGTTTCTAATTGTCTTATTATCATGATAATTCAAGTGAATTAGAAGTATTTAACAGAAATCTTGAATTATAAAGTTGAGATGTATATACATTACGTAAAGTAAATGAGCAGTTACCTGGTGGATTTTTTTTTTTTTTTTTATATAACTGGTTTAATCCATAGTCCTATAACAGACGTAGCTCATTTCAGGATTTACTTTATCTTTGTCCATTAACAATGCTCCAATAAGGAAATAATAGAAAATAGATTAGAATTACTAAAAAAATTTTTTTTAATTGATTAGAAAAGTAAGTTTCTAGGATCTTCAAATGCTGGATTTTTTTTTTTTTTTTTTTTTTTTTTTTTTGTCTTTCCCATCCATGGCAGCTAAAAAAAAAAAAAATCATTCAAAATATTCAGGATTACATGTTAGCTCTTTCTCTTAGGGATTTGCCATACTTCATAGTTCATAGTGTATTTTATAGATCAGTAACTGAAAGTGAGCCGAAACGCCGGGTATCGATCAAGCTTTATTAAAGGAAAAGAATCTGCCGGGCTGCACTCAAAATGGAGGGCAGCACCAGATGTGGGGATGGGAGAGCTTATACGAACTGTAGGGCACCAAGGACTGGCTGATACCATCAAGGAGGGGCATTATGCTAATGCGAAAGCTATGCAACCAGGGTGGAGAACTGACCAGGGTGGAGAACTGCGCCCTTGCAGTAGCAAAAGGGTTTCTGTTTCTGGGAAATCAAGAGGTTTCTTGTAAAGGGAAGAGGGGAGGGGTTGGGGCCATTTTATGCTTGGCCTTGCCTAAAATGGCCCGGGTTATGTTCAGAACCTATCAGTAACATTATACTGACATGTACTTGCAATTTGCATGCAGCAAAAATGATTTTTAAAAAGTAACCTACAGAGTCTATTTACCTTTGCATAGGCAATTGCTTGCATCACTCTGCTTTGAACATTTGTACTTGATAAAATGCTTATGTATGTATAGGAATATCACAGAGCAAATGCTGCTAGATCAGGCACGAAGTATTAAAATTATTTTGTGAAGATTGGTGGTTATATTAGAACTGCTGTGCCATTACACGTCAAGAAAAAAGAATAAACATTTTTAATCCATTTTGCTTTAAATTTCTTCATTAACCCTGTGGTTTGACATATATTATGGTCTTTGCCCCTGGTCACAGAGCTCCTAAAATCCTTGGAATTTCCTGAGTGATAGGAGTATCTTTTGTTATTCTGATGAGCCATTTTCATAACACCTGCCTTAGCCTCAGGATGGGCCCAGCCTCCAGAAATGCCAAGTGAGAGGACTGGAACTTTCAGCCCCACCTACCAACCTCCAAGGAAGGGGGTTGGAGTGGCTGGAGACTGACCTCTATAAACACTCTTGGACAACAGGATTTGATGAGCTTCTGGGTTGCTGAACAGGTGGAGGTGCTGGGAGGGTGACACTCTCAGAGAGGGCGTGGAAGCTCCAAGCTCCCTTCCCCATACCTAGTTCTGTGCATCTCTTCATCTGGCTATTTATCCGTATCCTTTGTAATATCTTTTATAGTAAACCAGTAAACGTTAAGTGTTTCCCTGAGTTCTGTGAGCCATCTAGCAAATCAATCAAACCTAAGGAGGGGATCATGTGATCCCCGATTTATGACCAGCCAGTAGGTAAAAACCTACTGCTTGCAATTGGTGTCTGAAGTAGGGGCAGCCTTGTGGGACTTAGGCCTCAGCCTGTGGGATCTGACTCTAACACTAGGTAGGTAGTGTCGGAATTGACTTATATTGAATTACAAGACACCCAGTTGGTATCCAAAAAAAACTGCTTAGTATCGAAAAATCCCACACATCTGGTCACAGAAGTGTTCTATTCTGTGTTGAGTGTGTCAGAGTAGGCAAAACTGTTTGGTTTCTCCTATCTCTTACAGACCCCTAATAGAAACAATGTTGAATTATTTCAGTGAGACTTCAGTGCATTTGATAACAATTCCAAGAAAAAAAACTGTGTCATCGTGCAGAGTTTCACAGTTTATAATTTGTGTTATGGAATCATTTCAGCAGGGAGCAAGGTTTTGAGGGAGGTGGGCTTTTCATTAAGTCCTGCTTGGCCCCTAGAACTTTGATAATGTTGGTGGTACATACCTTTGTCTAACACCTTCTATGTTAGCACTGTGCAAAGAACACACACACAGAAGTATTTCTAAGGGCAGTCTTATTACATTATTGTCATACCCATTTTCCAGATGAGGAAATGACTCAGGATTAAAGTAACTTGCCCCAGACCATCCTGTTATGGAGTTACAGGAGTTATTCCAGCATCTGTGGACTGTACAGCTGTGTTCTTTCCACTGCACTACATTACTTCCTCATGCAACACCATGGAGACACAGACATGGAAATCAACCTTGTGTGTTAGTGGTTTGACTTGGGATTTCACGGCAGGAGGGTTATGGCTATTTTGTTTGCTTTGAATAGCTTTTGTCCTTTGGCAGAGGACCCACCCAACCGTAGGGCCCCATTGACAGTGCCAGCTCTGGTGCGTTTCAGCATCTCAGCAGTGCAGATGCTGCCCATTGACTTCACTCAGTGTCTCAGCTCTTTGCCGCGAGGTCCCTCCAGCATCGCTCCTCCCCTGCTCTGGTTTTTCATTGCCCAAGTAATGCAGGAAAATCATTCTGAAGACATCAGCCAGACTAGCTCATCTGAAATGACCAGTTATAAGGCAAAACCAAGCTACAGCTCTAGAGAGTCACTGATTCTCATGCCACCTCTCTGGATTATTGCCTTACTGCCAACCAACCCTGTAGAGGAAAGTAGGGAGGAGACGCACTTGTAAACTTGACTTGGGTGCGAGGGTTTTTCTAGAACATCCTCTCTGGAAGTTGTTGAGTCTTTTTTCAATGAAATGATCCAACATAACAGTGACAACCTTGTTAACTGAATTCTGACCACAAGGCAGAATCAAGATAACACTTTAAGCTTTGATTAAATGATACAAAAAAATAACTAGTAGAGAAGCCCATTCTGTTTTTCGAAGAATGGTGCTATGTAAGAAAAAGGAGAGTGGACTAGGAATCAGAAGGTGTGGGTCCCCTTACCTCTCTGCTAACTCTCCAACTCTGGAGCATTGAGCAAATCCCTGAACTTCCATGAAGCAACTTCAGTCTGTTGTAAAGACCATGGGCTTGTGAATGTCTATGTTGCTGAGTCATGCAGTCACTTTAGTGCCGCCAGACTTCCAGTTTGGTTGACGCGTTTTCATGGATGGGATGTTTTTCAATGGGCAACGCTCACTGGCTGCTGGAGACCTGTGTAGGGACACAGCCTGCACATCATTGCTGTGCAGATTGCCATCACTTGGGATCCACGGCCACTACTCTGGTTCTGTATGGCCAGTTTTGATTTTATTCAGTTTCTGAATGAGGTGGTTTCTACCCCAATGCGCCTTTGCTGTCTTTTCCTCCTCTCTCTTCCCCCATTTCAGTCTTGTCCCACCCTCACTCCTAACCCCCACCCCATGTCCAAAACACTGGGCACTCTGAGTTGAGATGATGTGGTAAGTGGTATGAGTACATTTTTGTGTAAAGCCCTCACACTGTCTGAAATGTGCTGATGATCAGAGTCCCGTGGATGTCTCTAAATCCCCACTCTCCTAGTTTTTAAGGATCACAAATAATAAAGAAATATATGGATTAAATGTTTTCAAATTGCTTAATTTGTTGCACATTTTATGTTGTGTATATTCATATTATGGCTACGTGCATTATTCAGACCACTATAATATTGAATTAGAGCCCCTAGTATTTTTGACCCATCATATCACTGAAAAGAAAGGGAACATGCTGACTTTTCCAGTTTCTTTTTTTGCGTTTTCTGAAATAGTTTTATGTTCATAATTGAAATATAATGAAGTGAGAATTCACCCATGTTATTCATTATCCTATAGATTTAAACTTCTTCACTCCCTTATCTTCTACTGTTACCCTTTAGGGAGACATGAAAAAACTTTTATCTCTTTACTTCAGGGAAATTATACAAGGGATACTGAGTAATTATAATGTAGTTGGTGTTAATTATAAATATACAGCAATGTTTTTATATGTATTGTATTTATGTGCTTTGAGTAATTATGCATTTTAGTTCCTTGCCAATTTTATAGCCAAAATATTTTACTTGGCTGATTACTAAGTGTATTTTAAGCTTATATCTTGAAACATGAAGAGAATATACTATAAATCCAATTAACATAATTTATCTGCCTAGAGAGAATGCTTGCTTTTAGTTTTTTTCTCTGTTTTAATGATGAAAAACTTGTAGGAATATGGAGTAACTTAATTTGTTTTTTAAGCTTTTTAAGCCCAGTTTTATTATTGTTTTCCTATGAAAGCAAAACAATTTTTGAAAGAAACTTTGAAATTTTAAGAAAAGTGTAAAAAAGACACAATAAAAATTACCCATAAACTCACTATCAATTTCCAGTAAATTTCTGGGTAATATTTTAATGCATTAGAATCTTAATATAGTTTCTTATTTTATTTTCCCACTTAGTGTATATCCCAAATGTTTTCGATATCTTTGCTATGAATACTGCTATAAGTGATTCTTTGGATTGACCTTCATTATTTTCTAAAGATATATTTCAAGAGATGGAATTACCAGTTCAAACTATATAAAATGCTTAAGGTTCTTTACATTTATTTGCTTTCATGAAAGTTTGTACCAATTCATATTCCCATCACCACTCTGTAAAATGTTTACTTCAACTCACCATCAACAAAAAGAGCATTAATCTTTTTACTTTAATATTTGCCAGTTTGATGAGTGGAAAAAGAGTATCTCATTATTGTTCCATTTGAAAGTAGACCTGTCTTCAGTTGTTTACTTGCCATGTGAAAATTTTCTTTTGTGAATTGTTCCTATCTTTTGCCTTTTTTTCTCCTGGGTATTAGTTGTCTCTGATTTGTATGAGCTCTTTTGTGGCCTATCTCTCTCTCTTCTTTAGAAACATGTTGGTAATCCTTTGCCTTCGTGTGTGCATAACTTTAGAGTCACCCAGTCCATGGGAAATGTGAACATTTTAGACAGTTAGTTTTTGAAAAAGCCTGTGTAATTTTGTTCGGAATTGCATGGGATCCATTTATAAAGCTTGGGAGAATTGGCTTCTGGGCAATATTGGATTTTTCCTATCCGTTAATATGGTTTATATCTCCATTTGGATCTTCTTTATAATTTTTTAATAATATTTTAAAATCTTCATAAAATTTTATACATCTTTTAGTTATGGGTACTTTTTTGTTATAGCAGTGTTACGTTTTTAAAGCTACATTTTCTTTTTTATTGTACTTATAGGTTTATAACATAGTAAATAGATCTACAGATAAAAATATATAGAGGTATGTACAAGAGCACTTTAAAGATTTCATGGAAAAATAGAATTATAATACAAATCTTTCCACGAACTTTTTGAAGACCCCTCATACACAAATGTATAGAGGTCTGTGTGTATGTGTATATATATGTATGTATATGTGTATATGTTTATATGTAAATATATGTATAAGTGTACATATGTAAATATATGTACATGTGTGGGTGTGTGTATATTCCCTTTTGTAAATTTCTCTTATTTCCAGAAAACTTGTTCAGTAGTCTTTATTTCGATCATTTGTAGATTATTTCAGGGTTTTCTATGGAGAAATTATGTCAACTCTAATTATTGACAGTTTTGCTTCTTTTTTAATCTTTATACATTTTAACTATTTTTTCTTTAATATAAAGCAGACTAGAACCTCCAGTACAATGTTGGATAAAACCTAGTTTAGTTCAGAGCATCCCAGTGGTCCCACTTGATCATGGAGCACAGAATGCAGCCCCACTGACCTGGAAACCTGATAATGACCCCCACCAATAGCACAGCAAAGCCAATGGCCTTGTTCAGGAGGAAAACCCAGCCAGTGACCTCATCTAACCACAGGGCACACCTTGCAGCTCTTCCTGATTGCGGAGGCAAACTTGTAGCCCAGCCTAACTACAGAACCCAACCTAAGGTCCCCTGTGATTGCAGAACCCAACCTGCAGCCCTGCCCAATTGCAGAGTCCAACCAGTGGCACTACCCAGCCAGGGAGCACAGTTTGCAACACGACCTGACCAGAAGTGATTTCAGATCTTAGCCACTGCCTACATCTGACATTAGAGTCCAATCAGCAGCCCCAGCTGACTACAAAGGCAGCAGACTCACCCAACCTCAGAGCACAGGCAGTAGCCCCTCCCAACTAGAGAACCTGAGAGTAAGCCTCACCTGCCTGTGGATTCTACCAGCTGGCCTGGCCTGTCATCAACCCCAGGCTGGACTGATTGAGGAAGGTCTATTCCTGCCAAAGCAAGCCTTTAAAGGCTGGAAAGGGTGGGTGCTTCCTCAAATGCACAGATATCAATGCAAGGATACAAGGATCACACACAGAATCAGGGAAACATAACACTGAATAAAATTAATAAGGTTCCAATAACTGAACTTAAAGAAATGAAGATCTATGAACTGACTGACAAAGAATTCAGAATTATCCTCTAAAGAAGTTGAGTTAATTACAAGAAAATGCAGACTACTAAAAAAACTAATAATTTAACACATAAACAAAATGAGAAGTTTAACAAGAAAATAGAAAACATAAATTTTAAAAAAAACACAAAGATTCTAGAGATGAAGAGTACATTGACTGAACTGAAAACTTCAATAGAAAACTTCAATAGCAGACTCAGCCAAGCAAAGAAAGAGTCAGTGAACTCAAAACAGGTTATTTGAAATTATTCAGTCAGAGGAGCAAAAAGAAAAAAGAATGAAAAGGAAAGAAGAAAACTGACAGGATTTATGGAACACTATCAAATGAAATAATGTACACATTGTTAGAATCCTACAAGAAGATAGAAAGGGACAGAAAGTCTATTTAAAGAAATGATGGGGCCGAGCTCGTGGCGCACTGGGGAGAGTGCTGCGCTGGGAGCGTGGCGACGCTCCCGCCGCGGGTTCGGATCCTATATAGGATTGGCCGGTGCACTCTCTGGCTGAGTGCCGGTCATGAAAAAGACCAAAAAAAAAAAGAAATGATGTTCTGTTGGTTAGAGTGTGATGCTGACAACACCAAGGTCCACAGTTTGATCCTTGTACTGGCCAGCTGTCAAAAAAAAAAAAAACACTTCATAAATAATGGCTGAAATTTTTCCACACTTGGGGAGGAATATGGAATACAGCAAAAGCAGTTGTAAGAGGAAAGTTTATAGCTATAAATGCCTATATCAAGAAAGAAGAAAGATCGCAGAAAAGCAGCCTAAATTTTTACCTTAAGGAACTAGAAATGAAAAAACTAAGCCCAGAGTTACCAAAGGAAGGAAATAATAAAGACTAGAAGAGAGATAAGTAGAGAGTAGAAAAGTTCAAGAAAACTAAGAGAGTGTTGGATAAGATAAAAAGTTGACAAACTTTTAGATAGACTAACCAAAAATAAGAAATGACTCAAATAAATGAAATTGTAAATGAAAAGAAGACACTTACAATTAATACCAGTATTAACAATTGTATGACAACAAATTGGATAACCTAGAAGAAATGGATACATTTCTAGAAACATACAACCTACCCAGACTGAATCATGAATAAATCTGACCAGACCACTGACAAGTAAAGTGATTAAATCACTAATCAAAAACTTCCCAACAAACAAAGGCCTAGGACTAGATGGTTGTGTAAGTGAGTTCTACCAAACATTTAAAGAGAATTAATACCAATCTTTCTCAAACTTTTCCAAAAATGAAGAGGAGGGAATACTTCCAAACATATTTTACTAGGCCAGCATTACCCTTATCCAAAACCAGGTAAACATACTACAATAAAAGAAAATTACAGGCCAATATTCACAATAAACATAGATGCAAAATCCTCAACAAAATCCTAGCAAACCAAATTCAACAGAACATTAAAAAGATCATACACCATGGTCAGGTGGGATTTATCCCAGGGCCGCAAGGATAGTTCAACATACACAAATCAATAAATATGATAACACCATATTAAGAGAATAAGGGTTATGATCATCTCAATAGATGCAGAAAAAGCATTTGACAAAATCCAACATCCTTTCATGATGAAAAATCCCTTAACAAATTGGGTATAGAAGGAATATATCTCAACATAATAAAGGCCATATATGAAAAGCCCACAGCTAATATCATACTAAGATCAGTAACAAGACAAAGGTGTCCACTCTCACTACTTGTATTCATTGTAGTATTAGAAGTCCTAGCCAGAGCAATTAGGCATGAATAAGAAATAACAGGCATCCAAATTGGAAAGAAAGAAGGAAAAGTATCTCTGTTTTCAGATGACATGATGTTATATATAGAAAACCCTGAGGACTCCACCAAAAAAACTGTTAGAACTAATAAATCATTTAGTGCAGTTGTAGGATACAAAACCAACATATAAAAATCAGCTGCATTTCTATACATTAACAACAAACTATCTGAAAAAGAAATAAAGAAAAAATCCCACTTATGAAAACTTCAAATAGATTAAAATGCTTAGGAATAAATTTAACCAAGGAGGCGAAAGATTTGTACACTGAAAACTAGAAGACATTGATAAATCAAAGACACAAATAAATGGAAAGATATCCCCATGAGCTTGGATTAGAAATGTTCATACTGCCCAAAGCCATCTATGGAGTCAATGCAATCCCTAAAAAAATTCCAGATGCATTTTTCAAAGAAATAGGAAAAATAATCCTATAATTTGTGTGGATCCACAAAAGACCCCAAAGAACCAAAGAATCTTCAGAAAGAGCAAAACTGAAGGCATCACATATCCTGAAGTAAGACTATATTGCAAAGCTACAATAATCAAAAGAGTATAGTACTGACATAAAACAGCAAATAGGCCAGTAGAATAGAATTGACACTCCAGAAATAAACTCACACATTTTCTTTCTAAGTAACAGTTGTCCTGTACCCAGTAAGTTCCAATAGATAATATCTCTATTATCACTGAGTATTAAGTATTTTTAAGCTTTCATTATTATTTCTTCATTGACCCATGAAATATTTAGAAGCAAGTGAGTATATGAGTGTGTGTTTTATTTCTCAGTGTATGGGAGATTTTTAAATCTCTTAATTAATAATTTCCCACTTGGTTGCATTATAATCATAGAAAATTTATTAAAATTTGTGGACATTAGAGCCTTACACATGGTCAGTGTTCTTAAATATTTTATGTATTCTTAACAATATTGAGTGCAGTATTCTCTATATTCTTTAGGTCAAGCTTTTAAATTTTGTCTCTTTAATCTATCAATTACTGAAAGAGGTGTGTTAAAAGAGGTTATCTATTTTGAAAGTAAGTTATTAGATAAATACAAATTTAGAATTATCTCTTCCAAGTCAATTAAACATTTTATCATTAGGCAGTAATACCATTGTCTTTAGTAATATTTTGTGTGTTTTTTATTGAACCATAATTGATTGTATGTATCTGTGGGATACAAGATTGCATATCAATACCTGTGTGCAATATGTAATGCTCATCAGAGTAATTAGTATATTCAGTATTATACAATGTAATTGTTTTTTGTGGCCCTTTATCCTTTCCTCCCTTACTCCCCTTCTCCTCCTTCCCACCTCAGATAACCTCTGTTCTGTTCTCTCCTTTCCAAAGTTCAACATATTGTTGTGATTGTTGTATCTTTCTTTTTTAAATTTATTGGTTTATTTTTTTAGCTTCCACTTATGAGTCAGGACATGCAGTATTCCTCCTGTTCCTCACTTATTTCACTTAACATAATTTTCTCTAAGTTCATCCATGTTGCTGTGAATGGCAGGATTTTGTTCTTTTTTATGGCAGAGTAGTATTCCATTGTGTAAATATAACACATTTTCCTTATCCACTCGTCCAGCAATGGAAATTTAGGTTGATTCCAACTCTTGGCTGTTGTAAATAGAACTATGATAAACATGGGAGTTTAAGTAACCCTTCTGCATGATTTCCATTCCTTGGGTATATACCCAGCAGTGGAATTACTGGATCATATGGTAGTTCTCTCTGTAGTTGTTTGAGGAAACCCCATACCATTTTCCATAAGGGCTGCACCAATTTACAGTCCCACCAACAGTGCTGGAGGGACTCCTTTCTCCACATCCTTACCAGCATTTGTTATTCTTTTTGATAATAGCCAGTATAACTGGAGTGAGATGATATCTCGGTGTGATTTTGATTTGCATTTCCATGATGCTGAGCATTTTTTCATATGTCTGTTAGCCGTTTGTATATATTCCTTTGAGAAATGCCAACTCAGCTCCTTTGCCCATTTTTTAATTGGTTTACTTGTTTTTTTACTGTTAAGTTGTTTCAGTTCCTTCCATATTCTGGATATTAATCCTTTGTCAGATGCATAGTTTGCAAATATTTTCTCCCACTCTGTAGGTTGTCTTTTCACTCTGTTAATTGTTTCTTTTGCTTTGCAGATTTTTAATTTGATATAATCTCATTTGTTTACTTTTCCTTTTGTTGCCTGTCCTTTTGGGGTCATATTCATAAAGTCTTTGCCCAGTCCTGCTTCCTGAAGTGTTTCCCCTGTTTTCTTTTAGGAGTTTTATAGTTTCGGGTATATATTTAAGTCTTTAATCCATTTTGAGTTGATTTTGGTATATGGCAAGAGGTACAACTCTAGTTTCTTTCTTCTACATATGGATGTCCAGTTTTCCCAGCACCGTTTATTGAAGAGGCAGTCTTTTCCCCAGTGTATGTTCTTGTTGCCTTTGTCGAAGATCAGTTGGTTGTAAGTATGTGGGTTAGTTATTTTGTCTAGTTTCAGTATAACTTTGCCAGTTTCCTTCCAATTAGTATTTTCCTGGAATATATTTTCCACTTTTCTGTTGTAGTTAATGTCTCATAAATATCATGTAGCTGGATTTTATTATTTCAATCAAGTCCTACAGCTTTTATCTTTAAACTCTACATGTTACATCTTGGTATTAATGTATTGTGATTACTGATCTATTTGAATGCATTTCTGTCATATTTTGTAAGTTATTTTTTCTTTTACTTTTCTCTGTACCCTGCCTTTTCTTCCCTATTTTATTATTAAGCTTTGTTTGTCTCATTATACTTTTTCCTCTACTAATTTGGAAAGTATACACTCTCTTTTCTTTTACTAGTCATTATAGAAAAGTTAGCATGCATATTTACGTTGAAAAACCTAGAATTAATTTGATTGCTTACCTTTCTAATAGATATCAGTTTTTCTCCTCTAAATATCTCCTGATAAGGAGATTCCCTGATAACAAGGATTCCCTGGGATTTCTAGCATCTACATGGTAGTATTTAAGCTGCTCATTTGGCAAATGTTTACTGAGGACCCTCTAAATTAGGCCCTAATATTAAAAAGATCAGTGAGTCTTTTGGTCTCTGTCCTCAAGACCACCGCTTTTGTTCTCTCCCACAGGAATAATTAGGAACCCACCAAAGGTTGCATGTCTTTCTTATGTCCTACAACTATGTTTTCCACCTGGTCACCACATAGTTCCAGTGGTGGCTGTGCTTCTCTTGGGACATGGGCCTCTGCTGTCCTTTGCCATTGGTTACTAATAACAGTGTCAAGCCCGGGCACCGTCACCCACTCCTGCCGTTATCAGAGATGCTTTCTAGCAGCAGCTGGGCTGTTGCGTTGCACTCCTGATAGCAGACTCCTTTCTCTGTGTTTGCCTCTCAGTTTTACTGCCTGCCTTACGTGGAGGATGTTCATGTAAGATGGAGTGAATATCTCTGTCTACTTTCCTTCTGTTACATGCATCCCTCTAGATCATTTGAGTGAGCCTCTTGCCAGCCCAATTTTCCTCTGCAAATTGCAGTGGTTTGGAAAGATGGGATTATGTGTTCTACTCCCTCTGCTCAGTTGCGTCTTCTTTCCTGCTGTCCTGGGCTCATGGCTCATCTTCCTCTCTCTTGTGTCACTGCCCTGCAACCCAGACTCAGCTGGGCCCGGGTGTCTCCCTCCGCAGCTACTATCTCTTCTCTCCCTTCCACAGCTGAACCTTCAGAGCTTTGTCTAAAAGCTCTAATTTTTAAACAAGATCCTCCCAGTGGAGACATCTCAATTGTCAGAGGTTGGGGGAAGTCAGCAGGTATAATAGGAATAGTTGGTATATATGATATGGGTCTTTTCTAAGTTGTATTTGCAATTCAAGACTGCTAGCATTTAGGAACAATTCAACTTGTCCAGGAAGTCGGATGAGCAGAAAGGAGAAAATGGAGCTGGACAAACAATTTAAAACTGATGGAAAAGTACTTTGCTGAAAAGCCCCATATAATTTTCCCATTTTCTTCTGCCCTTTTGAGGTTCCTCTGAAATGTGTTCTGAACTGTCAGCATACAGTCTTGTGATGTTTTCATTTCATTCCTGCAACTCTTTTGCAGCTGGTTGGTGACTCACTTGCCCCCAGTGTGTGGGGAATATTATCACTGTGGTGACTCACCTGCCCCCAGTGTGTGGGAAACATTGTCACTGTGCTCAGGAGTACCAGGTGGCACCGGTGCTTCCCCATGGAGAAAGCTGACCAGTGTTGCTCATTGTCATGCCGTCCCATGCTTTGTTGGGTGGGAGTAAATCTGTCTTGGAGGCCTCAGTGGTTTATGCTTGGTGTAGGATCTTGATGTCCAGTTTCCATGTGGGACTTGTGTTTATAAGCTTGGCACAGATCTCATTAACATTATTGACCTCAACCATTTTAAAGAGCCTCAGACAGGCTGCGGAACATGGAACTTGATCTATTTGCACTGAATAAAATTTTTAAATGTATGTGTTTGAGTTTTAGCTATGTCTACTGCATTGGTCAGATAACTCTAATGCCTTTTTTTTTTTTTTTTTAATAAGAACTTACCAATATTTGACATCAGTGTTCCCATAAAATAAATGATTCTTCATAATTGCTTTTCCAATGCTTTTCCAATGTGTCTCTTTCCAGTAGTTTCCCTTGCACACTGGTTTGAGTAGTGGCTGTCATGATTCTTGTGAACTGGCAATTATGTCAAAACAATTTAATCAGCACTTGAGTTGTGCTGGCATTGCCCTTGACCATTTTTCAGAATGACATCCTCTAAGCATTTGTTAAATAATTAGACTTATAAACTCTTCTCTGACAAGGACTCTCAGAAGTACAGTTAGACATTCAGAGCCTTAGGGACAGAGCCTGTACACCACAATAAGTGCCAGAACCCTGTGAAGCAAAGTTCCAAAACTTTGAGCCAGGGTAGATAAGAGATCTCTGTCCTCAGGAAACATTCCTCCAATGTCACTGTCAAGAACGTGCATATATAATTAACCAAGGAAGAACTCACTGGGGTTGTGATTGACATTAGACACCATTCCAGCATCACAGGTTGAAAGATCACTAGCGGGATTTCCTCCTAATTTATGGGACATATGTGAGTGTTCTTCAGCCTCAGTCATTGTAGAAAATGCATTTCTTCTGCAACCTGCAACTTGTAGGTGCTGTGAAAAAGTGAGTGCATAAAAAATTAGTACTAGATTTTAAAATTGTGATTAAATAGATAATAAGAAATCAAAGCATCCACTTTCAGCTCTGTCCATTTGATTTGCGAAGAGCCTAGTAATGGAAATGCAAAGACTTCAGTTGTTCCAAGAGACTGTCTTGTGTTCAGAGCTCTGCAGGTAAGTACAGGAACTGTTGTTACTTAAGTGAGATGTGAATGCGGTCAGAAAGTCTTAAAATCTCGCAACACCTCCTGTGGAGCTCCCTGTGCTGTCTGACAGGGCATACTCTGCTGTGGGTGCTGGAGTTCGCCTCCCCCTTCTGGTGCACCTCTTCAAACCTCCGATTCCGTGCTTAGGGACATGAGGGATCCATGTCCACCTCACAGGACTGTTGAGAGAATGACATTTTGTGTATACACCTGTGTGTGTGTGCATGAAGATATAAATAGATGTGTCACTGTGTTCCAGAACAGAGTCCCTTCATTCCTGGGTCATGGCCAGGGCCATCAAGCCAACACCTCTGATCAATTCAGCCATTAACCAGCTCCAGGCTTACCCTTCTAGAGTCACACTGAAGTATTACTCACTCCCCTGTGCTTAGAAAATACTGTGCCAAAGCATTTAGTGTTTGGGACCCTCACCAGCGAGCTTTTCCCACCTCTCCTTGTGTCCCCTCGTTCTGGGATAACAGTCTCTTATTGGGGTCAGATCGCTTCCTCATTTTCCCTCATCCCCATGCCCCTGTCTTTGTTGCAGGCACCACTTGCCTCTACCTGGAACCCATTTCTGTTCCCTTCCTGGAAAAAAGGACCTTTCCAATCCTTCCAGTCAGTTCTACTAGGACCAGCTCATGTCCTCCTGCTCCTTGAAGCTTTCCCCACCCAACCCCTCAAGCCCTCACTGATGTCTTCTTTCTCCAAACTTCACAGCACACTAGAGTCCATGCAGCATAATGTAGCCTCTGTTTACACACTGCTGTATACCATTAGCTGTCCGTTTCGTGAATGTTACGACTGGACTGCTCCTTCTCCAAGCAGGAGGCCGTCGATTCTTTGATGTGGTCTTCACAATCACAGTGCTGAAAGCTGTGCTTAACACCTCGTAGGTATGAGGTTGACTGTTTTGGATGAGGAGCTCTTTATAGGACTGTCTTATGATATGACAGCACAGGCCCAGTGATGCTGAAGTTTACCAACCAATCAGAATTCCATGGTTTTGAAAATTTTTACTGCCAGGTAGTGGACTTCATGGTGGTGGCACGTTTGTATCATAGTAGCAACTAACATTCAGTGAGCATCAGCCATGGGCCAGGCACTGAACTAAACACCTCCAGGAATCACCTCATTTAAGGCTCACCACAACTCTCCTCCCCCCGCACCCCCCCAGGCATGAGGAAACTGATGCTCAGAGAGTTCAGTCACTCACCCATGTCACCAAGCTCAAGAGGGGTGCTGCAATTCAGCCCAGGTCAGCTACATCCAGGGCCCGTGCCCTCTTCTCGGTACAGCAGGGAAGTAGAATCTCCCTCCACATGTCCCCTATTCCTTGGGCCTGTAGAACCCAAAGGGGTGGAGAACATGGGAAGATGGTTGGAGCAGGGATTCTGCGTGCATCGGATACCAGAAGGAAGCTTGACAACTTTCTCCTAATTGTAAATGACAGGAATAGAAAGCATCATTTGTAGAGATTTGTAGAAAGTATAATCTTTTTTATTTTTATTTTTCCAAAAAGATAAAATGGAAGAAATGTTGGAAATTAAATTTATTGACTGCATGTCTGTATAATGTTGATGTTAGAACTTTCACCATGTAAAGTGACCTAGTTTTATTTCTTTTGTTTGTACAGTTTTCAGTGTATCTGCAAGTGTTGGGAGTCAGATTTAAGCGTAGATTTGCCACAGTTAGCACTGAAGAAGCATCGCGGAGGAAGGCCAGATGGGAGCAAAATGTATTTTTTCTTTGGTGTTGGCCACCAAAGCAGAGCCAAATTGCACTTAAAACATCGCAATACATTTTTCAATGAAGTATATGCAAAATATGTGTAATCAAGTAAAGGAGCAGCGGAGGGGAGACATTAAAATCATGTGTTAATGTTCAATATGTAGAAATGAAGACATTTCAAAAAGTCAATCTCCCAATTATACAAACTTAGAATCTACCTAATTAAAATCTTCCAAGGAGAGGCAAAGCTTTAAAATGTTCAAGATTTTTTTGTGTTTTCTGTGTGTGTCTGTGTAGGCATATGTGTTTTTGTTTGTTTGAAGTTCTCTTGGTATGATGAACTGGATTGTCCTAGGAATGCTACTAGAAGAGCTACACTCTAAAAATATTTTGTGGTTTTAGAGACTACAGATAACTGATTTAAAAGAAAAGCTAATATATCATGCATGACTCTAAGTTCTTATTAGCAGGGAGAAAAGTAGAATAGAGGGAGGAAAAAACTATAGAAAAACATAAGCCTGTCTACAAAGCAGGATTTCAGTTTCTCAGTATATGATATTGTTTCATTTCAGAGTTCTGAATGGGTAGCACACACTGTTTCTTTAGCTGTTTGTTGCCCAGCCCCCTGTAGCTTTTTCTCTGTATATACCCCATAGGTACCCAAATTAATCTCAAGTAGATCTAATGAAAGGGACATTTCTGGTGTCTTTGTAAAGATAATATCTGTACAGCAGCCAAAGTTACCTAAAAGTTTTTATTTGGGGAACAATGCAAAATATAAAAACACCTGCTGTCTCCTTGGATGGACTTTTGTAATATTTTATAGCAGCTAAGTTAACTTGAGTGCACAATTCTAATGAGAGAAGTTGTAGGATAAAAAGGTAAACCTGAGATGTTTGTAAATCTTTGGTGTCCTTGTAGATCTGATAAACTGGCATACCTTCCTGAGCTTATGCGGAAAGAGAAAGCGAAGAAGTATATTGCAGAAAACTAAATTATACATAAAGTCATTAAACCTCACCCTTCACTGCTGATTGAGGGATTGCTGCAGTCGTCAGTGACAGCAGAGGAAAAATGAAAAAATAAATAAGTGAAAGACCTGATCACATTATACATTTCATTGCAAATGTAATTGCTTAGAAGTTCGTTTGAAGTTCTTGAGTACGTGCAAAATTGCACATAGCTACTGAAAATAGGAAGGGGCTGTGGCACACAGCTTCTTTGTGAACTCAGGATGTAACCCTCACGTGTGCAGGGTGCAGGGGGCAAGCAGGAGGGTCTCTATTGATGCTGATGTGTAAATCCACGTGTGCCGATCAGCCCTAATCTCTCCTATCTGTTGAAATGTTTGCTCTTTTTCTCAACCTGTTTTCCACCCAGAGGTGTATTTGTGTACATAATATGCACTGTTTACTTCTTTTTCAAAGGGGTTTTGTAACTGCCTCTTTGAAAGCACATCTGAGTTGACAAACTGTTTAAGAGGGTGGTGAAATCCCTTTGTTCAAAGACCATACATCCTGGGAAGTGTTCTCATCTGTCCAGGATGATCTAGATGGGAGCACTGTGAAAGAATGAGGATGCAGCCATGACCTCTCTTAAGGTCATCTTCTCTGGCTGGGAATGGGGAATGGGAAACGGGCGAGGCATGAAGTCCGGCATCAGTGCAAGATCGTAGCTCGGAGGCCCGAAATCACAGGCAAGACAGGAGAAAGAAGGCAGGCCCTGTTTTGACCCTTAATTAACTGCCAGCACTCTGCAGATTGCTGCTGGCTCTTCAGCATCCCCATATAGTTCTTAATTAATTCTAGCTGCTAGAGGAGCCCACACTGTCATTACAAAGCAAGCCGTACCTGAGGAGTGGGTTAATAGCCATGGTAAGCCCACAGACTGCATTTGCTTTCATTTGACACCTTGTCTGGAAGGCTGTGGCAGTGGGGCGTGTCTGCCTCTGGGAATGGATCTGTTTTAATCAGCATGTCGCAGGACTGTACTATTGAGACTGCAGTCTCCCTGCTCCCATAAACTGCGGCTTGGCTAAGAAATCAGTGATAATGACACCTCTAAAAAATAATGAAGAGTGTGAATATTTGCCGTGGAAAGGATGTTCAGAGAAACAGAAAGTGCATGTGTGTATTCTGCACTGACCCTCTGCCTGCAGAGGGAGAGCCATGCCTACCTGAGCCGGGTTTTTTCACTTTCCTGGCACTTACCCCTGAAAGCTTATTTTGATTTCACTAAAAGAATTCTTATGTAATCAAAATCTTTTGAGCCAGAGTTTTTTCCTTATTACACTCCTTGGCAAAACTTCAAGTCCACTTTTAGGAATCTTCTTTGCTGAAGCCACAGTCTCTAGATACTTGTGTGAAGTTCTGTATTAAGATGGAGATGGTAACACAGGTCATTCAAAGGTGTTGGGTTTTTGCTGTTCGCATTTCAGAATTGACCCTCGAGTTGATTTTAATTTACTTTCAACTCTGTTGCCTTCTCCAAAATGTTTTAAGGCAGTATGTCTAATAGCTTGCAGCATCTTATTTTTAGTTTAATCCCAAACCTTGTAGTTCTAAATAAAAAATCGAACCATGTACCCCCAAGGTTTTAATCTAATATCTGGTTCCTTGAATTAAGGCCAACTCTTTATTTTTCTTAAAGCATCAGCAAATTCTAAATACAACTTTTGACTACTTCCTTCTAGCGTCTGACCTTGGTTCACTTAAACTAATTGTTATCCTTTCAGCAGATTGTGATTCTTTTTTTTTTTTTTTTTTTTTGAAGGGGAGAAAATAAAGTCTATAGAACATCAGAGAAATTTTTAAAATTCTGTGTACAATGCCCTCCACGTAAAATGTGCCTTTTCAGTATTACTCTCTCAAACATGATAGTAATTTATTTAAAATTAGATATGAATATGTAATTTTTAAAAAACTGTGTAAGAACCAGACCTCAAAAATAATAAATTTAAATACATTCATGATGAATGAATCTTGTGATTTACAATAGTCACTTATTTGTTTACTAATACTTACAAGCACCTCCTCTGTTCCAGGTATGTGCTAGGAGCTAAGGAAGTGCAGACAGGCACAGCTCCTCCCCTCATGGAGCTTGCTGTCTGGGGAGGACATAGATATCTGTGACTCCAATGCTCTGTGCATCTCCATAGAAGTCCTTCAAGTTCTACATGTTAAACTCATAACATAACAACTCTATGGCACTTTATATGTACAAGCACTACATGTTCTTTTGTCTGACATTCATTGGTTTTAATACAGAAAGCAATCCTATGAAGAAATTTAATTATAGAAATCCTGTCTCAAAAATTAAGAAACAAATTCAGTAACTTGCCTGTGGCCACACAGTTAAGAATTGGTCAGAGCTGAGATTTAAACCCGAGTCTGCAGGTCCTAGATCCCCCACTCTCTCCTCTTTAGCCCCCTGTGTTGCGAGCCAGGATTGATGGTGAATTCCATTTTCCAAGTGTGGGATGCTAGCAGCTGGTGATGTGCAGGCGGGTTTAGGAGGTGCGTGCACACGGATAAGCAGCACTGGCCGGCAGGGTTTCCAGTTGGCTGTATGCAGGTCTCACCAGTGAGCCTTGGTTCAGGGTGAGCGTTTTTCCCATCTCTCTCTCCCAAAGAAGAGTCCTCAGGTTCAGAATGTAGCCGAGCAGCCCTGCCAGGCCACAATTCATATTGTTGTTTGGATTTCCTTGTATCTGCTTTTTCTATTGTCTTTACCTGAGGTAAGTGTTACTGACTTTCCATTTACTATAATCATGTAAAGCTTCATTTGCAAGTGCATGTACTTAACCGTACAATAGTTAAGTGTAAGTCATTAAATAGATTAGAGGAAGGTGGTAAGGGACAGATAAGGGAAGCAAGCGGAAAGGCAGTATCAGTGGCAGACTCCGGAAGGACTTTGGGAATTGCTGCTGACTCCTCCTAAAGGTCACTGTCACCCACCTGCAGGGATTCTTCTTTCCTCCTTCCCTCGAGCCACATGAAGCTTCTCAATCACAAAGCACGTTAATGAGATGAGTAACAGTTTCTAGGGGGACATTCAGACGGCTAAGGCATTCTACCCAGGCTCCCAGTAAGATAATGTATCTGTTTGGAGAGGTGAGCTGGTTCCTTCAGGTGTCCCAGGGGAGGCTGTGACTACCTATGGATGCAGAAACTTCCATCAGGCCAGGACTTGTGCTGTGTCCCGGTGCACACTCACTGCTTGAACTGAGTTTAGAATCTCCTCCCCACACCCACAGGCTAAGGCTGAATGCCAAGACTTTCCTCACAAGAAGTAGTCTGTGTAGCTCTGAAGTGATAGTATCCACAGTCTTCAATAAGAAATGACATTTGGTTAAAAATCAGTCAATAAAGGAGAGCCTCTGTGACTCTAGAAATAACTTTGGGTTATAATTTTCAATAAAAATGTTTGCTCTTAAGAGTAGACATTGAACTTTCTTACAGAATAAATTGAGATGTAATTATTTTTCACTAAACTGTTTGAAAAGGTATTTCTAACTTTGTTTTCTGAATTTCTAAAATAATTCTTCATTCTAAATTTTGATCTTTAATCACCATGACTTAGGTATGCCAGAAAGAGCCTGGGAATTATGTTGATAGACTTTATAAATTAATAGATGTCAGAAAGAGAGTCATACATCTCACATTAAAATTCCTTTTTCTGCTGCACTTATTCATTTTCAAGTCTGTCATCACTTTAAAAAGTGTCCTTAGATTTTCAATCATTTGATGGAGCTTATGTGCTCTGCTTTCTGAGAGGACGATATTTTAAAACTCACAGCTCTCCAAGAAGTTCCATGGAAGGATATTGGCTTTTTTTTTTTTTTTTTTTCCAAATAGAGGGGCAAGAATAAAACCACTGCCCCACCTCTAAGTACCGTACAGAATCAATGAAGGAAAAACACAGTGCCACTGGAGGAAAAGTTAGGAAGGATTGTCAGGGAGACAGTAGCAGAAAGTGGCAGCAGAGTCAGTCTGGCTGTGCTGTGGTCAAAGTCTCCAGCTGTAATATCAGAGCAGGGATCGTACCCAGCACCCTTGACGGGGCACCCAAGTGCTGAGTCTCATAGTCCTTCCGAAGCCACATTGTCAGCAGAGAGACCTGCTAGGCTTCCAAACAGGAAAGTACCAGGTGCCCTGCAGTGTTTTTAAAAGCCCACTCTGGGACAGGTCTGTAAACTGGCGGGCAGCAAAGAGACCAGTCAGGAAGCCACTGCAGTGATGCGGCGAGATGTGAGTAGGAACTCACTTCTCTGGCTGCTCTCAAGAAGGAAAGGAGCTAAATTTCTGCAAAAACATCCATTTGCTCTCTCACTATTTTGAGGATGCCTTTTTCCAAGCACTCTTGCTCATCTCTGAAGATCTGGGTGCTTTTAGCACAGGCTCGCTGACAAATCACTGTTTCAAGTCAGGTGCAGAGGTGGAAGAAATTACAGTTCTTGGGTAGTGTTAACATCCCAAACTGGGAATATCTGCATCTGAGGGGAAATGAAAATTGCTATCTCTCTGAAATGTGGGTGGCAATCCTGAAGGTAGGACTTAAACCCAGTGTGACTTATAAGAACGACAAAGCAATTGAATCAGATACTTTTAAATGTCTTTAAAACAGAGAAGTCCTTTTTTTGTTACCTGTGACAGGTTGCTCATTGACATCATTATTTTGACACCCCATCCATTTACTGTGGCCTCCTCAAGGTTGCCAGGGTAATGCAGTAAAGATGAGCAGATCCAAGTTCCAGAATCTTTGAAGGATTGGTTGATCCCATTGAAATACACCATAATCAAGAGCCAGGCAATGCCCAACTCAAGCTCTACTTGAAAAAGTAAACTTTGGGCCGGCCCTGTGGCGCACTCGGGAGAGTGCGGCGCTGGGAGCACAGCGGCGCTCCCACCACGGGTTCGGATCCTATATAGGAATGGCCGGTGCGCTCACTGGCTGAGTGCTGTGTGGGCGACACAGGGCCAAGGGTTGCGATCCCCTTACAGGTCACAAAAAGGCAAAAAAAAAAAAAAAAAAGAAAAGAAAAAGTAAACTTTGACCAAGTTTTATGTAATGAATGTAAACACTGCTATAAATCCCTTGTGGTCCCGCTCCTCCACTACAACTACCCTCATTCCGTAATGAGCAGAACAGACCCTGTCAGGAAGTAGGAATCTGCAAATGCAGCCTTTGAATTTCAAACCTATGTATATCATCCTTGTGAGGAGCCTTTGAAAGCCCCTTCCAGGGCAAGTGCCAGGGAAGCAGGGACTCCCTGACACTCTGAGAACATCATCACACAAGTAGGAAGGCAGAGGCTCCAGCCCTGCAAGCCTGGGATAAGAGGGAGCCCTGGCACTGCTGGGAATGCGGGTCCTCCTGAGCAGGCTGTCTTCTAGGGGACAGAGGGAGTTGATGCAGGCCTTCAGCCTCTTAAAATTACTGCTCCACTGAAACTCACCCCAGTTATGTCAAAATCATCCCTTTTGAAGCTGCCCTATGTGCGTCAGCCTAATTCCATGGAATATCGGCCATGTCCACGGAATGTTCAGCAGCTACAAGTGCTCCACAGTTACCGTTTTCCTCCGTCATTCACTTAAAAGGTATTTTTTTCTGTCTTGCCCCTCAATCAGTGGTTCTCAACTTGTTTCTGCTTCGGTACACTTGAGGGATATGTCACGTTGGGAGCAGGAGCTGACTACCTCAGTGATCCTGATGATGGGAAGAAAGGGGGCTTTTGAAACTGGGCAAATTTAAAGGGAAAGAAAAACAAGTGGAGTGAAGATCTCCCGGGAGACCAGCAGAACATCGGGAGGACTGTTTCTAGGCACTAAAACAGCATATAGTTTTTTTTAAGGCTGAAAACCTCAATTCTATTGTCATGAGAGAGAGAGATGTTAGGTAAAGGAAGGTAGTTATATGACAACTGTTGCCAAGATCATCACCCTCCTGAATCTTGCAAAACAGACAAATTCTGCAACATTCAGAATTAAAGTTGCAATTAAAAAGGGGCCATTTGACGTGCTGAGAGATTAGCAACTTCTTTAAAAGAATCAATGAGTGTTCACATTTACATTTCAGCTTATTTAGAAATAATATAATTCATATGTCTAGATTCTTGTCTTTACCCAAACCCTACCTCTCTTGCCCTTGAAGCATGCATGATCACTTCGTCTAGAACATTGGAATATGGCAGTGACCAGTGACCACTGCTGCCACTGTGCCTTAACTTCTGGGGCACTCTGTGGCCCATCAGGTTAGGTGTCTTCAGTTGCTTTAGTGCTATAGCAATAAATAGTTTATATGGACCTAATACAGTGCAGCAATTAGAAGAACCAGAAGAGAAATATGGGCAGAAAACAAAGAAAGTTCAGAGACTCTGCATGCCCCAATGAGTTCATATTCCTTCTTTCAGGGAGATGATTTTAGTCATTTTGCATGCACAATTTTATTCATATGAGAAAGGGAGGAAAAATTTGTTTTCAGAACCTTCTGAAAAAGTTGACCCTGCACTTCCTGAAACCATAGTGTACATTATGTACAGCCTTGACCTGCATCCCTTTCTTTCTGGCAGCTTTTCCGTTGAATAGGGTTTTTTTCTCCTTTTTTAATATCTGGGAGCTGTGACATTTTGAACAGACTGCCTCATTTTGGAGTAATGTTCTCTCGAGGTGGGCAACTAGGATGTATAATTATATCCTGTAGAAAAGGATGGTGGTGTGAAGGGTGGGGAGGAGGTTATTGAATCACAAAGACATGTTTCCTATTCAGAAGAAAATGACAGTGCAGGATGTTCAATTTCCTCCTGCTCCGTGCCCAGGGAGAGCGCAGCATCTTCAAGGGGAGCAGTCATTGGTATTCACTGGAGCTTGCCTGGTTTCATCTTAATTGTTTCAGAGACGTATTGCTCTTTAGAGTGGCTCCCAGGTTTGCTGCCTTTCCTCAGTATGTATGAGCTAAGGTAGTCAGAGGAAGCACTTTAATTACATTTTAAGTAAAATAAAAGCATAAGTATATTTATGATAATTCTAACAGAAGGTGCAGTGAGGCCATTAACTTAAATCTCCAAAATACATAAAGTGTTTTTTTCATAATAAAATGTCCATAGTTGGTGTGTTAAATTATACCTGCATATTAAAAATCTACCCTAAACACTAAATATTGCTTAAATGTGCATTTTGTACCCAACATTCCTCCTATAAGGACTGTCCTGGGAGCAAGGGCCCTCATCCCTGTCTCCCAGGCTTGTCCTGACATTGCTGCTCTGCGGATGGGAGTCCTCAGCTGCTAAATAACGGTTTTAGCCTTGGTTCCCAAAGCCCTCCCTCTGCTCTCTCGCACTGGGCCTCTGGTTCACAGTCACTGCTGTGCTTTGGCTGAATTTGATTTTAGTGACCCTTCTCCTAACTCTGTCAGGCAATAGTTACGAGGTGAGAGATGGAGGAGGAATTGGAGTTTTTACCTGCATTTGAACGTAAGCCTTTGTCTCAGGCATCGTAAGGAGCAGATAAGCAAAGTTCCCCTGAGTGACCAGAAGCCAGTCATTGGCGTAAGCTCAGAAAATCCTGACTCCTTCAAGGAATAAAGTTCTTTCTGTCTCAGCACTAGGAGAATTCAAAACCTGTTGGCTTTACTTTCAACAAATGCGATAAGAACCATTCTCCTCTAGATACAACATAAATTATGTCATGATTACTTACCTCCTGAGAATATTGGCTTACAGTATTCTTCACACGAATTCAATAATTGATTTGATCATTACACACTGTATACATGTATTAAAATATAACTCTGTACTCCCATAAATATGTAGTCAACATATTTTAATTAGAAATAAATTCAAAAAAATATTCAATTTATGTAATTTTAAAGGACATGTATAACTTTTGACCTCTTAAGGATTAAAAAAAAAAAAGATAGCTAAAGAACCTTTTCTTCTTGCCTAAAGAAAAATGCACAAGAGAAAATCATAAAATGTTCAATGACTTGTCTTAATTTATTAAAAGATATTTAAAAGCCAAAAAAGTATGTAAAAAAGGACATAATAGAGTGATTGCCTAGCAAAATTAGAGATAACCCGAGCCACTTGGTTTTCCTCAGGCGTGTTTTGCTGGTCGGTGTATTAGTACTACTGTCCATGTCGTGATCTGAAAAAAAAAGGGGGGGGGGGTGGATTCACAGGAACCTCCCAGGAGCCTGGGTCTCCCAGGGGAGAAAGAATGAAGAGCGGCTGCCACCTCCTGAGCTGCACCTCTGCGCCGGGCCTGCCTGAGCACCACACCCGACGATGATGGCCTTTGTTCCTGCCCTAGTTACTATTCTTGCTCTGATAATTTCCAAACCAGGAAAGAAACCAGTAGATAACATGTGAAAGACCCAAGTTTCATGTCATGGCTTCTCTGAGTACCCAGTGGCTCAAGAGCTGTAGTTTTATTTTCTAACTAGAAATTGAAACAGTTGACTTCTGTCCTACTTTAGGCATAAGAGGGAGTCTAAAGTCTAAGGTGAATATTTTCTCAGATATTTTGAAAGCGTATGCTAACTAAAAGCCTAACATTTAAAATTTGATTCATTTTAGAAAAAATTTTTTTTAAATATTCATAACAAAAGGAAACAAAGCCAAAGCAACCAAACCAGAAAGTTCTTCCTTCTTCTGTCGGCTCCCCATTGGTATATTTCTTATTTTCCAAGCCAAGGATAAGGACACGTGGTCTTACTAATGCAAATGTATTTATGGGGTGGTTGGCCATATAACTGGAAGCAGAACAGTTTGAGAAATGCAAGATGTGGTCACCGTGTCTGGAGGGAGTCAGGAGATGGTGGCTTCTGTGCAGGCACTGGTCATGTGATATTTTTCTCAGAGGACATCTTTCTCTGTGTGTGCTTTTGTTTTTAAAAAATATGTTTTGTGGGCCGAGCCCGTGGCGCACTCGGGAGAGTGCGGCGCTGGGAGCGCGGCAACGCTCCCGCCGCCGCGGGTTCGGATCCTATATAGGAATGGCCGGTGCACTCACTGGCTGAGTGCCGGTCACGAAAAAGACAAAAAAAAAAAAAAAAAATATGTTTTGCTATTTATAGCGATTCACATAAT
This sequence comes from Cynocephalus volans, assembly GCF_027409185.1. Classification (NCBI taxonomy): domain Eukaryota; kingdom Metazoa; phylum Chordata; class Mammalia; order Dermoptera; family Cynocephalidae; genus Cynocephalus; species Cynocephalus volans. The sequence continues at coordinate 4,272,337 of NC_084472.1, forward strand.
TCCTGGATAGGAAGTTGAGAGACACATTGCAAGAACTTCAACTTCTCCTGCTATTGCTTTCCTGCAATGAACACATATCATATGAGGGGAGAAAAAAAATCCTATTTTATAAAAGTAATCAACAGTTACACTAAGTTTACTTGACATCTTTTATACTCTCTTGTTGTAAACGTTCATTTAGAGATGAGGAGATGTGATGTAGGTAAGGAAAGCAATTGTTGGCCATGCGTATCTAAGTAGATTTAATACTGTTTTCCCCTTCAAAGTCATTGTCAGGGTAGGGGTGGTACAGAAAGAGCGCAGTGGATTGGGAGTCAGAAAATGTTGAGGTCTGATCCAGGTTGCGTTAGGAGCTGTCGAGGTCTGTCCCTCAGCTGTCGCACAGGAAGTTCATCACTCCACATCTGAGTCCACTCTAGTGAGCATCAGATGAGATGATGGACGCGTTCATCTGCAAACTTGTTGGTGCCGACCATAATAAGTGCTTGGAGATGGAAAACACACAGGCCCATCCCTATGAAAACTTTCTGGAAACTATAGTGCTCAGATGGAATGAGATTGGTGATTATTTCATTTGCTGATTTGTGTCTGTTTCCTGGTTGCCAATCAAATGAAAACAATGAAATTAAAATAACTTTTTAAATGCAAGGGCTATTGGAAGTGCTATGATTACCTCAAATGCTGGAGAAACACAGCAGTGCTGTGAGTGCTGTCCCCCACAGTGGAGCCTCTGGTCGTCAGGAGTGGGAAGGGACTCGTATGGCTCAGGTGTGGCAGAGCCTCAGGTGACCTATGAGTTGAAGCTTTGGATTTACTGGAAGACTTCAAGGTCTCCCTTAGTCAGTTATCTTCTTTCATCTTTGTCTCAAAAAACAAAATCTGAGAACTTTTTAGATGGGTGGGAAAGGCAGAAGGAAGTGAAATTGGTAATTAAATCATGACAGACTCAAATTAGAATTAAATTGTTGGAAGTCAAATAATAGTTATTACTCAACTGTAAAATAATTGTCATTCATAGAGTAACAAAGACACTATTCAGAAAAAGGATATCTGACTTTAAAATTCTTGAAGCTATTTTTAAATGCGTATTTATATAGCAGAATAGAAGTTACATATTTGAATAAATCCTCTGATTATATAATGTTCTTGTTCTAGATGGAATTAACTAGTGATTTTTACTTCTAGTGTTTTTATTGATTAAATTTATTAGTAACCAAAAAATGTTTTTATTTGTGTTTGTCCTCTATCGTGCAGTATTTTACCCTTCAACTAGTAATATATCATGTGACTCTATTTATATACCTGTTCATATATAGTACATCTGATCCTGGGTCTGTTCCCATGTTTTTTCAAAATGACAAATATAATGTAAAAACTATTATGATAATAAGGTGTCAACTGTAATCACGACTAAGGGACCTTAAGTTAAAATAGACAATTTAAAACTCTTAACTCTTATGTTTGTAGTGTTATCCTTTTGCTCTTGCATACTGTAAAATGGTGTGTGCCCCTGCTGTGTGGTTGCGTGCATGTCCTGAGGACAAGATCCGAAGCGTGAGGGTGGGACAGAGCTGGGATTGGGCTCTCTTTCCCGCCAGTCTCTGATGAAAACTGAGCTGTAGGGTAATAGAAGTATCAATACAAGAGGTCACAAAAAAGGCATGGACTTTACAAACTATGGCAGTATGAAGTCTACAAATTGTGCATAGGCAAGTTTCCCAAGTCTTAGAACCTTTCACACATTTAAGCAGCAGAAATAAAGTTTTATTTTGAGATCAAAACCAAAACATATTGTAACCAAACACTGCAGTCATTCATTCATTCATTCAATAATTGCAGTCGTGGCATAACGATGTTTCGGTCAATGACAGACACATATACTGTGGGGGTCCCCTAAGATTATGAGGGCTCTTCCACATAGCCAGGTGTGTAGTAGGCTGTACCATCCAGGCTTGTGTAAATACACTCTGTGATGTTTGCACAACAATGAAATCACCTGATGACAGATTTCTCAGAACGTATCTCATCATTAAGCCACACATGACTGCACTGGATTCCTACCAAGAAGTATAGGCCCTGGATAGACAGAAATGATGAACACTCAGTCTTCGCTCTCAGGGAGTCCACAGCCTGGTGGTGGAGACAGATGTAGAAACAACAGAACGTGCCCAGCAGTGTCTGTTCCGTGGTTGGAGCCGTGCAGTGGGCAGGGTGAGCCACAGACACCCCAAGGGGTCTGTGAGCACGTGCGTCCTACCGCAGCAGTACTAAGCAGCAGCTTACTAATGAGGGAGAACGGGACCCATAAAAAGGAATAAACACGTTCTGTTGCACCACAGATAGTCACGAAATACTGGTAAGTAATGGAAATGGCAAAGCTGGCCAAACACCACAGCTGGGATAGAGGTTAGGGGAGGAAGGAGGACTCGGAAAGCCGTCCAGGGCATGTTCCAGGACATGAGTTCCTGCTGCCACGTTCTCTGGCCCTACAGCGTTTCAGAACGGTACTTTCGTTCATCTGCTCTACATTTATTTCTTCTTCCTTCCCTCGTCTTCTCCCTTCCCAGCTGGTGACAAGTGTAAGAGTGGCTATGGCAAAGACAGGAAACCACTTTTCTAAATCCTTCTTGCTACCATCCTGCTTCCCAAAACCTCCTCATAGAGCTGACTACATAAAGGTGAAATGCAATGTGGACTAAAGAGGAAACGAAAGTGCCAGATTTTTTTTTTTTCTTTTTACTTGTCCACTGATAGCAGAGGATATTTTCATTATAACTTGAACAGAAAAAAAAAATCTAATAACATTAAGATTAAAGACCCTGGGTGTAATAATGCCAAATCCTTAAATAAATGGACATGTAAGCTCCATTACAAATGAAAAGAATACTCTGGCAGAGTTTATTACAAGATTTTAGCCTTGAAGTCATAAAGTCTTAGCTTACTACCTTCACAGTTTTAACCAAAAATAACCTTTCAGTTAGTGATTAGGGAGGAAAAAGATATATTTATATCTCTTAGGAGGATATTGAAAAATGGTAATATAATTAAGAAATTGAGAAATTTTAATTTTTTCTATATTAAATATTCAGGTGAGATAGGGGTGAACACTCAATCATTTTACTGGGTTGCACAAATAAATTGTGGGTTCACTCTTCAGCCCCCATCCCTGTGTTTGTATGATATTAACTAAAGGAAAAGAAAGTTTAGAAAAAGCTAAGTGAAATATTAAAGATATAAAGTGGTTTACTACTCCCTTATCTCATTCCTGTGGACATTCTTCCCTTCTTGATTCTTGTTCTACCTTCTTTAAGAACATTCCCCATTCTTAAGGTCCCTTTGTTTCCTGTTCCAAACTGTAATCCGTACTGTTTCTTTTCTCCCCCTTCCAGAGCTTCTTCGAAGGGCAGTCTGCACCGTGGGACTCCGCTAAGAAAGACGAGAACAGAATGAAGAACAGATATGGGAACATCATTGCATGTAAGTGTTAACAGTGTCATTGCGCTGTCATAGAGTTTTCTTTCTGTGTCTGATAAGATTGACCACCAGGCACATGCAGTGAGAATTTACAGCACAATTACTGCCTTCATCCTGCTAGGAGAGCTGCTGTTATGCTCCTACTAAAGAAAGGAAAAACTACTTAAATACTCCCATATGTCAATACACGCTTGCTATGGGCCCTGTTTTACCTTTAGATTTAAGGTCTGGGTAACATAGGTAATGTTAAAATGTTGAGAAAGGAAACACATTTTAGGAGGAGTAAGCATAATAGTCCTAATGTTTCCCAGCTGTGACATGAGAACGAATAGAAATAATGATGCACAGCATGCCTTAATGCAAGGAGCTCACTGTTCTCTGCAAACATTAACTCATTAATCCTCTGGACACTGGGTTAGGTAGATCAGTAATAGCCCCATTTTAAGGACAGGAGACTGAAACTCAAAGTTAAATGGTAGTCCCCATATCACAATACTCATTAGCAAAAGAGCTAGAATTATATCTGAGAAATTCCCACTGCCTGTGAAACTGAACATTGCCAATCCATAATGCCTTGGGCAGCTTTCAAATGGAGCCCAACCTCATTAATGTTCCGTAAGGACGCTGAGACGTGGGGCGTGCAGGATTGATGAGCCTCCTTCTCCCAGGGCTCAGGCCATCCATCCCCACATTAAACTGCTCTGGTCATACATGAGTGCGTACAGGTACTGATGGCCCACCATAGTTTCCTAACAGAATGAATGCTGTGTGTAAAGATTCTTAAATTCAACAACAGCATCGTGAGACTAGGCCTGGAGAACATCTAGCTCATCGTGTCTTAATACTTATGAAAGAACAAACTTAAAAGGTTTGGGTATTCCAAGGGAGCAACATATTAGCTTTATTGATTGTGAAAGTGCAGTTAAATTTTATTTGCCAGAGTTAGTTAACATTTCTTAGTACAACAGTATAGATTCTATAGCAGTGCTCCCCAGCAGAATTTTCTGTGATTGTAGAAATGCTCTATGTCTGTGCTTTCCAGTAGAGTAGCCACTGGCCACATGAGGCTGCTAAGCACTTGTAATGTGACTGCTACAAATGAGGACCTGAATTTTTTTTACTTTATTTTAATTATTTTTAATTTAAATAGTAAATGAGACTAGTGGTCACCATATTGGACAGTGCAGATCTGCAGTGTGTTTTATGAAAAGAAAAGGGAGGCGGAGCTTACATGTAATATAAGATGTCCTGACTCAACATGCCCTGTTTTTCTCCTTGGCCACTAATAAAGCCAAACCAGCAGTTTTGCGGGGCACAAATGCTAGCACTGCATATTTTATTTGTTCATGTTGAAATATACTCAGTGTGTCAGTGGTCCTGTCCCAGTCCTTGGCAGACAGGAGACGCAGCCCTGAGGTCTAGGATTTGATTGCCCCTCAGTGAATTCAGTCAACATTTGCAGGGCACTTTCTAGGTGCTGGACACTGAGGATACAAAGGTCATGGAGAAGAGATGTGTCCCTGTCCCTAAGATGGTGCAGGTCAGTGCTATGACACATCGCTATGTTGCAGCCATGTGTACAGTGCTGTAGAGGCTCAGAGAAGGAAGACATTACTTCTTGGCCTGTGTAGACCCTTCCAAGTTCCTTCATGTTCTCTGGGAGCCCGCTGAAGCCTTCCAGTGTTAGAAGAATCCAGATTTCTCTGAATGGCTTTTATAGGATTCTTTCTAGGTCCTTCAGCTCTGTGAAAACTTTGAGGGGATTCATGGAGATAAACGGGGAATTCCCTTCATGTACCAAGTGGAAGGGGATGTTGATGAGCCCTTGTCCTGCAGTCAAGGTAATATCACTCACGTGGGCCTCATGCTGAGCTGCAGAAGGCAGTGTCAAGGAGTGTGGTTTCAGATGTGCTGATGGATCCAGCTGGCCTTCGTCCAAAATAACTTCATTTGCTTCTTCCTCATGCATAGTTTAATACCTGCACTTGGTAGACACTTGAAAAATGTTTTTGAATGATTAATGAAAATAAAATAAAATAAAAGCTAGCATTTGCTAATAAGCACTTGCATATGCTAGACACCACTCTAAGCACTTTCCACATGTTATGTTTCCTTGTAATGACACCACGAAATAGGTAAGATTATTATATCTATTTTACAATAGATTATTGTATCTATTTTCTCAGTGAAGAAACTGGGGCAGAAAAGAGGGTAAAAGTGTTACACAGTTAGTAAGATGTGGAGGCAGGATTCCAGCCCAGGAGCAGCTTTCACAGCCACTGCCTGATGGCTGGCTGGGTGGTGGGCCACCACTGGCTTAGCTTTTGCTGTTAGCATCACAGTCTTCACAGGCCAGCATCAGTGACAAGATGTTAGCCCCCTCCCTCCTCATCCTTCATCTCTCCAGCCACCCCAAATAAATACACAAATTAAGTAAAAACTGGGCACTCAAAGGTAGCTTCAAGATAAGTCCTCTAGCCCCATAGGCTGACCCCGAAGAACCCCTGTAGAGAAATTCTGGAGTGGCTATTGTTAGAGCCTTCTTCAGAAGTTCTGTTTAGATGGCTTTATGTCTGTTGTCTAAGAAGTGGAACAGGGTCTAACGTATGTTTAATCATCAGCCTACTATAACTAGTTGTCACCTACCTCAGAATGGGCACAGCAGAGGCCAGGATGTCAAAGGACTTCAATGTATGCAAGTCAATAAATGTGATACACCACATAAAGAAAATCAAGGACAAAAACCATATGATTACCTCAATAGATGCAGAAAAGTATTTGACCAAATTCAACATCACTTCATGATAAAGACTCTCAGCAAATTAAGTATGGAAGGGAAATATCTCAACACAATAAGAGCCGTTTATGACAAACGTACTGCCAGTATCATCCTGAATGGGAAAAATCTGAAGGCTTTACCCTTACGCACAGGAACAAGACAAGGATGCCCATTCTCACCACTCCTATTTAACATAGTATTGCAGTACTAACCACAGCAATCAGGCAAGAGAAAGAAATAAAGGGCATCCAGATTGGAAAAGACAAAGTCAAACTGTCCCTGTTTGCAGATGACATGATCCTATATACAGAAAAACCTAGACACTACCAAAAAACTCCTAGAACTGATTAATAATTTCAGTAATGTTGCAGGATATAAAGTCAATGCCTAAAAGTCAGTTGCATTTATGTTCTCTAATAACAAGCTAACAGAAAGAGAAATCAAGAAAGTAAGCCCATTTGCAATAGTCACCAAAAAAATAAATAAAGTACCTAGCAATCAGTTTACGTAAGTAGGTGAAAGATCTCTACAAAGAGAACTATAAATCACTACTGAAAGAAATTAAACACAAAAAGATGGAAAGACATTCCATGCTCTTGAATTGGAAGAATCAACATAGTGAAAATGTCCATACCACCCAAAGTGATCTACAGAGTCAGTGCAATCCCCATCAAAATACCAATGACATTCTTCATGGACATAGAAAAAACATTCATATGATACAACAAAATACCATGAATAGCCAAAGCAGTCCTGAGCAATCTGGGGCATAATACTACCTGACTTCAAATTATACTACAAAGCTATAGTAACCAAAACAGCATGGTATTGGCATAAAAATAGATATTCGGATCTATGGATCAGAATAGAGAACCCAGAAATCAACCCACATACTTACAGCCAACTGATCTTTGACAAAGGCAACAAGAACATTCATTCAGGAGAAGACTGCCTCTTCAATAAATGGTACTGGGAAAATTAGATATTCAGAAGAATGAACCTAGACCTGCACCTCTCACCATATACCAGAATCAACTCCAAATGGATGAAAGACCTAAGTATAAGACCTGAAACTATAAAACTACTCATGGAAAACATAGGGGAAACACTTCAGGAAGTAGGACTGGCAAAGACTTTATGAGTAAGAGCCCAAAAGTACAAGCAACAAAAGAAAAAATAAATAGGATTATATCAAGCTGAAAATCTTCTGCACAGCAAAGGAAACAATCAACAAAGTGAAATGGCAGCCTACAGAATAGGAGAAAATATTTGCAAACAATATGTCTGACAAGAGATTAATATCAAGAATATACAAGGAATTCAAACAACTATACAGTTAAAAAAAAACAACAAATAACTCAATTAAAAAATGGGCAAAGGAGCTGAATAGACATTTTTTGAAGGAAGACATACAAATGGCCAACAGGTACTTAAAAAAATGCTCTACATCACTAATCATCAGGGAAATGCAAGTAAAGACCACACTGAGATATCATTTCACTCCAGTTAGACTGGCTATAATCAAAAAGACTGAGAATAACAAATGCTGACAAGGATGTGGAGAGAGGAGAATTCTCCTACACTGTTGGTTGGACCGTAAGTTAGTACAACCGCTATGGAAAACAGTATGGAGGTTTCTCAAACAACTACAGATAGATCTTCCATACGATCCAGCAATCCCACTTCTGGGTACATACCCAAAGGAATGGAAATCATCAGTTTGAAGGGATACCTGCACTCCCAAGTTCATCGCAGCCCTATTTGCAATAGCCAAGATATGGAACCAACCTAAATGTCCATTGAAGGATGACTGGATAAGGAAATTGTGGTGTATATACACACTGGAATACTACTCAGCCATAAAAAAGGATGAAATTCTGCCATTCACAGCAATATGGATGAGCTTGGAGAAAATTATGTTAAGTGAAATAAGCCAGGCACAGAGAGAAAAATACTGCATGTCCTCACTCATAAGTGGGAGCTAAGAAAGGAAGAAGGAAAGAAAGACCACAGTGGTGCATTTGACTTACAGAGGGAGAGAACAGACCTAGGGTTGCCAGGGGTGGAGGGAAGGAGGGGGGGAGAAGATGGGGAGAGGTAGGGTGGGGCAGACGGGGAATAATTTCAATTTGTGGTAATGGGCATGCTGATAGTATTGATCTGATCATCACATTTTGGGCACAGGCAGTGATAGATCTGTACCCCATGAATATGCATGATCAATTATTTTTAATTACAAAAAAATAAAATAGCAGGACAGGTGTGCAAAAGTGTGGGGGCAGCAGGGCTGCCCTGTATCCTGCTGGTCTGGGAAGCCAGGATGGCCAATGGGAGGGCACTGGGCAGTGTAGATAAATATGTGGGCAGAAGGAGAGCAGAACAAGAGATAAGTGTGACTGAACCAACCTCCCAGTGTTACTGTAATAAAAATATACACTGTCCTTTCTGTGCAGACATTTAAAAACCACAAATTCTACAAATTACAGTATTTTCATTACTAAGTGCTGTTCTCATTTTCAAGTTGAGGCATGGAGAGAGAAAGTGGCTTGCCTGTGATCACATAAGTAGGTAGTTGTCCTTTTGTGATAAAAAAGTGATTCTCTAGTTTAAGTATTTAGAAAAGTTTGTTTTTCTAGACTCAGGTAGAGGCATAGCCCCTCCAGGCAAACATGGGGATGGCCCTTTATTGACTGATTGCTTTCTGTAAAAAGTTTGCAGGCTCACCACGGCATTCCAAATGGATTCTCTACTTTAAAGTTCTTATTCAGCCTCCAGAGGTCCTGCCTTGTCTCTGTTCGACCTTTCTGGGTATTCAGTGTACAGCTGTTAGCCATAGAAACATTGAATCCCATTCTTCTGCCTTGCTTTTCATCACAGCCAGACAGAGAATATGTGCGGAAATAGACCCAGTAATCCAGCCCTTCATTCAGCAGATATTTATTGACCACTTACTATTTGCCAGACACCATGCTAGGCACTTCTGTATAAATATGATTTAACAGAAATGGATACTGCTTTCCTAGCAATTATAATCTAGTGCAGGATTTGGCAAACTTTTTCTGTAAAGTGCCCAATATTAAATATTTTAGTCTTTACTGGCATCTTAATCTGTTCCTCCTGCTATAACAAAATATCTGAGACTGGGTATTTATAAACAATAGGAATTTATTTCTCCTGGTTGTGGAGGCTGGGAAGTCTAAGATTAAGGCGCTGGCAGATTTGGTGTCTGATGAGGGCTGCTCTCCACTTCATGGATGGCACCTTGTTGCTTTATCCTCCAGGAGGGAGGAACACTGTGTCTGCACATGGCCACAGTGGAAGGGTGGAAGCCCAAAAGGACCTAGCCAGTTCCCTCCAGCCCTTTTATAAGAACACTGATCCCATTCATGAGGGTGGAGTCCTCCTCACCTCATAAAGGACCCACCTCTTAACTCTGTTGCATTGGGGATTAACAAGTTTTAACACGAATTTTGGAGGGGGCATAGATATTCAAACCATAGCAGTAGGCCAGCCAGTCTCATTTGAGCTCCTCAGCTCTGCTGTTGTAGTGCAGAAGCAGCCACAGACTCTACATAAACAAATGGGCTAGGCCGTGTTCCAGTAGAAGGCTGTGTTCAGAGCCAGGCAGGGTGTAGTGTGCTGACTCCCAGTTTGGTGGACAGCAGATCCCACGAGGGGGGCTTTCTGTTTCTACTATCCAGGGCACATGTCTACCAACACCAACATCATCTTCAACTCTCAGAACCGATTATTTCATTATCCCAGATGTAGGTTCTGGATGTGTTCTGTGCATCTGGCACAGAGGTGGAGCAGGAGGAAACCTACCTGCTACCCCCATGAATTTACAATCTGTGGGATAGACCAAGCCAAGACATGCAGTAACTGATGGATCGCAGGCCCACAAATCAGTGGGAAATGTATTGTGGAGACACTGTTGGGGACACGCAGAAGGGTGCACGCATGAGTAGACTGATCAGGAAAGACCTTTGGGGCAAAGGAGAACATGGGGTTTGGAGTTAAGAGATACGATTTGGAGTCCTTGTCCCCACATACTAGCCCAGTGACCTTGGGTAAGTCATGAACCTCTCAGTGTCATAATTTCCTGAGAACATCACCTGTTATGGAAATGCACTCAAATGCTGGCCAGTTAGGTCAGGGTTAGAGCGTGGTGCTGCTAACACCAAGGTCAAGGGTTCAGATCCCATAGCAGCCAGCCACCACAGACAGTGACAACAACAACCATATTGATTGTTGTTACCTGAAAAGAATCTTGTCTTCTGCATTGCTCCTGTGCTCCTCTTCAGCTCAGCAGACTCAGTAGATCATTTAAAATGAAAAAAAAAAAAAAAATCAGCATTTTGAAATCTCCGTTCCACACAGTTAGCTGGTAGGTACTTCCAGGTACCATCTTGCTCCTTAATTCTCAGTTCTCACCACTGTGTACAGCAACCAGCTCTTCCCAAGCTTGACTCTGGCTTCCACTCCTGGATGGTTGACCTGGTTGTCGCCTTTGGCCCCAGCCTTTGGCGCTGCATTTTCTAGCCCTCTCCTGCCCTCCATCCCATGCCTTCCTGGCTCTCTTTCATTGTTTCTCTGTCAGGTTGTGTTGTTTCTGTACCTTTCTAGAGACAATGTCAAAAAGAGCCTCCTCAGTGCCGGTTACTCTATGCAGCCTCATCATCTTGCTTCTCACCTTGCTTCTGTGGCATCCTGAAGCCCTTCTCTGGACATCCGTGTTATTGTTTCCTCTAGTTTGTTATTGTCTTCTAAGATTCCTCTAGAACTGTCTGTTATTTGTATAATTGCTTATTTATATAAACACATTTTTATATAAATGTATGTTTTATATATTTACTTATGTATCAAATATATATAAAGCTGGTTGTTCATATAATTCTCTATAAAGCTCTATATTGGTATATCCAGATATACCAGTCACTTAGGCCACCTGACGAACAATTATTAATGCTTCTAAAATCAGGGCATCCAGATTCTTAGATAGAACTATAAATCCACAGCAGCTAAAGAGCATGATTTTGATATCATCTATGGATTGAGGAACAACCACCACTGTGGGTTTAAATACCAGAACTGCCCGGTGTGAGTCCTTGGCCAGTCTCTGTGTTGGGCGCCGCCATCTGAATGCTCCGTCACTGGGGGTCTCCAGGCCAGTGTGAGCTCCCCGTCGAGTCCGACGAAGCCACTGCAGTGCTGCTTAGTCCCACTCCGAGAATCATGTGGGAAGAGCTTCATTTGAGGCTCAGTGTCTTTGCAGCCATGAAAATAAACCTTAGCTATTGTTAGAGTTGTGGAAGGATTGAGATTAAAAAACAGAAAAAGAATAAAAATACTTGCCAAAACCGTGCTTATGTAATACCATAATGGTCGTTTCTTTACAGGCATAGAGAATAGCATTACCATTCCCCTCCTCCCCCACTAAAAACCTATGTGATTGTAGAAAGGTCAGTTCCACTCACTACTGGGAAGTCTGTTTCGTAGAGCCAAGGCCTTGGGAATAACACCTCTAAGATGAGGAATCGGGGATTCAGTCAGTTTTAGAGATTCTCCTTAGGGCTTTTCAAAGAACTTAAGAAGTGCTTATTACGATCACATTCATTGTTTTGCAACAGTGTTTGCATATAAAATGGTTTTAATGGTGCTTAAAAACTGTTTATTCGGTTTTGCACTTAAGTTAAACTTTTCCCTTATTTACACTATAAATTTGCTGAGCTAGCCCTTTCCAAATGTAAACTATCACCCCATCCACCATTACCACCACACATGCGAACATGGCCCTCCTGCCACTCTCAACAGTTCCTAATTATAATTAACTCCAAGCTTAAGGCGCACACCAAATCTCCCAGCTAACGAGGCGGCCCCTCACACACGCTCCTCTGTCTAGGGGGCTGACAGTCGAAGATAAGGAGATGGAATCTGCAGGAGCTTCCGGCTCCCTTCCTTCTCCTCTCTGTCGTTCATGTGGCAAATCCTGCCATGTGTTTGATCTGTCATGGGTGAGGCACTGTGCCAAACTGAAGTCAGTCTTTCAGCAACTCTTTATTGAATGCCTGTTCTACACCGGGCGCTGTTCTAGGCTTCCGCGGTAGTGCAGGGAACAAAGCAGACCGAAGACTTTGCTGGGTCAGTGTTTCACGTTCCTGTGGGGGAGACAGGGAACCCATCACTGAGCTCCTGGTTCCATGTGTATTGGAAAGTGATGCTGCAGCAGAGGAATGGGCGTGAGCAGGGGAGGGAGATGGGTGGCTGTGGGTTGCAGGTTTCCATGTGGTCAAGGAAGGCCTCCCTGGGAGGATGCCACACAAGCTGGGACTTGAAGCAGGTGAGGAAGTGGAGAGGGGTTCCAGACAGAGGCCCTGAGGGAGGGGGTGTGCCCACCCCAGGTGGTCAGGACAGCAAGGAAGACAGGGCTGCTGGAGCATAGAGAGTGAGGGGACAATGAGGAGACGGAGCAAAACTGAGTCCCTGCCTTCGAGAGCTGACAATCTTGGGGATGGGGCGGGGAATGAATTAAATGATGACACGTGATTACACAGATAAAAGAGATCCAAGTTAAGGACACAAAAAGAGATGCATGGTACTGTGACAAGTGGCAGTGTGGGGGATGACTTACTCAGGATGTTGGAAGGCCTCTCTGAGGATGTGGCATGGCAGACAACTGGATAGCAGAGACAGAGCAAGGAGAATGCTCTGGACAGAGGGGGTGTCCTGTCAACAGACCCTGTCACCTACAGGAGCCCCTGAGTCTGAGGAACTGAAGGAAGCCAGGGTGGCTGGAGCTGGGGGGTGGGTGGTGGAGTTAGGCTGGGGAGGCGGGTGGTAGAAGCCAGAGTACAGAGCCTTCTAGGGCAGATTAAGGATTTTAGTCTTTATTATAAAGAACAAGGGAAACCTTATTAAAGCTGTTTTGTTTTTTGGGTTTTTATTGGGAGGGATGTTAGTCTAGTTAAGTTTGCATTGGAAATTTTTGATCTGTCTGCAGAGTAGAAAGTGGATTGAAAGGGGACACTAGTTAATATATTCTCAGTAGTCCGTGTGAGAAATGGCGATAATGTATTTGGAAGGAAGATAAGTAGATAGGTCCAAGGGAAGTAACTGACCAAACCAAAGGATGGATAGGATGTGCAGTGAGGAAGACAAAGGAGTCAGAGATGAATAGGTGGATGGACGGATGGAGGGATGGATGAATGGACAGACAGACAGATGGAAAGATGAGCCAGCTGTTTACTCACATGGGCAACACTGGAAGGGAACCAGATTTGGAGAGGAGCTCAGGGGTGGGCATGAGGTTGGCAGTAGCACAGAAGTCTTATTAACTTAATTTGGGGACATACTGAGATGCTTTTGAAACATTCAGATGAGATGCCGAAATGCAGTGGGGCACATAGGTGGGGTTGAAGGCTTTGGCATAATGAAATTTTCTCTGGAGGGAGCCTAGGACCCATTGCAGAGGGGCTTTATTGACGGCAATACTGAGACAAAACTGCTCAACCAGTGCAAAGGGGTTTTGTGTCATGGAGAATAAGGGGGTGTCGATAATGTCCTTTTGGTGGCTGTAGTACAGTAAAGGCTCTGATATAGTGGTGAGGACATGACAGCAAGTGTAGATGACTTTAGCTATGAAAGAGAAGAGAGAGAGGTCCCTCCTGAGGTTGGTTTCCATCTTGACTGGGGTTACCCATGCCCACCTACTCTGTTGTCTAGAAGTGAGGTCACCAAGAGGGGACTGGAACTTCTGATTAATCCATCCCACTGGAGTCTTTTCAGCAGTAACCCCGTCTCGATGGCTGTTTTGAAAGCTTCACTTTTCCAGGATTTTGTTTTGTCACTGTGTGCTTCGCTTTGCTAATTAAGCAGCTCCAACAGTGTTTTGTTTTGCTTTGAGCAGTCTGCAGTTGTCATAATCTGGCTTAGCTGTAAAAGCCAGGCGGTGGAAGGCAGGGAACAAGAGCTTAGTTATGGAAGAATGCAGAAGGCAGGCAAAGCTTTTGGCATTCAGGTAGACGAGCATACAGGAGAAACGGACCAGCACGATATGTCTAGGAGGTCATAGGTAAAATCTAGAAAAATCAGGCAAACTAAGAGTCAGGGATACCTGTCAGGATTCTGAAGAGTAAAGAGTCTCTGACAGAAGGACTATATTTTAAAAAAGGAGTCAGAAACAAGGTGTATTAGTCCATTTTCTGTCGTTTAAAACAAAATACCTGAAACTGGGTAATTTATAAAGAAAAGAAATGTATTTCTTACAGTTCTGGAGGCTGAGGAGTCTAGGGTTGAGGGGCACCTCCTGGTGAGGTGACACAGGAACGTACCAGCTCGCTAACTTTCTCTCCTTATTAGGCCGCTCGTGCCACTCCCATGATAACCCACTTATCCATCAGCAAATTAATCCATGAATTTATTAATTCATTCATGAGGGCAGAGCCCTCACAATCCAGTAACCTCCCAAAGGCCTCACCTTTCAACACTGCTGCACTGGGGATCAAGCTTCCACCTGAGCTTTGGAGGGGACACACATTCAGACCGTAGCACAAAGCAAGACACATAAAACCAACAGCAAGAATTAAGCTTCGTACAGAGCCACCGCCATTAAATGAAAGAATTCCTTATTTGCTTCTTGCTCAAAACCTGTGAGGCTGGGCTTGAGACCCCAGTGAAATAAGCAGGGACACCAGACTGGAGGAGGGGTCTCAAAGGAATAGGATGCCAGGCACTTCCTACTGGGTATGCTCACGTTGGCTCTTCTGCATCTGCTCCCTTGAAACAAGTGCCGCACAATTCTTAGTGAGAACCGCAATAGGAGAAAAGCCATTATTTGCAGAAATCAATTATAATTAAAATTAATTTCAAGTCTTCTCTCAAAGGTCAAATGTTACTTAGATCATTGTGATTCCAATTTACCTTAAATATGTCATCAATATTTAGCAAAGAGAAAGAATTGGTTAGAGGTGAAAGATTATCAATGACATACTCCATTTTTGCCACCGTGGGAATATCTCATGACACACAAGTTAAAATTGGAGGTCTGTTATGATATGCTACGTTTAATATGAAACTTGAAATATTTGACACTGCTTAGAGGTATTTTTAAGCATAATGTTACTTGATGGAAAGGGCATCAGTACCATGTTTTAGGGACTTAGGGTAGAGCATAGGGGTCTGCTTTAAATCTCACGTTACCCCATCTCCACTGCATGCAAACATACATGCATACGCACATGGGGGAAGCCTCCGCAGATTATAATTTTTCAACAGTAAACAGTGGTTTGTTATAACCAAGTTTTTATGTGCCTGTTTCTTACCCCAAAATATCAGTTTTTCCCTATTTAATCTACTGAAGGCTTCTTTGAAAGCTGTGAGAGGAATAGCAAGTAGTCCTTTATGCAGATCGAGTTTCTCAAAGTGGCAGTTCATTGCGTTTCTTGATGGGGTAACATTGAGTTCTGATTATGAAATAAATATTAGCTGGATTTTGATCATATTCCAGTCATAGTCCTGCATGGCAAATAGTTTTCTTTTTCTGTAGTTATGAAAGCAATTCATGCACATTAAAGAAAATGTGTACAGTAGTGAAAAGTTGGGGAGCACTACCCAGAACCTCACCATCCAAATTCAAACCTTGCTATCATTTTTTTTTTCTATTCATTCCAATCTCTTTTTCCTGTGCCATGAAGTTTTTTTTATTTATTTGGTTGGCTTTATTTTTTTAAATGAAAATAGATTTTTTTTTCTTTTTACAAAGATAGTGTAAATCATGTAGACAGTTGAAATACATAAAATCATAAAGATGAAAAGAAAAAACATGAATGCATGTGATTATTTCATGTAAATAGACTCTTAGAGACATGCTGCTTTGTAACCTGCTCTTCTCTACTCTGCAATAGGTCACAGAGATCTTTCTAGGTAAATAAATGAAAGCCATGGCAATCCCTTTTAATGACTGTGTCAGATTTCTTTGTACGACCCCCACTGAACAGGGGTTCAGTCAGTAGGCAATTGGCATTTCTTTGGATCCGTTGCCTAAGTGACTCCCATATTTGCTGCTTGTGAGAAATTTCCTTTAGGCATTTCCTCATAGTAATTTGATACAATTTAGCCTCGAGAGTGCCCTAAAAGAATAACTGAGTTTTCCTAAAAGAATTGTTGCTATATTAGTCTTCTTAATTGACGTCTGATTTACAGTGAATGAGATTTCAAGACAATGTGGTAATGATCCTCCATATCCTTATTTATTTGCTGTCAACAGAGCATATCTATTGTTTTCATAACCAGCAGAGAACCTGATTTAGAAGTGGACACATGAGAATCCATTGTCTCTGGGCCAAGGCCCTCTGTGATGTCCAAGCAGCCGTGTAGAGTGGGCTGTGTGGCTGCACCAGGACCAGTCACTTTACTTCCTTCACTCCCACGTTCTCTGACTCCATGTGATGGTGACACGTTCCTATTTATTCTGTTCCTGTTCGGGAAGGATGGTTTTCACATTGAGTGCCGGAAGGCAGAGGGATTAACTTCATAAGTGCTGACCCATTACAGCCAAGAAATGCAATCTCGTGGTGACTAGTCTGCTCTCCATGTGCAGAATACATGTCCTGTGTTCTCCTCTCCAGGTGGCCTTCTTGTAGAGACTTAGCCCACCCTCAGTGCTAACACAGAGATCTCCCTGGCTTAAGGTAGATTCACTTGTCAGTATTCACACTTACTTTATCACTAAAACAAAGAATACTTCATAAACTTCATTTTAATAATTCTCAAGCATATCTACTAAGCACACATTAATAATGTAGGACTGTTGACCTCTACTGGGAAGTCATAGAGTCTTTGTCACCACTGCCTTCATTTCATCAGGGACAGGGGACCAGCCCATCTCAGGAGAACCTGCCTGGCAAAGGAACCCAAAGGGCTGTAAGCCTGCAAGTCCATGAATGCCCCTCCCGTCCTTCAAAGTGCTGTTTCCTAGGCTAGTAGGAGACAGAGTGGAACGAGGAGATATTATACAGGGGGGGTTAGAAAAATTGGTCTCTTATTTGTTTTTATTTATGGTAAAATACGCATAACATTAACTTTACTACTGAGCCATTTTTAAGTATACATATTCAGTGACATTAAGCACTGTTAAAAGAAAAACTTTAGAAAAATTGAATTTAATAGAGTTTGTTTGAACAAGGAACAATTTATGAATCTGGCAGCACTCAGAACCACAGGAGATTTAGAGAGATCCACCCAGCAGTGTGAGCAGCGAGCTTTCCTGGGCTGAATATGGAAGCGACATAGAGAAATTGCCTGGTTGACTATGGCTAGACATTTGCTTTATTTGAGCATGGTGTGATGAGTTGGCTGAGACTCCAGCTATTTGTTACAAGAATGTACTCTTAAATTAGGCTTTCTGTTTGTTTACATAGGAAGATTTCGGTTGACTAGGTAGGGACCCGAGATATGGAGGCAGCCTTACACCACATTTAATTTGATCTAACAGTGCATTCACATTGTCATGCAGCCGTCGCCACCATCATCTCCAGAATCTTTTCGTGTTGCAAAGCTGAAGCTCCCTACCTATATTAAACAGCTCCCCTTCCTCCCTCAAATTAGCCCCTAGTAACCACCGTTCTATTGCTATCGCTACGAATTTGACTACTCTGGTGACCTCATAAATGGAACCATGTAGTATTTATCCTTTTGTTCCTTCTGTATCTAACCTATTTCATTTAGCATAATGTCTTCAAGGGGGACTCTTATTTTTAAATAGTGAAATATATATACAGAAAAGTGTATAAAAATTCATATATATAGTGTAATAGGTTGTTGTAAACCAAACGTCCATAAAACTGCCAGCACCCCAGGAAGCCCGCGAGTGCCCCATCCTGATCTCAGCTTGCCCCTTCTTACATCGAAACAGCAACTGTCATGACTGTCGTAGTAACAGTTTCATGCTTGTCTTTCCTCTTTTATGTATCCCCTAGCAGCGTGGTCCAACGCAAATAGAAAGTGAACCACAAGTTTGAGCCACACACATAACTTTAAATTTTCTAATAGCCACATTAAATAACAGAAAAACGGATAACTGAAATTAATTTTAATATATTTTATTTAGCCCAATATATCCTAAATATTAACATTTCAATATACATTCAGTATAAAATTATATTTTTACACTCTATCATACTAAGTCTTCCAAATTTGACGTATGTTTTACACTTATAGCACATCTCAATGAGGATTAGCCCCACACGGCTAGCAGCTACCAGCCTGGACAGTGCACATCTACAGAATAGTTACATTTTGCCTATTTTAGAACTTTACATAAAAGAAATTATATGTCTGTTCTCCAATACAGTAGCCACTAGCTACATGTAGCTGTTTAAATTTAAATTCATTACAATTAAATAAAATTAAAAATTTAGTTCCTTAGTCACTCTAGCCATATCTCATGTGCTCAGTACCTACACATGGCTAGTGACTGCTGTACTGGAGAGCGCAGGTATCCGATGTTTCCATCAACACAGAAAGTTCTGCTGGACAGCATTGGTACTCTTCTATGTACGGCTTGTTTTTGTTTGATCTTACATTCGTATAATTTATCCAGCTTGTTGTATGGAGCTTTAGCTCATTCATTTTCATTACTGAATAACTTTCTACTTTATCAATATAACACAATTTCTATCTCCCTTCTGTTGATAGACATCCGGATTGTTTATACTTTTGTCAATTGTGAACAATATTTCTATGCACATTCTCATATATGTATCAAGATGCACACATAATTCATTTCCCTACTATTGGGCCAAAGGGTGTGGGTATCTTCAACTTTACTAAATAATACAAAATTGTTTTCCAAAGTGGTTATGCTAATGTTCAGCTCCACCGGCAGCATCTGTGAGTTCATATTACTCCACATCCTTGTCTACACTTGGTATTGTCAGACTTACATGTTTGTCTTTCTAGAGGGTATGTGGTGGTGTCTCATTGTGAGCTGGGATTTTTTCACTTAGGCGTAAAAATAACAAATATATATTGATTATGCACCATAGAAGCATGCACACAGGGTGGCGATGTACATAAGACATAGCTCCTATCCTTAAGTAGTTTTGATCTGTAGGAAAATAAGACATGTATACAGATAACTGCGTATAAGGGCAGCAAGACGTAAAATCAAAGAACTATTGAAGTTTAAGGAAGGAAGACTCATACCCAGCCATCAGCTCTACTCATTTGGTAAATACCTCAAATTAAATGTGTCCAGCACTGTGCTCCTCGTGTTTCTCCACCACCCCAAGCTGTCCCTTCTCCACTGCTCACATCTCACTGAGTGGCACCCTCTTCCACCCTGTTTCTCATGCCCGAGTCTTAGAAGTCATCATGACACTTTCTCATCCAAACTAAATGGACTGATGACTGGTCAGTCCTACTATGTGGGCACCACTCAGATCTACCCACTGCTCCCCATCCATGAGCACCTCCCTGTGTGAAGTTGTCATCAGCCCTCGCCACAACTGCTGCACCTGCCTCCTACTTGGTCTCCCCACATCCACTCGGGACCTCTTCCTGTCCGTCCTCCACAGTAGTTGGAGGAATCTGACCAAATGAAGCATGTCCCTCCTCTGTTTCAAATCCTTCCATGGCTTTCCATTGTGCTCAGGATAAAGGTCCCAATTACCTGGCCCTTCCTTCCCGTCTGGTCTCATTTCCCACCACTCTTCTCCTCAACAACCAAGTGCATGTCCTTCATCCTGGCCTTATTTTGGTCCTGAATATACTGGATTCTTCCAGAACATGCACTATTTCCTGAACGTAAAATTTAGGAACTCTGTTCTCTCCACTACCTACATTCGTGGTTTCAGCCTAAATGTCCCTTTATTAGGGAATTTTGCTTGTTGGATCTTCAGCATAGGCTGGGTGCCCTGCCATGCACTCTTATGACTCTCCGTCCTTTCCAGCTTAGCACTTACCAAAATTACTTTGAATCATCATGAAATTACTGGTTAATGTCTTTTCCATTGCCCATAAGTTCCATGAACTCAAGTACCTTGTGTCTAACTTGTTTACCACTGTATCCTCCATGCTTAGCACAGTGTTTGGTAGATAGTTGGTACTCAAATTATTGAATGGATGGGAAGACCTCACGGAGGTTGGGCTATTTAGTTGGATCTTGAAAAATGGGCAAAATTTGAACATTTAGAGGTGGGCAGGAATGGTTGGGTAAGAGAGATTTCTAGAAGATGAAACAGCTTACTGTTCTGACAACAGTAGACAAGTCTGTATTAAAACTAAAATTTAAACAACACACTCTACCCCACAAATATGTACAAGTAAATGTTAAAATATTTTGAATTTAGAAAATAAAATAAAAAATAAACCTAAAAAAAATTTTTTTTAATGAAAAAGGTATTGTGGACACAGTCCAGACACCTTGGACGATCTTGGACTGCTGCCCATTCACTCACACAGTAGAGAGTTGAGCACTTTTTTTTGCTCACTTGCCGTGTGTCTGGCACTGCAGACTGTGCTGTGAATGGAGCCCCTGGAGGTGGGCACTGCGGCCTTGGGGAAAGGTACTCTTAGCAATATGCAGAATGTATATGACTTAGTCTCTGACCACAAGACATCATAATCTACTAGAATCAACATTTTTAAAAAAGAAAAGGTACTACCATGCATATGTAGACAAAACAATCTCAGTCTGCTTAGGAAATATGCTGTGCATGTGTCTTTTTGGTTTCTCCATCATTAGGGGAGTAATTAAATTTCGAGAAGTAGCAGCCAAGTTAAATTTGGGGGTGGAGGGGCAAACTGACTGAACGGTAGGAGATGATGGGCAAACTTTATTTCAAAGGTTCTGTTTATAGGAGATGAGAATTCAGTCTTGTCAGAGATTGAAGTCCCTAGAGAGAATGTTCAGAACAACTTGAGAAGCCCAAGGTGGTGTAATGGGCAGCATTCATCCTGAGGTTCTAAGAGAAGTAAAGTGGGAGAGGGGGAGGGGGATTCTGACAAGGGGATACAATGTATTCTTAAGACAGGCCTGCTGCTTCTACAGATTAGAAGGTTCTAGTGTGGTGATTGTCTGCCTTTTGAAAAACCGCCCAGGGAAAGTCCAAGTGTACAGGAAGGTAAACCTAACATCCCCTCGGACGAGCTGACTAGGAGCCTGATGTGCATGCAACAGCCACGATTCGGTTCTCTTATAGTGTCTTTCATTCGTGAAGCTTGAATGGCTTTGCCAGTGGGATTGCTTATAGCCCTGCCCTGTGAAGCGTTGCGTGTGTGCACTGGCTCTCCTGACAAATACAAAAGCCACCGTAGCCCATACCCACCCGGCGGGTGCACGAGAACTCACCTCCCTCCAAATCCTGACGTGGGCAAAATATGTGTAGGGAGCCGCTGGATCTAAGCAAGATGTGTCCTAGGAAACTAGTTGTTACAGCAGTTTCCACGAAGAGATATTGCGAGTGCATAGGCGTTGCTCTTGTCCATTTGGATGTCACCTGTAAAGTTAGTGAGAACAGTGTGGTGTCTAGTACACAGCACATGATAATAATTGACATTTATCCATCACTTACTACATACCAGGCTTTTTTCTAATCTCTATGTGTATTTTTTTTTTTTTTTTTTTTTGTCGTTTTTCGTGACCGGCACTCAGCCAGTGAGTGCACCAGTCAGTCCTATACAGGATCCGAACCCGCGGCGGGAGCGTCGCCGCGCTCCCAGCGCCGCACTCTACCGAGTGCGCCACGGGCTCGGCCCTCTGTGTATTATTTTAATGCTCACAGTAATCCCATGAGGAAGACAACCCATTTTACAAGTAGGAAGCTGAAGCACAGAGAGATTAAGTAACTTGCCCAAAATCATAAGAGGAAGATTCTAACCCACACACCCGGCCCCAGAGCTGAAACATATAACCCCTACACCACATTCTTTTTGAGCAGAGCAGGAAGACATGACTTCCTCTAGGTTTTCTTCCTTGTCCAGCTCAGTTTGTCACCACATTCCACATGAATGGATTGTGCCCCAACTAATTGTGAGGCTCTGACATAAAATAATATGACTCATGAAATGAAGTAAAAATCCCCATCAAGGGAAAAAGGTTAGAAAATTGACAAGATTTTCTTCTGCCTATACTGTTGACAACAGACAAAACATTTAGCCAACAGGAGATTGAACTTCAGGACCCAGTATGAAACTTTGACTTCCACCCATTAGCATTCAAGCCAAGGAACAGGTCCAAGGCAACTTGTCGCATGATCAGGGACAAAATGGTCTGTCATCTGCAGCTCTCCTGGCTCTGGCCTCAAACTTCATTTCTCACCCACTAACCCACATGAAATGCTGAGCAATGTTAGCCTCTGAAAAAAGCGGCAGCAGTTTAGAAGCAGGATCTCCCCCTGCTCTAGCATCACTGAGAGTGCAGTTCTGCAGAGATTCTCGCCAGGCCACCTTTCCACTCAGAAACTGGACACGCTTTCCTCTCAGGGCAGCTGGCGTTCACCTGTTCTAAATATTGGGTTTTGGTGTATGCTTCATTGGAAGGAATAGTTCCTCTGCTAAAAAGAACATTTATTTGGGAAAAAGATTCTTAAAGGGACGTAGTTTTTCCAAAAACAGAAGGTTTACTTTTCAATTATTCAAAAAATATTTGGCAGGGAACCTTATTGTGTTCCAGGCACTAATCTAGTAGCCAGCAGTAGAGCAGGGATCAAAACAGGAAAAATCCTTGTGTTTATGGAGCTTTTCTCCTGTTCCTTTTTAAAGTATGGATTTTCAAGGAAATAAATGAGATGGCTCAATGGTATTTGTGGAGAAAATGTTTCATTCAGGAAATAACTTAAATGTAGCTAATTAATACCATAATTTTGAACCCTTACACAGTACTAGATACGTGTCAAATATCATATGTTGGCAATTTATGTTTTCATTTAATCTTTGAAACAGCTCAATTCGAGGCAGGTACTGACATCCCCTCCTCCAGAGAGGAGGCTGGGATGTGGCATCACTGACTGGCTTGTGGTCACATGCTGCTGGTGACAGCCTTGCTCTTACCTTCTGATGTCCTCAGGTGCAGAGGGAGAGCATAGAGAACTCACGGGTGATGACTGAGGTTAGGACCACGTCTGACTCCCAGAAGGCTGGGCCATGGATTTACATACATCAGATGTCAAAGGCAGCCTTCAGCATCCCGGCATTCATGTGTGATCTAGGGAAGTTGCTCAAACTTCCAGTCTAAGAAATAATTCTGTTATGGTTTTCAGGACTGTGTGTAGAAGTCTCAAACCTTTGCCAATGCTTTATGTCTGTCAGTGATCAAAGAACAAGTTAATGAAATTTACCATAAAATGTAAAGAACTATAAGTCATTTCCAGTCTTAATAGCAGAATGGAAAGTTGAGAAGGTGTATAGTATTTCATCTTTAAAGCAGCGTGTGTGTGGATGGTCTAACAGATTGCTTTTGCTAATTTTTGTTTTCTTTTCTTTTCCTTCCCAGATGATCATTCCCGGGTGAGGCTGCAGACAATAGAAGGAGACACCAACTCAGACTATATCAATGGAAATTATATTGATGTATGTATTTTGAAACTGTCAGTAAACCCAACCATTCTGACATGTACCAAACTGTGTCTGCTGTAAGACTGACGGACAGACGCTGGGCTGAGTCCAAAAGCAAACACATCTATGTTGCCCCACACACTGTAGAACTTAGCAGTGAAGAAGCGATCACTCCTTTTTTCGTCAGCCTATTTGTTCGTGAATTTCTCTGTAACATTCTGTCCCTTCTTAGCCATCCCTTGCTCATGTGGACTAAGAAAATGTTATTTCCATTTTTTGTCAACAACTTATAGTATTCGACACTTTGAAAAATCTGTTTGCATATTAATGGGACAAAACTCTCTAATTCCTAATACGATGATTTGCAATCTCTAGTCATCACTGCACTTTTAAGTTGCCTTCAAAGTAGTCTGCAGCTGTTCACCAGGACTTCTAATGCAAGCAAGACATGTCATTAAATATGTAGGCTGTTTAATTATTGAAGACTGCTGCTTTGTTCATTCTGCATCATGTTAACTTAATGTTTTACATTAGAATAAATTTTTTAGGAGACAGCACGTTTTCAGTTGAAAGAATGAATGAAATCAAAAGTAGAAAGAAAAGTCAAGGGAAAGTTGCTTTACCTTCAAGGCCTGAGTTCACATTAAAAGGATTTCAGCTCCCTGTGGTTCCTAAGGCACATTCTGGGATTGGCCAATAAACTGTCTCTTAGTCCATCGATGCTTCCGTGGACAGGTTTTATCTGTAGATATATATATATATATATATATAGATAGATAGATAGATAGATAGATAGATTGTTTTATTTTCTTAGTTGAGTGTTACTCAGATGCTACTAAAAGTAACTAGCATCACAACCTCTAGGAAAGAGTTATCTAAACATAACTCTAAGAAGGCTAGTTTTAGTACTAATTGGAAAAGTTTGACATTTTTAGTTAACAGATTTGTGGATGGGGTCTGGGGAATGATTATTTAAAGAATAGTTCATATGTCATTCATCAAATGAAGACTCCTATACCATTTTGATAATGGCCAAAAACACAGCCATTCGATTTTCTATGAAAGCAGCGCTTCTTCCTAGGGTGCGTGGCACTCACTGCTTCCTGCAGTGCGTGTTTAGTCAGCATGCATGGGAGTACTCAGAGGTGTCCAAGACCTGTTTCCTTCTCCCACCAGCTCGCAGTTCAGAAGCTGATACATGAAGTGTCTCCTCCAATATATCTCACCTCCAGGTTGACTGTCACACACCTTCCCTTGGAAGGTTCCAGGGGAGCCTCTTCACACTGAAGTCCCAGCTCCTGCAATCCCTACTGTTTCCTTGAGCACAGGGACAGTGTCCTACTCATCTCTGTATCCTCTGCACCTGGCACATGCCTGAAACATAGTGAGCACTTAGTAAGTGTTTAATGAATTGCTGACTGCAAGAGTAAATGTGATCAGGGAAGGCATTGTAGAGGAGGTAATTTGAACTCGCTTTAAACAATGGGTGTGTAGAGATACAGAGGAGAGAAAACAATTAGATCAAGGAAATAACATGAGCAAGGCTATAGAATAATGAACGTAGCAGATTTATGGGTTTTGATTTTATTTTAAGAGAGAAGGGTTAATACTCAGGGCCCCATACACACTTAGTCTGTAGGGTCCTTCTGAGCACCTATGTGTCAGTTACTCTTGTAGGTGCTGGAGTTGTAACTGTGAGCAATTCAGACCAAAAACAAAACCAACAGAGCTGATGTTCTATTCTGGAGAAACAGACAATAAATAAAATAACTTAATTCTATGTGGTATACTAGAAGGTTGTATGTGCTATGGAGAGAACTAAAGCCATCAAGGGGGAATAGGAGTGTCGGGTTTGGAGGTGCATCGCAATTTAGGGTAGAGTGTCTGGAGTCAGTTCACCTGTAAAGGTGACCTTTGAGCAGAGAAGATGAGGGCTCGAGCCATGTAGCTATCAGGGAGAGGAGCAGGGGCCTTGCTGTGCAGCTGGCCTGGTGAGTCAGAAGTAAAACAAGCAGGCAAGTGTTGGTGGAATGGTAGGAAGGGGCCGAGGGAAGTTGCAGTGATGAGGTGAGAGGTCGCAGGGCCGGGCGCTGTGACAATTATAAGGTCCTCTGCTCTTACTGTGAGTAGGATGGGCCGTCTTAGAGGGATTTGAGCAGAGCAGTGACATGATCTGGCCGCTGGAAGGAAAAGACACTGGGTGGGCAGGATTAGAAACAAGGAGACCTGCTGGGTGGCTGTGGAAGGGATTAAGCATGATGATGGTGGTGTGGCCAGCATGGCAGCTGTGGAGGGTGAGAAGTGGAGATCCTGGATCCTCGGTGAAGGCAGAGCCAGTGGGATTGGCCAACAGATTGGCCACGGGGTGTAGAAGGAAGAGAGGGGTCATGGATGCTGTTCCCCGAGGAGACTCTGGTGGGCAGATTTGGGTAGGCATTAGGGAAGGAACAAGGAGCTCAGTCTTAGTTGCATCTAGCTGTAAATATAGGCTCGACATGCAAGTGGAGGTGTCGAGCAGGCAAGTGGAGGTGTCGAGCATGCAAGTGGAGGTGTCAAGCAGGATTTCAAGGAAGAGGTCTGGGCTGGAAACAAGAATATAGAATTCATTGGTGTACAGGTGGTACTGAGGGCCATGGGACTGGATGAGACCACCCAGACAGTGAGTGCAGAAGAGGAAAAAGTCTAAGACTGGGCATTTTCCAACATCAAGGTCAAGGTGAAGGGGAGAACCAGCCAACGAAACTGAGGACAAGTGACCAGGGAAGTGTGTAGGAAGAAAGCTGAGAGAGTTTGAGGGGCTTAATTGTATTCATGCTGCTGATAGGTCAAGTAGGTGGCGACTGAGAAATGACCATGGTGTTCAGCAACATAGGCCATTTGTGGACTCTGTAGATTACTTCAGTTTATCAAATGAGTCCCTCCTATCTAGTGGGCATCTTGTTATGTATGCACTGGACATATAGAACTAATAAGTCAGACAAAATTCTTGCCTTTATGGGGCTTATCAGCTAATTAGAAAAGAATTCTATTTAATATTGGTCATGATTCTACAATTGGAGACCTGCAGCAGGTCAGTTGTATAAAAGAATGTGTTGTTGTACATTGTTATCAACTTAAGTGCAAAAAATTCCGAACAATTGTAAGTATGCATTTAAGTTGTCTGAGAAACCTGTGTTTCCTCGCCAAGTTTTCTTTTTCTGTTTTCCAACCAGCTTTGGGCACATAATTTTGGGTGATCTGAGGGGGACAGAAATTGAAAGTATTAAGGTCTATGGTGATATGATATGTTACCTGATATAAGTTTCCCTGAGTTGGCATTATCTTTTCCAAAAGCTTATCCTACAATTTCTTAGCTCCCTTCTCTCTTGGGTTCCAATTTTCATCTTTCCCATTTCTCATAGATGGCCATGATGAAAGGAAGACATCTTGCAGTATTTCTACCTCTCTAAGTTCATAGCCCTGGCTACAGCATCATGTCATGGCATTAGCAGTGTTTACGAATGGTTTTGAGTATTATTATTGATATAACTGTCAATACTGATACAACAGAATATGTGTTAAACGCTTGGCAGGTTGCCAATAACATCCCAAACACAAATGAAATTCTATTGCATATCCCAAGCCTGTCTGCACTTATAAGAGTCGTGATCATGTTATTTCAGAGAATCCATAAGTTGTTAGTGTTTACTGCTCATCCACCATCTTGTAGCCAGTGTATGACAAAGTGACCCACACTTCCCGTGCAAGTTTCAGAACTGTTGTATCTGATGCATCTTCACTTACTGAGAGAGATGTATTGGTACTGGGTCTGGCAATTTAACCTTGGGATGATGTGGCCCTTGTTGTTTGTAGTTGCATGCATTTCAGTAAACTTAGCATGTGACTTCTGTGCTGCTTATCAATTTTAAGTTTATCGAATATTCTTTCTTGTTTATTTTCAGGGTTATCATCGGCCCAATCATTATATTGCTACCCAAGGTAAGTTTATTTCAGCCTTGAAGTCTTGCTCTGTGTTTTGCTCATTCTCTATCCTTTTGAACCTCCTCCCTGGGAAGATAGTGCACGTGCAGCGGCACAGTTACTGCACTTGTAGCCATCACGGTGCTCACCCTTGCTCTTCCATCAGAAGTTCTGGTAACATAACCATTTAGGTAGAACTTCACCTTGAGATCATTAGAAGAAATATGTTCATTGATTCATTATTGAATTCAATCTGTCTACCTTAGGAACTAGTCTGACATTTGTAAAAATAGATATATAGATATCCATTCAATAAATATGCCCTAACCACTCTCTATAAAAGAACTGGGCTAGCTGCTGCTGAGGAGCCAAGCTGCATCCAGCAAGCATCCCTTTCTCCCATGGGTGGTGTTGAGTGGGGAAGACGTGGGGTGACCTGCAGGTACTTCAGTAGGTACAACATCAGGTCACTTGTGTGAGAAGTACAGATAGAAGGTTAGCAAAGTTTGGAGCAGAAAGAGGTTGTTTTTGGGTGGGTTGATCTAAAAACAGCTTTGTGGTAGAGGTGAGATTGGAAGGAAGATTTCTAACTGGGGAGACCTCATAAGCAAAGACCCAGAAGCAGGAAATTAGTATTCCCCGGTGGAACATGGTGGGTGGATCACTTTGTCTAAAGGAAACCAAGAGAAAGCTAGAGGAAGCTCATGGCAATGGTTTTCATATGATCTTCCCGACCAACTATGAGGTGGGTCGTCTGTGGACAGTGAGGGTCACAAAAGAGCTGAGGGTTTAGGGAACGAGGCATCGTATGGGGTGAGTTAGTGAGTCAATATAAGATGAGCTAAAGAAGTGTTGAGAAGTAGAGAAGACCCTGTTAAGGTTTGTTTTATTATTTTATCATTGTCTTCAGTAATATATCCCAGAAACAGGAGCAGAGAAATCAAAAGGATATGACCTGCCCAACGTTAGGGATTGGCAGGGAGTGGTGAGCAACAGAAAGCCAAGGAGCAAGAGAATCAAGGATGCCAAGAAAATTGTGGTCGTGAAGTCTAGGCTTGGAGGCAGGGAAATCAGAGGGGTCCAATGGGCCATGAAGATAGGAGAGGACCTAATGGACTGATGTGCCCAACACTTACAGCAGCACTGTCCGGTAGAACTTTCTATACTGGTGGAGATGTTCTGTGTCTGTGCAGTCCAAAATGGTAGCCACTAGTCACATGTGGCCACTGAGTACTTGAAATCTAGCTACTGTTAGTGAAGAACTGAATTTTAAATTTTAATGTCAATCTAAATTGCTTTATTTAGCTATTGCCTGTGGTACTATTAGCGAAGCTCTGGGGTAGAAAAGCTCTAGGTGTGGCTACAATGGAGCCACTATGGAGCCTTATCCTGCCTGATGTCCACAGCTGCATGGAGAACCTGGATGGCATCACACAGAGTCCACAGTCTCATATCACCACTAGGGACTCTGCACCCAGGTCTGGATGACCTGCATGGCCTCCAAGTGTCTTTCCTCCCCTGTGGCATGAAGTTGGTAGTGGCTCCTTCCAAAGCAGCCTTGCTGGCCAGGTGCAGCATGGTCTGTAGAGCAACCAGCATGAGCCTGGCACACGCAGGCCCCAATGTGGGAGTTGCCAAGTCCTTCAGAAAGCAAGCGCCTGGTGCAAGCTCTTACAGCTGGGACAGAACAGGGACATGTACCCAGGACCTCTGAGTTCAATCCTGGGTGTCTTCTCCTACACCCTGCTGCTTCTAAACTGAATTAATAATGCCTTTAGAGGAACCTGTTGTTAGTTCTTTGAAATGCATTCTAATAGCTTTCAGAATGTTCTAAATTGAGTGTCATAACATCTGATTTAATAAATTTAATAATTTGAAATTAGCAGGTTTTTATCTATTCATGTGAAAAATTTGATTGTAAAATATCCAAAATACTCCTGAGCTTTTTATCTATCCAATAACTTGATTAGCAATTCGTTTTCATAGATAGTAAAAACATAAAGTTAAATGAATCTCATTTGAATTTTCAAGATTGAAGACTTCTAGATTAGTGTGACTAAACAGCCTGCTAAAGTAGAGATGGAAACCCTAAGGTCTGCGCATGGCCCCTCACCCCGCTTCCCTGTGTTTGCCCTCTCCAGTCCTCTCTCCCAGAGGGAGATTATTCTTTGAAGAAAAATGCTATTAAAGAAGTCACTTTCCGGGCCGAGCCCGTGGCGCACTTGGTAGAGTGCGGCGCTGGGAGCGCTGCGACGCTCCCGCCGCGGGTTCGGATCCTATATAGGACTGGCCGGTGCACTCACTGGCTGAGTGCCGGTCACGAAAAGGACAAAAAAAAAAAAAAAAAAAAAAAGAAAAAAAAAAAAGAAGTCACTTTCCGCAGAATTAGTTTGAATGATACTTAATTGCTCAGTAGCCCTCTTCTGTAGCATTCCACCGATCCAGTGTTAATGAGCAAATGTATTTGCAGGCAGCTAAGAAATGGCAAATGTAATCAGTTTGTGGGAGACTACCGATCTGCCCGTAATGGAGAGAGTACCCCGAGCGCCCTGTTCAGCAGTGCGTGGCAGCCGTTCCCCAGTGCGGCGTCGGCGGCAGATTGGACTTCTCAAACCAGCAGGGGGGCACTGAATGAATATTTTTAATCTAACAGTCAGTCAAGACTGTACATATCATATTAAGAGTAGTACACTCAGGCCATGATGTTCAGATTAGAATGCTAGAATCTCTTTTCTCGTATATGTCACAGGCATAATGGACCTTGTAGCCTCAGATCACCAGTAATAAAGATTGCTGATAACATGCAGTCATTGGAATGGGCAGATGGAATACATTCAAGGGTTGCCTTCATTAAAAACAAAAAGCTCAACACCTCATTCTAAAAGGCCAAGAAAATGGGTGATAAAGACTAACAGGCAGGTGCAATTTTAAAATCTCTGTTTTGCGCTGGTATGAAAAGACATGAATGGTGCAATTTACTGACAACCAGTTTTATTCCCAAGAATTAGTAGCAGACCATCTTTTCACCAAGTTCCTTCAATGCAGAGGACATATCCTGCATGTATGTATTTGGTCTCTTCTCCCACACACCCCCCTCCCTCAACTTTATTGATTTTTCTGCCAGTAACTGTGACCTTTGATGATAATGGTAATGTTTCTGCAAATTGAAGGGATCCCATTCAAACCAGATCCGTTGCTTTTTTAGTATGTTCTTCCTGTCCCCCCTCTGTTTAATTGTTTTGTGTCCGGCAGCTAATGACCCAATATTAACTTCATTACATCTGACTGTGCAGACGTTAATACAATTGCAACATTCAAGATTTATGATTCAGCAAACCAGAGGATCAAAGGAAAGGAAGTCACGTCTGTTACTGTGTGTCTGTACGTAGAGCGAGGGTTGAGTTGGGATTTCAAAAGCAGGGCTCACAGTGAGCGGCAGAAGCGTGTGCAGGAGGTCAGGATCACCCAGAACTGATCATACTTCACAATCAAA
This sequence comes from Cynocephalus volans, assembly GCF_027409185.1. Lineage (NCBI taxonomy): Eukaryota > Metazoa > Chordata > Mammalia > Dermoptera > Cynocephalidae > Cynocephalus > Cynocephalus volans. Next base: position 4,303,596 of record NC_084472.1, read on the forward strand.
GCACACCCCGTGGAGGCCGTGTGCCTGCGAGCTGGATCAAGCCGACCATAGTGAGAACCTCCCTCCCCCAGCGATTGCAGAGAGCATGCACCGGCCTCGCCGGGGGCCTGGAGAAGTGTTCTTTTTATTACTGTTTAGTTTTAGTTTTAAAAGTGACTTCCAGAGAGACCTGCTTTAGGCAACTCAGGGAAAGACAGAGCAAGGCAGCTCTGAAGACGCTGCTCCGGTGTGCTAGACAGAGTCAGCCTTCTCCAGAGTTGCCTCAGGCGTTAGAAACCGCCAGATTGTTCTTAACTTAGTGAAACTTTACTTCTGAGAGAGCATCGAATGTTTACCAATTTTAACAAATTGTCATTTAACAAATGTTTATAGCCTAACACCTTACTGAAAGACCCTAAACTATTATCATGATCTTCAGTACTTTGAATCGTAGTCAGTCAAGGCCTGGCTTTTCCTGTTTGCCTCAGGCTGGGTTTTCTGCCTGTATGTTGTTATTTTGTATTTGTTCCTGAAAAGTTTACACCTTTTGTCACTTTTCAACAATTTTTGTATGTATATTAGAAAATATTCTTTCTCAGTGATGAGAGACTGGAGTAGAAGTTCCACAGCTGATTTATTTCTTAAAAGTAGGAGATACTGGAAATAACACATGTACTCAGTTGGAAGGCCTGGGTCTGAACTCTTGTGCTGGCACAGAAAAGCTATTTGAAACTCCTAAATCTATTTAAGATAGAGTCCTAGTGTTCGGGAAACAGTGATGATACCAGGATAGTGCTTACTGTGTGCCAGCCAGCGCTCTAAGCATTTGCATATGGAGTAGCTCATTTCATCTTTACCATAAATATGGAGGTACGTACTTTATTGTCCCCAACTTGAAACTAAGGCAAACAGACTTGAAATTACTTGCTCAGAGTCACAGACCCAGGAAGTGTAAAAGCCAGATTCAAACGTGGGCCTTTGAGCTCCAGTGTCAAAGCTCTTCCCCACCTCACTGTAGGCTCCCTCCAGTGACTGTATGGATGAAGTTCACTCATGGACACAAGAAATGCATAGAGTAGCACCCAGCCTGCAGCAAACACCGCACGCGTGCGCACTGTTGTTACTTCTGAGAGAATAGCTCAGTGATTAGGAACATGGACTCTGGAGCCATATCATCTGAGTTCAGACTCTGACTCCTCCATTTATAACCTGTGTGACCTTGGACAAGTTACTAAACACCTCTGTGCTCATCATAAGTGAAGATAGTAGTCCACCTTGCAGGGTGGTCATACAGACTTAGGATAGTATCTAGTACCTAGTAGGTGCCATATAAACATTTATATAATAATGTCCTTCACTGACCTTGAAAATGTACTCAAACAACACAGAGTAGGTCTTACTAGTTACATATGTTCACATTTCAAAATGTAAGTAGTCTTGTATAAACCCCTGAATAGCTAGTGACAAGAACTTTCATTTCTCACATGTGAATAAACCTAAGCTATGCATTTTTAAGAAGCCTCGAGACAATTCAGAAACTGTGGCCTATGGAGAGCTGGCCACCCACACACCCTCCACCACGTGCCTTTGACCTTATCATCTGCCTCTTGTGCTCAGAGACCCTGGATGCTCTGTGTCATATTTGAAGATGCCAAGTCACATTGGCAAAGACCACAGGAAATGATATAGAAAACCTGACAGAAGATAGTCATTTACAATGAGAAATGTAACTGTCCATCAGACAGAACTGCCCACATCCTGGCAGGGCCATCCTGTGTCTGCAGCTCAGCTAAGGAGGAAGATACCTTAGCAGAAAGTTGCTTCATGGCCAGGGCATCAGAAGAAGGGGGTGCAGAGTTCATTCATTGATTCTACAAGTATTTAAGACTGCCTGGTAGCGAGCTGGAGTAAAGCAGATGCTCAGTAAGAATACGAGAATGAATGAGCAGGTGAATGGATAAATGAATGAATTGGGAGTTACTGTGTTCCAGACACCAATTAGCCAGTAGATATTCCAGCCAGACAGAAAGACTATCTCATGTTGGCCTGACAAAGCATCTACTTCCTGGGGCAGATTTTGGAATCATTCTGTCAAGTATCTGTGACTATTTCTTTTTCAAGTTAAGGGCTGGTCAACTCTTACTCTTAGGAACACTTTTTCTCTAGATATGTCAGTAAATCAAGGCACTGTCTTTGGAGATAGTCCATCCTGTTAAACTGACTTTGCTTACCTCTGCTTTAACCCTGTTTGTGCAAACTGCCAAGTGGAGGTTTACATCTTATATAATCACTTTTGACTATAATTATAATTTGTCCATAATTATAATTTATAATTATAATTTGATGAAGAGAAACCTAAAAAAGTTTTATCTGAGACTTTCAGCTAGGAGCAAGCTTCTATGTGAAAATAGCAAAAATGTGGAGAGTGAAGTTTATAGTTAGAATATTTACAGAGCCTCAAACACTACACAACAGTTGGAACTTTGCTATGGTGACTTCATTCTGTTTGCCGCTGAAGTTTTTTTGTCCCCTACATTTCTTCCATATACTCTGTGCGGTGTGATCATTTTTTAATAAGAATTTTCAGAAAGATAAATATGGTTTATATTTTCTCAGCTCAAAATTCCCCTTCGGCTTCTGGAGCAATAAATAATAGTATTTTGAATAGTGCACTTGGCTTTCCGGGCAAGCCATTCTTGTAGCAGAGAGTCCTCGGAGTATCAGTGCAAGTTCTGCACACTCTGTAAAGAAGCTTTTGTCTCCTGCATCCTGGCCTCCAGATGGAGAGGAACGCTTGAAATTATTTCTCAGTAGAATTGAAAGAATTTTTTTTAATCAGAAGCTCAGCCTTCAGTAAACTTTTGTCTTCATTCTTCGAAGCACCAGTGCAGCCTGCACTTCAAGTGTATATTTTGCATAGCTCACATTGTTCTTCCTGGCCAAGTTCTTCCTACACTGTCAGTGGGTTGTAGTTTATGTTTGGATCCATTTGTTATGTTCTGTTTGAGATCATCCTATTAGAGATTGACTTCAAAATATTACCTAGTGAAATGGAGTGTTCTCTACTTTCCAAATTTAAATAGGGAGGCTTTGAGAAAATGTGATTTATACACAGACAAACAGTGACCCCTCTTAATGCCTAAGTATTCCAAATATCCAGGGCCAAGTTCATGAAGGATCCACCTGCACTTCATCACCTATCTGTGGTTTTTCCAAAAGAAAATGAATAATTGCAATTGCCAGCTTATCCAAAAACTTCCTTTAAACAATAGTTTCTCTTCACCACATTAATTTCAAATGATACTGACCAGTTTTAATAGACATCTCTCATCCCTGTGCTCTTAATAAACTTGCTCATTAACAGTAAGAACATTTAAAGACAGTTTGCAAATTAAAAGATGAAGCCAAAATTAGATCATGTTAGGTTATATCCACCTATATTGTTATGTATACCATAAGTGGAAATGTATTCCTCAAATAATAGAACCTAAGTTAATACAGAGTAATTTGAAGAAAAATGATGTCCTGTTGTAAAGCAGATACCCAAATTTAGGTTGTCTTAAAACAAATGCTTTTTAAATCTTTAAGAGGAATTTAGAGGTATTCCTCATTTGGAATAGAAAATTACAAAATCTTTTCAAGCTGGTAGAAACTTTAAAAAATCTCCCAGTCCACCTTCTTGTTTTGTAGTTGAAACAGTTGAAACTTAAAGCAGAAATTGATTTAAGTGACCTTCACTCAAGTAAGTTCAAATGAGTCATGTATGCAAAAGTGTTGGCAAACCGTATGGACTGACATTCACATTTTAATTAGAATGTATGCAAGGTTCAACTAAGAAGAAATCTACTACAGGGTGAGTGTTCCTTATCCAAAATGCTTGGGACCAGAATTCAGATTTTGGATTTTTTCAGATTTTGGAATATTTTCAGAGTACATACTGGTTGAGTATCCCTAATCCAAAACTACAAAATCTGAAGTGCTCCAGTGAGCATTTCCTTTGAGCATCATGTCTGCTTTCAAAAAGTTTCCAATTTGAGAGCATTTCAAATTTCGGATGTTTGGATTAGGGATGCTCAACCTGTATGTTAAGACAGATCTGTTCTCTCAAGGGGCCTTTTGTTCAATAGGAAAATATATGAGGTCACATCTTCCAGGTTCAGCCTTTGGAAAGGATAGAGCTGTAACTAAATATCCATGTACTTTCCTCGGCCTCCAGCACTGTGGACCCTTGAAGAGCAAAGCCATTCCTTTCAGGCCTGGTTCATCCAAAAGTGAACAAATGTTTCTGTGCACCTCCAAGTGCCAGGCTCAGCACAGGATCAAGAATACAGTGGCAACCCCAGAATTACACAGTGTGGAGGGAGATACCCATACAAACAACAACCAATTGTTGCTAGCTTGTGATTGATGCAACACCAGATTCAGGAACTTCTTTAGGCTGTTTCTCCTCCCCACCCCTACCCATTTAGCAGATGAAAATATGAGATCCGATGCACAGCCAGGACCACTTTTCCTAACTCTGGGCACCAGGCTCCTTCTCACCCATGGACACAGTTTTAGACAAGTTCATCACAGCAGCAAACACTTTAGGAAGTTTCTGGCCATTACAAGTGACTTCTGTTTCTTGCCCTCTTGCTCAAAAGGATGCTGTTAGAAATTTCTCGGTCTGACACCCTGTACTGCCATTGAAAATTTGAGATTGCCTGCACAGAGCCATGTCTAG